>NW_020654289.1:12117295-12172664 GCF_003589595.1 Hyposmocoma kahamanoa
GCAAATGTCCGGTCAGGTTGTCTGTTTACGTCGCGTGCACGTGAACAGTTAATCATAAACAAAAAAGAACTAATCTTGTGCAGTCGGCTGACTTTATATATTTTTTCGCTTTCGCGCCATTTTTTTACTTTAATGTCACTTGTATCCTATTTTGTCAAAGCGAAACATTGTTAAGTATTTTGGAGACAGCGGAAAAGCGGGACTGTCCCGATCAAAGCGGGACATATAGTTATGTTACCTGTGGATCACTGTGCTCTACCGCCAAAGTTACTTAACGTTTTAAATTATTCAGTATACAGAAACTTGCTACGTTCAGCTTTTCACTTTATCTGCATTTTATACATACAAACTTTATCTTTTTTTTTCGGTTGAATGAATTAGTGTTGTGTATTATCAAGCGTAAATCGCGCCCTAGGTGTGATAGAACCATATCTGCAAAATGACTTTTCAGGAGAGGATTTAACGCCCAGTTACAAGACGCGAAAGTACTCGCGCGGCTGCCGCGCGGTAACATGCTTATCACGTTTTCATGTTCATTACTGGCGAATCTGAATTCTATTTACTAGACAACAACATTTAAATTCCTCGGAACAATACAATTGCCGTGGCCGCGCAACTGCCGCGCAGACCAAGCAGAAGCCATCCTCGCCCGCAGGCTCGGGACGCTCATTTAAGTTAAAACATAAGTAACAAACATAATAAATAGCCACTAAATTTTATGCGATATTTTCTTTATAATGTACACTGGGCGTGTACATGACCAGTGGAATAATATTGTGCAGGTCTCGCTTCACAATGCTGTGTACATTTTGATGTACACAGGACCTTCAGAGCTGAAGTGAGGAGGCTATACAAAGTCGATGTTTAAAGATGTTACTTTAATTGCTAGTTTATGTTCAAATCTTATATAATTGATATATAAAAGTTACTATTTTATATTGTCACTGTTTTTATTTCGCTAATGTGTCACTGCCTGCCGGTTTGTCTACCGAGCGTGCCGAATCCATAGTGAATCGTCTTTCTAGTGCATTAAAATGGCTTTTATCCTGCGTAATATTATGTGCATACTGACCCTGTATACTTGAACGATTTAAATTTTCAGCAAAAGCGATATTCTAAAAAGTGGTTTTCGGTAACTGAATACGTGAGTTGTTGATAGGTAGAGTTATTCACCCTTTGTAAAACTGATACGAAAGCAAAATCGCGTCAATAACACCTTACGATATTTTTGAATATAAGACTATGATTTTATTAATAATACTGTGTGACACGAAATCAGTACTCGTCAAACTATAAACTATAAATTCTTTTATTTCTCCTTCCACAAAAAGTGCTAAAACTAGTTACTACACAAGAACTTCCAAAACAGAACACATTTAAATTTTTATTGAATTGATATTCAATTACTTTTTGTGAAATTACTCCATTAGTTTGTTATAATTATTAATACAAAGACCGAACACTCAGAAAAAATTCCTTCGATCCGGCAGGATTCGAACCGATGTCTTCTAGTTTACCGTGTAAGACGCTATACCAACTAAGCCACGGAACGAACCAGCGGACCTCACGAATTTTTCTTCGTGCTTGCGTCGGCGACGTGTGGCGCAATCTGGTGTCAGGTAACTGGCTCCTGAGTCGATGGTATAAGACACCTTTCTATATTAGTAAAAGTCGTTATGATATTCTAATTACACGAAAAGTATAAAAAAGAAATGTGGACATTTGAATGTATGCGTTCGTACTGTACACGGCGCGCGACGATCACGCACACATACAATTAGCGCTGTTACTTAGTACAGAGTTACCATACTTTTCTTAATTTACTACGCCAGAACGCCAAACTATCATCTTATGCATTTGTATCTTTATCTATATTCATTTAACCTTTAAACCAATAATGCAGTTTTTGAATGGAATTTCTTCCTTTGTTTGTTGTATCTTAAATAAATGATATCCTGAAACGTTATTTTCTAAAGGAAACTTCTAGATACCTTTTTGTTCGGCAAAACCACCTTACAATGAATATTTTATACACCAGAAGTTCTATCTAGCATCACTGCAGCACCTGGGGATTTGTCTACACTGGCTATCAGTTATGCTGCACTCTACATATGGATGCCGTAAATGTATTTCTATTGGGAAATTCTCTTAGTAAGTCGAAAATGTTTTTACGTTTGTTGTACAGTAGAATGAATGAGCAACGATATAACGTATCAAGTTTGAGAAAAAGTCACTAATGATATGTTTTTTTAATTAGTAATCTGTACATCTAGATTATCGAAATATAAAAAAAAATACAGGTGTAGTAGAAGAAGTCGGACATATTTTCAATAATCTACCAGGCACAGTACTTAAGTGACATTGAGGTTTATGTTAGGAAACGCAGGGCTGTTTTAAAGCGACACTAGCTTGGTTTGTAGCATAGTTTCCCCAAGTATCCGTACCGCCTACCAGTGGGCGCTGAAGAGTCCTAGGGGGCCTCGGAAGCAATTGGGGAGCGTTGATGCTGTCCAGGTGTTGCTACCGTATTTGAAAAAAAAAAAAAACCTGACTTATCTATACAAACTACACTACATAAATAATATAATTTTTTCCTTGTAATTTTTTTGTGTTAAGTTAATATAAAAAATACGTGTTTTCAATTATTTTTCGTAGTCGGTGTTGAAATTTTTTTATCTTGCCTAAGGGCGCAAGCGTAATTTATGCGACACGAATTGCATCGCACTCACCCCGGCGGCAACCGCGCAGCGACCGCGCAGCGACCGCGCAGCGACCGCGCAGCGACCGCGCAGCGACCGCGCAGCGACCGCGCAGCGACCGCGCAGCGACCGCCCAGCGACCGCGCAGCGACCGCGTGAATGTAACTCTAATAGCAAAATGGGCTCTATTCATCTTAAATGAGCGTCTCAGGCGCGCGGGCGAGACTGGCTTGTCTTTGGTCGACGCGGCGGCCGCGCGGCGACCGCGCGGTTGTATTATTCAGAGGAATTTAATTGTTGTTGTACAGTAAATAGAATACAGATTCGCCATAAATATACATGAAACCATTCTCGTCGTGTAGCTGGGCGCTAAGTGGGCGGTGAGCCATTAAGTTTGGAATCCTATGGTTTGTAGTGTCACTTTCGAAAATCTAGTATATAGTACTTAATTAAATGTAAATGTTATGCTCTAGAACTAGTTAATTTATTAAGTAGTAACTTAGGTTAGGTATTCGAAAATAGCCCTGTTAATACAAGGGTATTGCAATTTTTATGACTCAGTTGACTAAAATTCTTACACGTTTTCATTTTTCTACATCGTCATTTAAAAACTCGAATAGTACTTCGATAATAGTATTTTTAAGTAGGTGGTAAAAAGACTTATTTTTCCCTGTTTTATCTTTTATTGTGTTGGGGACTTTATTATACATTTGTACAGCTTGATAGTGTGGATCGTTTTTAAATATTGCAAATTTTTATGTGTGGAGTTTGTAGTTGGTTATTCCGCCTAGCTCTATGGCAATATTAAATTATTTAATGTATTTTCTGACATATACTTCTGATGCAAGAATATAAATGGAGGGAAACGATAGAATTTTTACTTTTATGAAGTACGGGTTTACAGCTAATTCTTGGCCCTAGTTTGACAGGATTCGAAAATATTTCTTTTGTAACACAAAGATCTCGTGCGCGTTCGTACTATCTCGCCATAACAATAAGTCATATCTCATCAATGCATATGTATTAAAAATTAAACGCATAAGTTAATCTAAGTATCGAGTCTTGTAGCTCATTGCTAGTTGGTTAAGTCACTAACTTTTTACCAAGCTATAATTACTTAAGAATCGCTTTTTGTAAAATAAAAATAAAAAATCAATAAAAAATTCCAAATTTTTTTTTATAATTCCCTGCAGCTCTAGAATATCCACATAACAATTTAAACAAGTAGAGAATGTTAAAACTAACTTTTTACCTAGCTATAATTACTTAAGAACCGCTTTTGTAAAATGAAAAAATAAAAAAAATTTCAAGATTTTTTTTATAATTCCCTGCAGCTCTAGAATATCCAAATAACAATTTAAACAACTAGAGAATGTTAACAAACATAATAAATAATTCTTTAACAATTTGTTTTGACCTCGTTAAAAGGGGAAATTCCTAAAAAAATCATCTTGATTTTTACAATAATAGACTGGCTCTTAAATTATTAATAAAAATAATAATAACAATAACGCACAAACTCAACGTAGCCCCGTACTAGGGAAACCCTGTGTCGCGGGTGCCATGGACACACACTTAGACAACTACAAATTACAGCCAAACTCAGGAAAGATATAAATGTAGGCCATACAAATTTGTCCCGGCTCGGGAATCGAACCTGGGACCTTTGCGTGGCAGTCCGGCATGGAAACCGTTCGGCCACGGAAGCAGTTAAAGACCTATTTAAAAAATGTATCTTACGAATTTCGCATTAAAGCTCTTTTTATCGCCAACATAAAGTATTTTGTACTCTTTAACAGTATGTACTTTTAAGGTAAAATACTGGACAGTGGCAACCTGTACAGGACTTTTTAATACAAATACATCAAAACGTAATGAATTATTTTCACGCGTAGGGTTTAAATTAGGAAACTCATGTATATACAATAAAAAATAAACAAATAAAGTGCCCTTTAAAATTTTCATTGGTCTTTCGTTAACCACGCTAAAAGCCAATTACAAGCTTATAATTACTGTTTAACTTTTTAACTTTCGGACCGACATTTTATTTTCACAAATTTTTGGCTTAAGTCGGATGAAATGGGATGAAGCGGGATTTGGTTTACTGCTCTAAAACCCGCTCTTAGTGGTATAATCTGGAAATTCTGAGAAAAATGAGAAAGATAGTATATTTATAGCTTCAGTATATTATAGTACACATACTATGCATTGCTTAGGAACTCTACAGTGTACTAATGTAGGTGTATAATATTATTTAATCTGTTTTGACTAACATTGAATTGGATTATTATAAAATAACCATATAAATACTGGAAATAATATATTTAGTTACATAACATAAGTATGATTTATCGTTACTGCCCAGAAACAAGAGTTTCTAGGTAGTATTCTAGTATGCTGCATTTTTAAAATTTACATCGTCGAATTTTTTTTAATAATATTTTTTTTTTAAATTTATGTAAACAATTGAAGTGTGAATGCTGGAGGGGGCAGTCTATGGTAACGTGTACTAAACAAACAACAATTGCAATTAGGAAATAAAAGGCAGTCTCCTTAGAAGACAGGGTAGGACACAGGATATTTTGATGGATATAATTATGATTATGAAGACTTATTTTCGAAGGTAAACACTCAAGGGTTATTAAAAATTTACCACTTAACTCTCCGGTAAAATAAGAAATATGTACCATGATTTGCCGAGAAAGACAACGGTTTGGTCATTTATCTCCCTGAATGTTGGACACTATACAAGATGGCATAGAATTTGTAACCTGAATGCAGCAGTGAATATTATTTTGCGACGGGCCGCTAAAAAAGTAATAAAAGTATCTATTCGAGAGTTTTTTTTATTATACCAAGTGACTGGGCGAACAAATAGTGCACCTGGTACTAAGCGACATGTCTATCCATAACAGTTGCAGTGCCACTCAGAGCTTTAAATTGCAAAGATCTTAGGGTCACTGCCACTACGCCCGTCACCCTGAGACATAAGCTGACAAATTCCAAGTACCCGTAATTTCACTAGCACCCTTACCCTTCCAAACAGGAACGCAGTTAATGCTCACATAAGTGCTTGGCGGCAGAAATAGGTAATAGGTAGCAGTACTTCCCTGGAGTAGAATAGCGTTTTTAAGATATTGATATAATAATCTTTACACCCAGTTAATTGGCAATTATATCACACGTCTGCTAAAAACCCTTTGTTGGCTTTTCAATCACAGGACGTTCAAAATATAAAAAATATATACGAAATTTTTAACAAATGCTCGTAAAACCTGTGTATTTCCGACGATAATACCTATTCAGATTTATAGGACACAATGGAAACAATTCGAGAGAGTTTCATAAATAATGAAAGCAACCAGGACGTCATAAACTCGCCATGTTCCGTAAAGACGAAAACTAAAATGGTTTAATTTTCTGGCGTCGGAACAATAATAATGTTTTTTTCTTATTGTTTATTTTTTCTCGCTTATGTGTGGAAAATTTGGAGCGCAGTCTCTTTTGATTGCATCTACATAATATGTTATTTTTTATAAGAAATATAACAAGTGTATTAAATTGGGGCGTAGTTTGGTAAATTAATAGTCGGCTAGTTACGTCCCGGTATTAAACGACGATATTGGCAAAGAAAGAATTAAATGTGAGAAAATTTCGCGGTACAGAGCCGCACCTGTTATACTGATCCGTCTCGATGGATGCAGGCGCAGCGCAAAGGCCGCGTCAATTCTCAATAGGCGCAAATTTTTGAAATCAATCACTATTATATAAAATATTCACGGTTGTTAAGTTTGGGAAAATTTTAATAAGAAATCACATATTTTGGGTTAGTGCCATGTATACATGTCAAATTTTGAAACTTTCAATACAGAACTTTTTACGAATTAGAGTAATTTCAAAATTTGTCGCCAGATAGCATTAACCCAAAATATGTGATTTCTGAATCACGTTATTAAAATATCATGCATGTTTTTACTATCATGATGTTTTATATTTTTTGTGAAGACACTTACTAGTTTGGTAATATTATTGATACAGTTCGTAAGAACGGTGGCCACGGTGTATCAACAACGGGGGTTCGAGTCCAGTCAAATCGAAAGAATTTTATTACAGTTGTTCGATTTTTGTAAGAATTTGCTTAAGAAAGTTATTGTGTTACCCTAACTCTAAGTTTGGGATTTACTTGGGTTTTCGCTTTTCACTTATTGACAGAATATTAAAATTTTTATATTCTGTGGCTCGTTTGTGCCTACATATTATTTAAATTCAAGTCTGTGCTACCAACCGATACCATTTTTCAACATCCAATATATGAAGCTCAGCTTGTTGCTGACGGTTCATTCAGGCAAACGGTACGAGGTAAATAAAAATTCGTTCGTGTCTGTCGGTTGTTTTCCGTTTTTCCAAACTAATTTCAAAACTTGTTATAGAAGTTTGTTTTTTGTTTCAAAAGTCTAAATTGTACTCTTTTATATACCATTGAATATTTTTTTGTAATTTGTAAATTAAAATTAAATACCTACGAATTTTTTATTGCGATACTACACGTTAAAATGACCGTTGTTAAAAATATACCCCTAGTTCATTGACCTACCTACAATAGGTCAATGCCCAATCCGCATTAATTATGGAATGAGGTTCAATTTAAGAATTTCGCCCCAATCCCAAGCTAAGAATTTTGATGTTGATTTCTTCCTTTAGTTACTAAAATTTTCTATTTGTTTATGTTATTAAGTGATAGGACGAACTAGGAGTAAGCGCAATGAAAGTCGACGGTAACACAGGTTTCAATTTTAATTTTGGAATTTTGTAATTTTTCATACGTCCACTTTATTTAATACTTCGTATATGTGGGAAGTTTCTAATCCGCTTAGCTATGGTCTATGCCGTCTCCTTATAAGATAGCACGGGGACTTCTTTTTATGATGTCAAGCGGTGAGATAAAATGGTGTGACTGGCAGTACTTCATTGGACGAACTCTTTCACAAAAAGCTCTGCTGTTACTTCAATAATAATACGTTAAGTTTGGACCATGCGAAATTGACATGTGTGTGGATTGAGTGAGCACCTTCTTTAAAATGTGTTAGTCGTTTAGTAAAAGTTCTAAAATAATTGTAGAAACCAATCTTTCTACTTGTAAAAAGATAAAACAAGGGAAAAATAACTTAATGTGTGCTCACCCAGTTCTCACAGAGGGCCAGTCAGATCTATAAAAGTATTATGTTTACATATAATATTATTGTACTAGTTTTTAGTTAAAGTTTAGATAAACTATTGTTTTTAATTACAGATCGATTAGTGAGTGCCTTTTTCAATTTTTTACAAATACTTTCTTATGCTCACTCAATCCGCACGTTTTTAAAAGGAACGATTTCTTAAGAACCAAATAAGTGAATTAAATTTCATTTAAGTCTAGATTTAGTAAAAGTTACATATGAATTTGTAAAATATAAAACAAGCCTCAAAAAACAAACAAGCAAGCAACAAAAATTGAAAAAAGCAGTAATCGATCTGTAATTGAAAACGATAGTTTAACTAAACTTTTACTAAAAACTAGTACAATAATATTATATGTAAACCATTGACTTACAATTATAAAACATAATACTTTTGTAGATCTGACCGGCCCTCTGTGAGAACTGAGTGAGCACACATTAAGCTATTTTTCTCTTGTTTTACCTTTTTACAAATGAAATATTGGTTTCCACAATTGTTTTAGAACTTTTACTAAATGACTAACACATTTTACAGAGGGAGTACTCAATCCACACACACACACACACGCGCGCGAAATTGGCATAAATCTCTTTTAAAAGTATCTTTTGGTAGTGTTTAGTTAACGTAATAAACTGACATGTTTGGTTCAGTTCTACTGTCATGTATGTAAATAGAGGTGGTTAACCAAGGTCGCAGTGTCGTTGTGGTCTACCGCGGAAATCGTTACGATTTTGGCATAGTATATTCTCGCGGTGCACTCGAATTGCATAGCGTTGGTAATCCCACCCTCCTTTCATTATTATAATAATATGAATATGTGCGTCTGTACAAGACGCGCGGCGGGTGTGCAACAGCCAAGACGCGCTGCTAATTTTGTAAGAAGTTATAATACTTGTCTTTATTTTATGATTTCGGCGTGGCAGCGCGGTCTCTTTACTGTATGTGTGAAGATATTGCTCTTGCAAAAAATAAAAAATATAACCAAGAATATTGTGTTCATATTATATAATTGAAAAATTTCAAATCAAATTGGAAATCAGAAGTTACTTTTTCAGCGCCACAATGATTCTTAGAAGGAAAAAACATCCATTACAAAATGTTAGCAATTAACCTTTCCAATTTTAAATTTTGAAGTCACGGATCAAACAAAGGTTGTCTATGTACTGCCACAGGATCGTACTCGTATCCACAGCTTTATTTATATTATTCCGACAAAATATTTGTCATCAAAAAGTCGACGAGATGTTTGACGATCACCGTTATGAGATTCTGGAGACAAAACATTCACAATGGAAATCTTGTGTCGGCAAGCAATTCAATGGGGAAACAATTGTCTAAAACGGAGTTTCAGATTCATAACAAGGAAGTATATTATGCGTGTGACAGTGACTTATTAATCTTTTGTTGTCAGACGCCTGTGCACTGACAGCTTATTTTTTGTAACTTTCATAGATTTTTATTAAGTTTTTTAAAAGTAGTGTCTCATGCAAGGCGGCGGGGCATTATAGATTTTTTTTTGTATCATGTTAATTCAATTAATGTGCAGAAGCATTGAAAAAACTTTTTTCTACTCCTGCACATTTAATTACAATTTTGTAAACCATATCACAAAGGCGCTCTTTTTAATTCTGATCCAAAATTCTATTGTCTATGGCACTCGCTGTACACAGAACTAAAGAGTTTCAAAAAAAGAATGCCGTATTTTTGCTAATTAAAAGAGTCTCCTTAAACGCGTCACTTGTCCCTGCACATTCTACTGCCTCCTAATTGGTTAGAAAATAAGTATAAGCGACACTTGGCCAATCACGGGCACGTACAATCTATCTCTTTGGTTTTTGTTTTGTGGAGTTTGTTAGGATTTCGTTTGAGTTTATTGTCATGGATTGTTAACAAAACATACATTATAATATTGGTAGTACTTCATTATACTAATTTATCCGTAGAAAAAGTATTGTATGCAATAATTACACAATTAGCTCTTAAAATCTCGTACCTAATGCATGTCTATGTAACTCGACTTTAGGAATCCTCAACGATTGCATGAAATATTAATATTAAAAGGAAAACAATCAATTTTTCCTAAAGTGGTGGTTTTTTTAGAATCCACCATTGACGTACAATTGAATCCACACAAAAAGTTCTATTGAAAAATTTTGCAATGATGGTTGACTCAGAACTTTAGGAGTTCCTGAGCTAGTCTAATTTTGAAGCTATTTCAATTATAGTGAAATAGAGAAACCGCGATATTCGGCATTGGTTTTCACATCGCGTCGACTGAATGTCATTGTGTTTAATATATATTTGAGGATCTAAAAGAGAATAAACATTCGTTTGAATGAAATTATCTCGCAGAAAGTTGCTTAAAAAACTATATTTAAAAAATAGCCTAAAATTTCAATTATTATGGTTTTGTTACATTGCATCAAAAGATTGTTCTGTATGATTTTTATAAGTATAAGAAAAAAAAACGAAAGTTCGAGAGACGCTTGCTTAGAAAATACGAAATAGGTTGTCAATTGAATCTTATAATAATATGATAAAATAAAGACAGGAAAGGAGGTACGTGGAACGTTCATAAAAAATGATGAAGTCGCAAATTTCAACTAGACTTGCAAACGTGGTGAGTTATGAGTTAATGCCCGCCCACTTAGTGCCGTGATATACCGTGAAAAGTATTAGAGTGAAATACTGCAGAGATAGAGATCGTATACCTGTCTTTGCTTTCACAGTCTATTTATTATTCGAGTCCCAATTGAAATGTTTGGTTAACCTATAATTGCAAAATAAATCCCGTTCACAGAAATTGTCTAAATTTCGTATTTGAGATAATTTTTAATTCATTACTATAATACAATAGTGGAAGATAGACGTACCTATGTTGGCAACATTAGTATTTTATTATAAATTTTGTAACTTTAAGTGGGCAACTCTAGCCCTCTCTCTTCTTTGTTCCGAACTTAATTGTGTATTGGTTCAATAAATTAAAGTATTGAGTATTTTCACTTCAAATCATATGAAAATCGAGTTCTAAACAACCTATTTATGTAGCTATACTAAGCTCTATAATGTAGATAGGAAATCTAGTGTTTATTTACAAACGATTTCTTTGGTATTAATCATGTGTCATAGACAAGTACCTAAATAACGCCTATTCACTCTCGCCTTGAAAAGGTCCAAATTATAACGTTCAGGAAACAAGACTGAAGGCAGGGAATTCCATTCCATGGCCGTTCGCCATATAAATGTGGAAGCGTATCTGTTACAATCGTTTTTTTACAAGTGACGGGACGAACATGTTGTGCACCTAGTTAGCCTAAGACTGCATTGCGCCCGTCACCCTGAGACATAAGTTAACAAGTCCCATGCGCCTGTAATTTCACTAACACTCTTACCCTTCAAAACCGGAACGCAGGAATGTTCATATTTTTGCTTGGCGGCAGAAATAGGGAAGGTAGCAGTACTTCTCCGGACGACTTTCACAGGGAGCTCTACTGCTACACATCAAGTAGCAGAATTCTGCCTAATCACCAATAGCTGAATTCGGCTTGAAGAGAAGAATGTACGTATAAGAATGTAGGAGTACGATACATACTGTAAAGAAGTAGATGCACGACACGATAAATGCAAGTTTATATTTTGACATTCTATGCTACCCGGTTACTATTGTGTATATTTTTATTGTCAATTCTGTGAGCTTAATGCATCAAATAGAAATACAGTTTCCACTGCGTATTGGAACCTACAAGTACAACACCAAGTGATAAATAAAATAAAAAATTAGATGATAGACATTACACGAAACATTTTTCACTTTCACTGTAACATTTAATATGGAAAAATAGTGTTGTGAACGTTTTGTGTATCAGAATTACAAGTCCTCTTTTTGCCATCAGGTAACCATGTTGATATCAAATTTTATTCCTTAAAGTTGGTGAAAAAAGCCATTGGTTGCGTTTTATCATTTGCAAAATTACGTTGGTAGTCTGTAATGAAAATGGCCGCCAAAAAGGGGTGTAAATGTAATGTTAGCAACATATTTATACAAAATACGACTAATTGTAACAACAATGACATAACCATAGTGAATAGTTTCTAAGCGATCTGTTATATTCTTTAAAAGAGATAATTATATTAGAAGACTAACACAATTCATTTAAAATTCCATAATTAGACTATTTATTTATTTATTTATTTATGTAATAAGGCCTACCAACTAAATACATACAGATACGTCAAGTTTAAAAACATGTTTCTATTAAATTATTGTAGAAATATTACAAATTTATTTATTAGTCTTTTAACACATGGAACAGTCTATTACTTATGTTTTTTTTATAAATATTTTTGTCTCTCCTTCCCTCCCCCGATATATTATTATTCGGGGTCCTTGAATATGTTGTTTCTATGTATGTTTCTTTTTTCATTATTATTATTTTTCTTTCTTTACTCACTATGTGTTAGATATTTATTTATATGTATATGGTGTTATATGTATACTTACTTAAAACAGTCCAGTGCCAATATTTTACGTGAATGATTGGATCTAGTGCTTTAAGGCAGTAAAGTTACTAGCCTATCTAACAGGATTGTCGGCTTAATACAATTATGCCCTTACTTGTAATGTATGGCGGCATATGTTAAGTTGATTTTCGTACTTTCATCGTCTTAAGTCTTTTTCTTCTTCTATTTAAGAGCTCGTGTCGATATTGTTGCCTTCCGGCCTTGCTGTTGTTATAAATTCTCTTTCGTAGGTTCCTTGTATCTACGTCAACCTCGCATTCCCTCGATTTTTCTTTCTACGATATTTCTTTTTATAATAATTTAATAACAATGAAGAAAGGCGGCACAACATATTTCCCCTTCTTATACTCGTAAAGTGCTTATCAAACTTTTGTCCTTTAAACGTGATTTACTTCATAATATGTCTTTGAGTCTAGCTTTTGGTATCATATTCCTTTGTCTGAAATAACTTATCTAAATTAGAATAACTACGTTTACGTTAATAAGTAAACAGTAACTTCTAGTTTTTATTTCAGATACTTAAAAGATAATTAATTTAAATAAAGATAATTAAGCATACTGACACAGTATTCATAGATTTCTCATTGATGGCGCTACGGCTAAAAATTCGTTGAAAACTGAATACAAAGATCCGACAACAAGCACATAGAAAAATTCGTGAGGTCTGCTGGTTCGTTCTGTGGCTTAGTTGGCATAGTATGCTAGATTAGTAGTAGATTGGCACGGTTTGCTAGAAGACGTCGCTTTGAATCGAGAATTCGAATATTTTTTTATAAGTGTTCGATCTTTGTATTAATAATTATAACAAACTAGTGGAGTAATTTCACAATAAATAATTGAATATCAATTCAGTACAAATTTAATACTGACAGTATTTAGTAATTTATATAGAATAGAAATACAACTTTATTTTCTATCATAGAAGTAAATAACTCAAAACTAACTAACTAACTGCCTCCGTGGCAGAACGGTTTCCATGCCGAGGTCCCAGGTTCGATTCCCGGGCCGGGAAAAATATTTGTATGGCCTACATTTATTTCTCTCGTGAGTTTGGGTGTAATTTGTGGTTGTCTATGTGTGTGTCCATGGCACCCGCGACACAGGGTTTCCCTAGTGCGGGGCTATGTCGAGTGTGTGCGTTATTAATACAAAAGCTTTTGTTCATAAAATTTTTCTATTTTAAATATTGGTGTTTTCTAGAAAAATACTCCAATTCGCATTGAAACCGGAACATATGGTTCGCTACATGTTTATTTTGTTACAAACACCTCTGTAATAAACCGTCAAGCATGGCGTTTGGATTCGAAAATTGTGTTTGTCTCTTTCTATCCCATGGGGAAGGTAAAAATATGGAAAGCTTCAGTTTCGGTGAACATTTTCAGTCCGCGTTCGAGCGGCGAGACGGGCGGGTGTGTCAGCGCCGCTTAGTATCTTGCCGCGAAAAATTCTTAAACATCGCTGTACGTGCGGACGTCAATTTATTTTGTGCTTAAATGTAGCCCCGTAAGTGTACTGTATGTATATTGGACGCCATTTGCCGATCAACAGAAACTTATGGTGTACAGTAATTAAATTTCGTTGCGTTCGATCGCAAGTGAATGTGTTTGTGATGGATTTCCACGGATAAAGTTTATTTTCGTCACTATATTTTAAATATATAACATTAGTGTGTACAACCTTTTAGTCGATTCCTTGAATGCTTAGTTTAAAATAACTTAATGCACCTTTAGCAGTTAACCCGTTAACCCGTCGGTCCAAAGAAGTGACTTATAGAAAACCTGTAATATCAAAATAATATCTCGATTCAAATCCTCATATCTAGTAGATAATATTTAAAATTTAGTAAATATTTGTAAAATCTATTAGAAAAATCATAACAGTATCTGGTGCGTGGACCAAAAATTTCGTAATCAATTGTAGTAAACTTTAGAATAAAAAAAATAGGTAAAAATCTTGTTAAATTACGACTATGTAAAAGCTATACAAACTACTGTACGGGAACAACGAAACATAATTGGTATTGATTTTCAGTTAACGCCCAGGTAAGTTTTAACTATATATTATACTTTATTAGTTATTTAATTGTGTGTTAGTAGTAACTGCACTTTGTCTAACTTATTACCTCAAAGTTACTCGGTAAGATTTAATTTAAACGTAGTTCCTCAGTTTTGAAAGCTAATATATTATTTACACGAGTAACTTCTCCGAAGAGAAGGTTTAAGGCCTAGTTTATAACTTTAAGCTACTTAGCATGAGTTTGGAGACTATAATTCCTATAATTATATCAGGAACTTCTTTGCCGGTTTCCAATTCTTTCCGGAACGATATAAAATGAGTTTCTTTAAATCATAGTGAACTGGCATCTTCTAGAAGATCATATCATCACCATCCTTCTTTGTCACAAGTAAGATTATTTTCTTTTACTTAAAAAAAAAAGGATTTATAATCTGCATTTGATTTGAAACGTTAATTAATACCGGTACAGCTTTTTACCGGAATTTAAAATTCCATTAATGGAAGGCATGCGTTCTCCAAGCTTGATGGTCATTACTGTAAAAACTTTAAACAATAATAGAACACATTTCTACTATGAAAGGGTCTTTGAGAATAGCAGTATATTAGGGGTTAAAGTATGAAATTGCCGTTTTATTGCAATAGGTTCTTTGAATTTTCATAGAATCTTCATGGTTTGAGGTTTTCGAATGAAACTTTTTTCAAATGGTTTCTGTGATTTTTTTTATTTTTTTTATTTGAAACATTTGAATATCGACTTTCAATTGTTTTTGTTATTCAATTTAGACAAAAAAGATGGATACTGCGAAAATTCGAGTGATTTTTGAATACGAGTTCCGACGCGGAACTAACGCGGCAGAAACAGCCCGCAATATCAATGCTGCGTTTGGAGAGGGGTCTACTAATGAACGCACCGCGATTTTGGTTTAAACGCTTTCGTGATGGAAATTTCGACTTAAAGAACGAGCTACGAGGGAGACCGCCCACACAGGTGAATAACGATGAATTAAGAGAGATAGTGGAAGCCGATCCTAGTCAAACTACCCAGGAATTAGCGGCATGGTTTAACGTTACCTTACCCACAATATTGACTCACTTGCGTCAAATCAATAAAATAAAAAATACGAAAAATGGGTGCCTCATGATTTGACTGATCTGCAGAAAGAAACGCGTGTTGAAACTTGTGTTGCCTTGTTGAACTGGTACAGAAATGAAGGAATATTGGATCGAATTGTAACATGTGATGAAAAGTGGATTCTTTATGATAACCGGAAAAGAAAAATGCAATGGCTGACCCCAGGTCAAATGCCACAACAGTGTCCTAAAGCAAAACTTACCAATAAAAAGGTAATGGTAACTGTTTGGTGGTCTCAGCATGGTGTTATTCACTATAGTTTTCTCCGATCTGGTCAAGCAATAACGGCAGATGTCTATTGTGCCGAACTCCGAACCATGTTGACAAAACTAGCAGTAAAACAGCCCCGACTCATGAATCGATCTTCACCATTATTGCTCCACGACACCGCGAGACCTCACACAGCACGAGAAACCATTTTGACCCTTCAGGAACTGCAGTTAGAAACCATTCGTCATCCTCCGTATTCACCAGACCTTGCTCCAACGGACTACCATTTTTTTCGTGATTTGGACAATTATCTACGTGACAAGAAGTTTTCTTCCCAGGAGGCAGTACAAAATGCTTTCACACAGTTTGTGCAGTCTAGATCGTCGGAGTTCTATCGCAAAGGCATTAATAACCTTCCCATTAGATGGCAGCAATGTATAGATAATAATGGCAACTATTTTGATTAAATAAATTTGTTAAAAATTTAAAAAATAAACAATTTAGATTTTCAGTACAAATCGGCAATTTCATACTTTAACCCCTATTATTTACATTTGAAAATCTAAAATATAAAATGAGAGATTTAATAAGAGGCCCACGTGACGGTGTTAGTTTTCGGATACCATTCCCTGACTTACAATATGATAATGTCGAGTACTTAGGTTATCGCGATAAGAGCCTATGCACACGGCGTATCTTATACGCGCCGACGACGTGCGTTTACGGCGCCGTTAACGCGCGTCATTTGCGTGTATACGCGCCGCAGACGCGCTGTAGTGAATCGATTCAAACGCGCACAAACATCGTGTTGTAAGCAAGAAGCTTATATACTCCACTCGAGTCTACACTTAGAATTTCACGTAAGTGGTTGCTTCATTTCAAAAATTAAATAAAATTAACAAAGAAAACTAAAATTATAACTATCTCTCATCAAAATGCGCGATTTGTACGCGCAACTATAGCGCGTCTGCGGCACATGTACACACAGATGACGTGCGTTTACGGCGCGTAAACGCGCATCGTTGGCGCGTGTACAATACGCCATGTGGGTAGGCTCTAAAACCGAAAAAAAATATTTCTTTTGTTTTTTTGCTGTTTTTCATGAATAAGTGACACAAATAACGAGTAAAATAATTTATATATTTACGTATTACACAGATTTCAGAATGTGCAAAAATTTAATCGTGATTATGAAAGCTTTACATTGATTAAAACAATTGCGTGACGGCATAGGGTCGGTGTACAGACTCGACTCAGTTTTTAACCGACTTCAAAAAAGGAGGAGGTTCTTAATTGGACAGTATTTTTTGTATGTATGTTACGCGATTACTTCAGCATTTGTGAACCAATTTTAATGATTCTTTTTTCTTGGAAAGAGGGTGCCTCAGTATTGGTCCCATTTAAATTTGAAGAAAATAATCTACCTCTAAAGGTGGCAAACTAGGGGATGAATTCGGTTTCACACACTTTCTGGAAACCGATTTCAATAAGAGGTCGGTGTTTTTTTTATATTAAAATGTTATGTTAGGATCATCTTCCTGATGAATTTGGTATTTTTTGAGATATAGGTTACTATTCTAAATAGCGATCAATATAAGGGTCATGCGTCGTTACCAGGATTAGATAAAGCTGAGAAAAAGACAGTCCATGTAGTTATGTAAAAATTAAACCAAAAATTTAGTTGCGAACATTACGAATAGTATCGAGTTTTTAGATTTTTATCATCACTACACGGGGTTACCTATCAGTAGTCCGAAATCACATTTTCCAGAAATAACTTTTGCTCGAATTTTCATAACCTCCAAAGTAATTTTGAGAGGAGTATGTTTGTTCTTTTAAACCTAACTTAACCTAACCTAACCTTTTTTTTTTGTTAATCCGGGGGAATCTGCTTACAGATACCCCGGCCCCGGGAGGGCAGAGCCGGGGTTATATGGGACTGGGCTGAACCCTGAAGGGGAGCAGCCCGACCGCACTAAACCCCCGGAGTGTTCCTCCTCTCCGCTGTAGGTGGGGGTACGGGTACGCTGTTGCACTCGTCCGCGCCCCCACCAGCGGTTGGCCGCGCCCTGCGCAACCTCTCCCCGAGAAGGGAGACACGTCGGTCCCCCGACTCCGAATGTGAGGCTCGCCGAACACCAGACGAGTCTTCCATCACGGGCCCCTTTATGCTGGGCAACCAACTCCCCCGAGTCCGCTACTCAGGGGCCATGGGGGGCCAGGACAGCATCCACTCAACTGTGTAGTTCAGTGGCTGCTCCCCCAGCCCCCGCGGCGGATCTGATGACAGGCTCCGCCGCAACACCTAGCGCGCTTCCGCGCGGACTCTCCGAAGAGAGTCCCTTGGAGCGCTCATCATGGGCCAACCGCCCACATTCGGCCGCGGAGGATAGGACGAGCGGCAACGACACACCGACACGTCTCTTCCCCCGCGGCCCCGCCGCCACTGCATCGTCGAAAGCGGTGCACCCCCGCCAGGGTCGCGGAGGACAGGACGAGCGGCGACGACACACCGACACGTCTCTCCCCCCGCGACCCTCCTCCCAACGCGCATCCGCGCGGTCCCGCTAACCAGGCGAGTTCCGCGCGGAACGCCCTCCTCCTCGGGCCAGCCTACCACCATCGGCCGGCCCCGTGGGTTCCTCTTAGCTTCACCGTGGGATGAAATCGACCACGGCTATTAGAGCCCCCCTGACACGACAAGGCGGGAACTCCTTCGGGGGGGAACCTAACCTAACCTAACCGAACTTATCGTGTCTTTGCCATAAACATCCAAAATATCCTGAAAGAACAACGGTTTCGTTATAATTCGGTTTTCGGTGTAATGAAAATTCAAACAAACGTCATTTCGGAAAAAGAAATCGAGTATGTGATAGGTTACCACTACATTGAAAGGAAACTATTTTTTTTCGAATCTAAATCGCGTTTAGATTTATTTTTTCAAACAAACCGTCGTTCACGATGCGGAAACGATGATATTCTGACAGTCAGCTGTGATCATGGGATCTGTAAAGTGCAGATAGTTTGTTTGAAAAAACAAACATACGTGATTTAGATCTACAAAAAGTAGTTTCATTTCGAATTAAGAATGGTGTTCTTCACCTAAATGATCACTACAATTTGAGTAGACGAAATAGTACGACGGCTCCTCAAAAGGCGGACCAACGACCTAGTGAAGGCCGCATATATTGAGCCTTTGTATTCAAGGTAGACCTTGTAGACTCCAGGTAGACTTTGTGGTAATAAATTTAATGTGTTATTCAATTTATAATTAAGTACGACTTTGGTATTAATCTAGAAAATATATGCGACATATTTTGGGAGATTTATAAATATATGACGTGCCCCAAGCTTTGTTTCGATGTTCCACAACTTTTTACTCGTAAGTTCCGTCGGAAACCCTACTAAAGTTCGCTTCGTTGTCTGGCTTTGGGGATTAAGGGATTTTCAAGTTTCGAATGAATTTACTTTAGTATTGGACTGACGTTGTTAATATTTACATCTAAATCATCAATCCTTTATACGTTTTACTGATGTGCACGGATGTTTGAGATGAAGATGCCTACTCATTTTTCGGTTTTTCCAAGATATGTTAGTTTAATTACGATGTTTTTTGCTCCGTTAGCGAAAGGTTATGTTAAATTAAACATGCATATAATTGTACTTAACTTAAGGTTCAAACCGTGGACTTTGCAATCGAGAAGCAACCGTTCTCTCACTCCGCTACCACAGCTTATGAATTTCCATAAACGGCATTTTAACTAATATTTTTATAGCATCGGGGAATGCCTTATGACTGATTTGCATTAGGTGTCACTTATCAACCTAAGAAGAAAAATAATCTCAGTACAGAGTACTAAAAAAACCGATCTCAAAAAAAAGTTTTATTGAAATCGGTTACCGGAAAGTGAGCAATCCCGGATTCATCCCCTAGTTCGCCACTATACTGGACTTGCCACAGGAGATAATAAAAATCAGTTCTCACTACTCAAAGTACATTGAGAGCGAACAACGCCTTGAATTGGAGAATAGCAAAATCAACCATTAAAATAATGGTTCCTTATATTAAAATTTAGGCGCTATTTATAAAAATGAAACCTAATGCGTTAACAGCTACCCTTAGAGGTGGATGATTTTCTTCAAAATTAAATGGGATCACTATGGATGTACCCTCTTTCCAATAAAAAAAGAATCATGAAAATCGGTTCACAAATACCGGATTTAAAAGGAAAAAAAACATACAGTCGAATTGAGAACCTCGTCCTTTTTTGGAAGTCAGTTAAAAACTAAAGTGAATTTTGGATTTCGGAAACGACAACGAACGAAGGTAAGTTTTATAGAGTATTTAAGTTACTCATCTTAGATATTGGTAAGAAAAATGCTTTGCCAGTGACATTAATCAATTCGACGATAAAAGGTATTAATCCAAGATTACTTCAATCGTAAATGGGCTGAACCACTTGGATTTAATTCTAAAGCTAGTATTTGAGAACAAATTAACATTCAAATCCTTTTTCTTCTCTTGAGTTTCGCGAACTTTTCTCAAATACTCTCGGAGGCTTATAAAACAGCATAAAATCGAGATATCATTAAAACTGAAGTACCATTTAATGGAAAACCACATGAATTCCAAATGAACGACTTTTAAGCCTCTTCAAAATCGACTGCCGTACAAATAGAGACTAATTTCTAAATTGGATGAACTAAACGTTCAAGTAAATTAGGTCAGTGTGTTTCAGGTCACTGGCAGTTTTAAAACAAAACTACGTATGCGTTTTGAGTAAAAATATAATATTTTACTAGTGTAGTTTTGCAAGTACAGGACTGTGTGTTTAACTGTTTACGATTTTTTTTATAATATCAAGTGACGGAACGAATAAGTGGTGCGCCTGGTGGTAAGCTACGTAAAGCTTGTCTAAAAAAATATACACACAAAACTAATTCTTCTTTAAGCTCATTGGACTGCAGTGATTTGCCTGCTATGTATAAATAAAATAATTACTTATATGTCGAAACACAGGTTGTATAAATTTATAATAACATAATAAGTATAGTTTCATATAGAGCAGTAGAGCTTCTTGTGAAACAGTTCGCCCAGGGAAGTACTTCCACCTTATTTATTTCAGCCGCCAAGCTAATGTGAGCATAACTGCATTCCAGGTTTAAAGGGTAAGTATGCTGGTGAAATTACATGCACACGGGACTTGTCAACTTATGTCTCAGAATGATGTCTCATTGCCACTTAGATCTTTGCGATTTAAGCTCTCAATGGTACTACAACTGCTATGGACTGGCGTGTCGCTTGCCATCAGGTGCACGGCTTGTTCGTCCCGTCACTTGGTTTCATAAAAAAAATATAATATCAGGCATACAAACTTATTAATATTCAGCAGCCAAAACTAACGGAACATGTATAATGTAATACGTTTCAGGGCCGTGCACTTGGTTTTAATAAGTTAATAGTGGTTTGACTCAAATTATAATAACTGTAAAATGTACCTGGATGTTAAAATAATGAGAAAAAAAATTGTAGGCGATTACAATACTTGAATAACATCAAACTGTGTTGTATGGTATTATTATCGTTGCTCATAAAGGAAAAAATATAAAATATACGTAAAAATTAAATGATTTTGAGGATAGAATGACCAAGATCAATGAAGTTAGGGATTTGTCATTAAAACATTCGGATACAGTTTAGTACTATATGTTAGTCAATAAATTGTTTAACTGCTTTTTAAATAGCATAAGATTTTTCTCAGACTTTTGTTAAATTAATGTATAATGTACATTTTTGACGCAAATACGTGCTGTACGAGTTTAAAAATTAAGCCTTTATTGTAACCATTACAATTATAATAGGCTTAAACTGTATATTCAATAGCTTTTTTTTATGATATCAAGTGAAGCGACGTACAAGTCGTGCGCCTGATGGGAAGCGACACGCCAGTCCATAGCAGCTGCAGTACCACTCAGAGCTTAAATCGCAAAGATCTAAGGGGCACTGCAACTGTTATGGATATGCAACTGCGTTCGCCACCCTGAGACTAAGTTGACAAGTCCCATGTGCCTGTAATTTCACCAGCACCGTTACCCTTCAAAACCGGAACACAGTATAGCTGACATTACTGCTTGGTGGCAGAAATAGGTAAGATGGCAGTGCGTTCCTGGACGAACTCTTCCACAAGGAGCTCTACAGGGACTGAAAAATTTAGTCATAATGAAAGCAAAAACACAACTAAGACGCTGGTATGTCATAGCTCAAGCTGGATACCAAATTGTAATACAAACTTGCTTTCAATAATGACCATCGCGTAGTACCGTATCACGTCATGCGTATAAGAAAGCACTTAGATTTATTACTTTACCTTAACGTAACTTTACAAATATTATTACGTCATTTTAGCAAAAGGAAAGGCTAAGTTGTCCTGTCCTTGTGTAATAATTCCCTTACTTCAAATGCTTGCTACCTGAGTTGTTTTTAATGTCGCCCAAATGCCGAGGACTGCAGTAAAGGGGATAACTGCTGTAATCTTTACAATATACTGTATGTCGCACGTAGTATTCAGGCAATTGCGAATTG
Organism: Hyposmocoma kahamanoa; assembly: GCF_003589595.1. NCBI lineage: Eukaryota > Metazoa > Arthropoda > Insecta > Lepidoptera > Cosmopterigidae > Hyposmocoma > Hyposmocoma kahamanoa. The sequence goes on from NW_020654289.1 coordinate 12,139,674, forward strand.
TGCAGTATATTGACTCGTCGAAAGTGTTAATTCTTATATAATAATCTATATATGACAGCGTTGTGGTGTGAAAGACGATACAGTGACTAGGAGAGAAAAGAACAATCGTTTGGTCATAGTGTAATAAGAGCAAGTAGGGCACTCTGTCTGCTCGGTGGGTAAATGCCTACACCTCGCGTGGAGCGTAGGGTAGTTACAATATTATTATAGTTATATCTACAGATACAACTACCATATTTATGTAACAACCCTACGCACAACTAAAGTAACTAGAAAATTTTGAGGTGTTCATCACAGTATTTTCATGCTGTATGGTAATAATGTTTGTTTGTTGCAGTAGAGACACAGAAATTGATATTTTTATACCAGAATCGCGGATTGGTATCTTGATTATGGAGTATAATTATGAAATAGAAATGAAATGCTGTTCATACCACCACGGACACAACAGTAAATACGTCTACTATTTGATGTCATTTCTATACACTGAGCGAGCGTTTCAATTTTATATTACCATTAATTACGTGTGACGACCCGCGCTTTGCAACGCGAGTGCACCGCGATATTATGCGAACGTGTGCGCACAAACCAGCCACGCTGCTACGTTTGTGTGGAGTTACTATACTTGTCTTATTAATTCTATGCGTGTTAGCAAGATACATACACAAATATATAGAGCAAATGCGGAGGGAAATGTGGAGAAAGGTCGGCCTGGTCGTACATATATCAACCTGTCCTTTAAAAGGCCAGGTCAAAGTATCAGAAATAAATGAGTGTGTATGAAACGAATGGGAGTGGATGAAATGAAAGAACTACGTTAGAAGCGTAGCGCGTGAAGGTTCATAATTTTTGCTTAGCCCCGTGAGAGACGGGCGTGATGGTACGTGTACGTGTACCTAATTTTTGTATTTTATTCGTTTTTGTTCCACATTCTTGTTCCAAATAGCTTTTAGCGACTGGTGCATCATGTGAAATTAAAACATAGATTATTCTTTTTTTTTATAATATTAAGTGACAGGATGAACAAGTCGTGCGCCTGATGGTAAGCTACACGCCTATTCACAACAGTCCCATATCATTTTACATAAGTTTTGTTTATAGTGCCTCTCCCTATTAACCTTTTGGTTATGCAGGAAGGGCACTATGACCTGTGCGCGCACAGGAACCTTAAAAGTTCAGGTTCTGACCCCAGATCAGCCAGTGCACAGAGTTGTCACAGAGCTCTGTCACTTGACTTCATCCGGTTCTTCAAGAGGTTAGTGCCTCGGGTGAGCCACCCCGGGTCCACGTACAGTACCCTCCCTATTTGCCAGATATGTACCTGTAGGTACGCTCACTCATAATCTCATAATCTAGCCATATGTCACCTCTGTCCGCCGTGGGTACAGTTTTTATATTTTGGTGGGTCATGATCTTTAAAACCTTATTTTGTGTAAAAAAAAAAAGAAAAAAGAAAGACGTTTACTAACACAAAATATTATACCAACCTAATTGAGTGTGTACGAAATGATTAGTTGGTCTACAGAACCCTTATAATCGAGGGTACCGCAATGAATATTTTAACAAAAAAAAGATATAATTCTTACGGTTGGCATAAAACATTTCTCATGAATGGGTGTGCAAAATTTATAAGGCACAGTCGACATATAAAGACACTGAGCATCTAGAGATTTGCTTACCTTAATTATAAAAAAGTAAAAAAAACGAAAACGAAATACCGGTGAAATAAACGTACAAAATAGAGAGAGAACGAGAGAAAATTTTAGAGAAAGGTTTATGTAAAAACCTTGATCAATCAAGATTATAAGCAAGTTTTAAGTTAACTGCACTCCTCATCGATTGCCATTAACTCGTGAAAGGGTTACAACTATTTTGAAATACTTAACTTGGAAGTCATCGGGTCGGTTAATTAAATTAAGCAAAGGTTGTGAACGATTAAGTTTTAAGCTATAGGCGGTGATTTAGGCGAGTACCTTAATTCTTTTTCTTTAACGCACATACTCATAGTGCCACCGTCATAATAAGACCAAGTTGGGAAATTAACTTTTCTAAATTGGTTCTAGGCTGGGTATTCTGGGAAATGCCTCCGAGTGAAATCCGTTGCTCTGGTACTCATAGTACAGGAAATTCCCTCGTTTGATACCAATAACAATAGTGCACACACTCCTAACCCCGCACACACTCCTAAACCCTGCATCTCAGGTGCCATGGACACACCCATAGACAACCGGAAATTATATCCAAACTAACGAGAGAAATAGATGTAAGCCACACAAATATTACTCCCGGCCCGGGAATCTAACCCGGGATCTCTGCGTGGCAGTCCAGGCAGGTAACCGTTCGGTCACGGAGGCAGTTAACTGGAGACACGGTATTATAATAAGTGTTTCATGTCAGGATCTAGAATATTATAAATCAGTGAATGCATGCAGTGTAGGATCTTTGGGTTTCCTGTCTCTAGGTTTACTGTGTTGGGTAAATAAGTAAATCATTCATTAATGGAGAAGAGTGACAAGGTAGCTTCGATGGTTTGAGCTATCGCCTCTCTCGCCTCGCACTTCGGAGTTTTCGGAATTTACGTGCGAAATTTCAAAGTCCCTTACCCGAATTGGGCTAGCGTGGCGGACTATAACTAAATCCTCGCTTGATAGGAAACTCGTGCCCAGCAGTCGGAAGTATTAATGGGTTGATGATAACCACAAAATATGTCAATTTCAGCTCCTCAACTGCCAAGGTAATAAATAAAGGACATAAATACTAACATTTTTTTTACTAGAAATTGCTTACTAAACTACATATACTTCAACCTGCATTATATAGAAGTGTATAGAAGGATAAAGCCTCTATGTATGGTTATAAGGCTACATCGTAAAACAATTGCCCATTAAAACCGTCAAAATTTATGACTTTACCGCCTTATCCATAAATTGTTTTATTCAGGGTGCCTCAAAATGTTGATGTATCTATAATATGACAACAAACAGTTAAGATTGTAATAAAACTATATTTTCAGATCTAAATTGCGTTTATTTATATGCTTTATTCAAACTTTGGGCCCTTTACAGGTCACATCATCACATGGTCACGTTTGACTGGCATGGCAGTAGTGCCTCATTATTAATTTACCAAAGAACTATTTACGGCTTTCAAAATATTTTGCCAATATGTAGTGTAGTTACTAAAAAATCATATTGTTAAAATGTTATGCAAACCGTATACAGCGTAAATTAGAATATCCTTTGACAAATTACAAATAAAGTATTTAAATTGATAACTTTTGTAAATGGGTGGTTCTCGCGAGTCGTTCGAATTCGCACGTTTCTGTAAAATTCAAAATATTGTTGTTTTCGTCGAAATTAAAACGTGATAATGGTTCGTATACCCATGAGCAATAAATGTAAGAGAAAGGCATTCTAGGAGACCATATACTTTAGGTATAATTTAAAGGAAGGTAATGAAGGCGTGGATGGTAATGAAATGTTATCAGGATGGTAATGGGTGTGTATGGAATGTAAAATATTTACCAATTGCATTATGAAAATATGACATAATGATAACGAGTGCTTGTGGAAAGTAATGACATTTTTATGAGTGAAAGGTGAGTAAATATGAGAATACTAAAATTCATCATAGTTTCATAATTAAATTTTAATGAATTTTAGTAATAATTGGATTTATGTATTAGTAGTCGCAACAACTGATATAGAATAAAACTACGTAGAAATATAAATTTGTGAAAAGAAAGAGAATCATATAAGTAGCCATCAGTCTAGTTTATTAAAAAAAAATGTAGGTAACATCTTAAAAACATCAAATTATGTAATTAAAAAATTGTAAATAGAAAATTAGTAATTTACTTCATTTTCACGTAGCGTAATAATATCAATCAAGCCATTGAATTTATAGTTCGTTAATTTTCTTACGGTATATTAAAATTTCTCATGCTGACGAACTACCTTGACCTTTTTTCGGTATTTTTTGGATTTTGTATTTTTCTTTCAATTCCCGCGGGAGTCTTTCATTAAACAATAATTTTTTTGTACTCCATATTCTTGAACTTAATGTTTTGGAATATCTCTTACTAAGATATTAACTTTCTTTTCTAATGCTTTTTTCTTTCTGTTTTGGTAGTAAATCAGTTTCTTTACTCGTTTCCTCAAAATGACTTTTAATTAATTAATTTTTTAATTTAATTAAAATTGGATAATTTCAGGCCGTACATTTTTTACAGCTTTCATGGTCTCGTCGCGTATTTTTCTAGCTTTTGGACGTTTGACTTGTGCATCGCTCTTCTTTTTTTATAATATTTCTGTCTTCTGTCTTTTTGTCTTTCTTCTTTTTACACAATGAAACATCATATAAATACGTATTTAAATGTTCGTAAATATGAGTCTGTCTAAGTAACGATTAACTTTATTAATATTACAAATTTAGAATGAGATTATTTTGTAATTGCCATATATTGTTACTATTTTAATATAGACGTTTAAAATTCATTTCTCATAATATTTAGAGTGTTTTTGTGCCATTTAGTCTTTATTCCCTTTGAGTTCTTGTACTCGTAATTTTTATGCTCTGAATTATTATTTTTGCTTATCTTCTTTTTTTAAAATGTTTTTCTTATAAATGCTGTATTATTCTTTACTTTCATGTACACAACTTTATTACGTAGTCAATCTTTTGATAATTTTTCTTTATTTGTTTTTTTTCGTCCTACCCATTCTATGGACTTGTAAAATCATCAAAATACTATTAAATGACTGCCAAAATACAGAATTTATTCGAACCGTTTAATCCTAATGTAATCCTTATACCCGCAAGAGTTAACAAACGTTTTAATAACGTTTTAAGTGAGTAAAGTTGATGCCACACTGTGTTAATTATTAATTTAGTCAAACATTGGAAAGGTCTTTTGTTAGCCATATTTAAATAGATTTCCATGTTTTAGAGATACCCTAAGTGTGATTTGTGATCACCATTAACTAATTTGCTATCTGTTAGTAAACTGAACAACGTAAACCGCTGAAAAGGAGCTGTCAAACATAAGAAAAAGTTAACATAAAATATCTTAATCGATAACTTTCACCTTTGCCTAGACATTTTTTGTGAAAAATGAAGTGTGATTCCACTTTTGCGCCCTTTAAACGTTGCTAAAACGTTGTTTAAGTTTTAATGACTACTGGTTTTAGGCTGCATGTAGTAACATTCATACATGCACATATACAATTGCCCAAAAAAGGTTGGGTAAAAACTGCAACCTTCACTTCATTTTAAGACAATCTTTACCATTCAAATGAGATCATTACCATCCAGCAAATAAACCGGAGGGAATGGAAGGTAATGACGTGGAAACAAATAAGATATAGACTCTCTTTCATGATTTATTCAAACACCATATGCCACTTAAGTATAAGAATTATATCAAGGATAGACTTTCAGTACATAATCACCAAATATAGTGTAAATGGGGTGGTTTGCATTTAATTAAGGTAATGTACAGGTAAAGTAAAAAAGACAATAAAAGCTTAAATACTAGAATGGTAAACTAGGATTTTTAAATTATATGAATAATATTGGGTCCCCGAGGCAAGGTGCCCAAGATGCTGGCGGCGTTCCCCCTTTGTATTGCTATGCTAATGCGTGGTGTGGTGTGTGGAAAAAAAATGGAAAGTGATGAAGAGAGACCTGTGACAAACCACTTTTCGTCCAAGTAAACTATAAATTTCTCCTTCGCAATGAAATTATTATTATTTAATTTATTACTCATTTTATTATTTTTAAGCCTATTAGTGGTTTGCATTAATTTGTCTGAGAATAAATGATTTTTGATTTGATTTTGATTTGATTAATATTAGACATAACTGATGATGACTTTACCATCTCAGTCAGCCGTGAACACGGGACCTGTAAAGGACTCGAACGTTGATTTGTTATAAAACGCACTGTCGTCACGCAAATAAACGCGTTTTAGAGCCGAAGAAATAGTTTCATTTTCAGTCTATAACGATATAATAAATAAGAGTGACTACTAAAATTCGCCTGTATTTTTTTTAAATTTGTCAATAAAATATTCTATATAGATGTCATTTTATCGCAGAGGGATGTGTATGACATACACGTACAAATATCACAAATAGCACAGAAAAGTATCAGGTATATAACTTTATTTCCCATGGCCTGGTATCGACTTCAGTCATTCCCAGCGCGTGTTTTAGAGCTATTGAAAGTTTTACTCAAAATACAAAGCTCGTATGTCAAAAGACGCTGTGTTCTGTATAACCACCTTGTATCATTAATGTTTGAAAACCATAGGTGCAGATTCGTGGGACTAAATGTTGCAAAATAATTATTACATAAATTCATGACGCATAATAATTCTGAGTTATGGCTTTTGTTTAATAAGTAACACTGAATAAATAAATACGTGTGCGTACGTCGTAGGTCTAATAATGAACAGTATTTCTAATTTACTTCCGAATTCATATATCATATTAACCTTTCTTTGTTGCTGTTTTAGCAAGGGCTCACAGGTTAGTTATTGTGGACATAGTTAATAAAATAAGAAATGTCTACAAGAACTGGTAACCAACTGACCTGTAATCTTATTTTGGCGTAATGAAGAGAAATGAACCTTGAAATGGTAAGGGCACATGGTTCGCCCTATAAGTGTAACAAATAGAGACAGAAATATGGAACAAAAAGCATAGTTTCTTTTTTTTTATGTATTCCCACTCCTGTTTTCTTTCTTCCTTGTTATAATTTATTTAAGAAAAAGTGTTTTTATTTAATATTTTTATTTATCTAGGTACTTTTATACATACATACATTTCATTACGCCTGTCTCCCACCGGGAGTCTATGGACCTCCGGCTGCTCCTTCACTCCCATCAGTCTCTTCATAAAAGGCCGTTTATTTTTAACAGGTATTTTATTTACTTATTTCTGTTTTTTTATTTATTTATTTTATCTTAGATGGTACAAACAGCTTTACTTAACAAACAGAACAGCTATACTTTAACATAATAGAAATTAAAATAACATTGGTAAGCAAACAGTTCTCCGTCGATAGAAATTAAGTTAGCTAAAAACGCATTGGTACACTATACAGTCCGTTTAGAAAAATAATAAAAAAAGACACAATACAGAAAAAAAAACACTTGATTAACACATTGCGACTTTTGCGACCACAGAGCGGATATCTAGGTGAGACACTACTAACCCATTTAATAGTAGTAACGTGTTAATAACAATCTCTAAACCAACGCACAAGAAAAATATATAAAATTATACATTAATCACATTATATAAACAAAAAAGAAAAAGAAAAATTAACAACAATAACTCTTGTTAACAAATTGTTCATTATCTTACTTCGCTAATACAAAACGCACGAGATAATAAATTTCTTACTGACGCACTACTTGTGTTGAATAGATTAATCTCAAAATGAATTGAAAATTTATAAAAATTATTACTCGCACGCCAAATAAATGAATTTTACTTGTAGTTAGTGAAGGCAACAGGTAAATGAACAACAAATTATTACAAAGATACTTTGGTCAGAACCCTTATGTGGATCTCAGACAGAAGTTCTGTGCAGTATACAATGAGAAGAGAGATTAATGAGATAGCAGACGTCTGATATTTCACGTCACAATTGAAAGGGAAGGATGTGGTATCTTCTACAGATATCTAAATAATTGCAAGAAAGGTAAGGCTGATTAGTCTTGAAGCACAAATAATGAATATTTTTTTTCTGTACGAGAAATATAAGACTTATATCTTGGGTTACAGATCTAAGAGACGTATTCCAAATTGCTACGCACAAGAGCACATTATAATATTTTTAGTGTTTTAGCACCTTTAAAGTCTACTGAACTACGCGTTACCAAGTTCAATGACCTTAGTGGCTTTATTAACTATAGCATAAGCAAAGAGCAACTTGGAATCATGAATAACTCCTAGATCCTTCATAGTAGATACTCTTTGCAGCTTTTTCCTCTTCAGGACGTAGTCATATAGGATGGTGTTGTTTTAGACCCAAAGGGACGACACTGCGTTTTGAGGCGTTCAGGGGGCCTACCGTAACCTTTCCAAAAACAATCTTATTTCTATGTAAGCTTAAAGTAAGTTTCTTACAATATTACTCATATTCGTACCAAGACGAACCTGTCAACCAAGTAATGTATTATTGCAAAAGTGATTGAAAGAAATGAGTTCCCAATATTGTCTATTCCTTACTAAAAATAGGAAAGAGATAGGTAACGCTATGTGAACTATATATTGCCATCTCTTTTTTTTATTGAAGTTCCGAATCGTCTTATCGTATGTTTAAATACTTAATGTTATTTACATTCAGAGAATTTTGACAGTTAAAAAAATAAAAGTATGTAATAATAAAATCTATTAAAATTACGTTGTTATGTCAATGTTGTTTTCAATCATTTTTCCGCATTTTCATGAAGAAAAACAAATAAAACAAGCCGAGTCTTGATAGTCACGTTGTGAATTCCGAATTATAGTCTAGTGTCAACTGTTAGCTTCGCCAAGGAGCATATAGATGGCGCTGTCATAATTTTACGAAATAAACATCGCGTAAGTGCTATTAAATAAAAAATAAACAAAATATTGAAGATATATGTAAATAAATAAGTACAACTTAACTTTTAATCATTACAAATCAATATTAAGACAATAAAACTGAAAATAATATTGTTTCCATTGCATCCGTTGCATTTCATTATTGCCAAATTTGACATAAGAGCAATATTACTTTAATGTTAAAGTCGCGTTATGGTACGAACTAAGTGAATGAATAGTCACAAAGCTGCCAGTAAAACATCATACTTTTAACATTACAATAAGCTTACTTTAAGCCCGTTATGATACGAAAAGTCAATGTAAGGTTAAAGTATTATTTTAAGAGGTAGGCCCACCTTTTTTTTAACGTCAGGAAATCCTCATGGATACCCTGCTCCCGGGGGAGACGAAGGGTTATGTCGGACTCCTACCGACTAAAACCTGACGGTGTTCCATCTAATCACCATGTGCCGAAGTCACGGGGACGCTTGCGCATTCTTCCGCGATTCCAACGGTGATTGGTCCGACAGCGCCGAATTTCATCCCGGAGAGAGTTCTTGTCTCCCCGTCAGCAATCTTGAGAGGCAAATTTGGAACACGTACGCTTTCCACCAGTAACGAGCGATAGACTGTGGTAGGCCCCCTGGTCTAACACACTATCAACACTAATCCCCGTAATCCCCTTTTTTATATATACACGTAATACGAAGAGACGGAACGAACAAGTTGTACGCCTGGTGATAAGCGACATGCCTATCCATAACAGTTGCAGTGCCACTCCGAGCTTTTGATCGCAAAGATCTTAGGGACACTGCCACCGTCACCCTGAGACATAAGTTGACACGTCTCGTGTGCCTGTAATTGCACCAGCATCCTTAGTTACCCTTCGAAACCAGAACGCAGCAATGCTCACATTATCGCTTGGCGCCAGAAATAGGTATGGTGACAGTACTTCCCTGGACGAACTCTCTTACAAAGAGCTCTCTACTGCTACTAAAAAGTATAAGTGCAATATGTGTGTTAAAATCGTATTTAGTGAACATTTATTGCGCCCTCAATAAATTATTATTTTTAAGTTTATCTTGTAACCCGAAAGTTGCCTGGAAGAGAGTGCTATCTAGTAATAAGGCAGCCTGTTGTACCTTTCTTTTGTTGCGTATTTGTCCTTGTATGCATTAAAGAATATTTGTAATGTATTTTGTTGTATAATTTGAATATGGTTCTGTTCTTGTTTGTCGCCAAATATTAGTAATCTCTTCCTTGATTACATCGTCATTTACAATAAAGTGAATTTGTGACCAATTACTTGATTAAATTTCGTAAAAAAATCCAATCAAATTGTGTTAACTGCTGGTTTAAGTAAATCTCTTGTAACGTGAACTCTATAATTAGAACAAAAAATAAAAATATAATTAAAAGAATTTGTTCTTCAACACAAAAATCTAAAATAAAATTGTTAAGAACTGTGTCGAAGAAAAACTAAAAGTCTCAGAAACTTTCTCGTTTTTAGGCTTCACCTGGCAAGTATTCGTCTCTGGAAACAAATGTAGCATGTAGAGATCGGGTATCTTTTCTATAAAATATTATATAAAGATGAGGGTGTTTTGTTCACTATATAATATTAATAATAATGTGCTAGACAACCGCATTAATCAATTGCCTCCGTGGCAGAATGGGGACCGAGATCTAGCATGGTAAGCTAGATCTCGGTCCCGGGTTCGATTCCCGGGCCGAGATAAATATTTGTATGGCCTACATTTATTTCTCTCGTGAGTTTTGGTGTAATTTGTGGTTGTCTAATATCTGTGTAGTGCGGGACTAGGAGTGTGTGCATTATTATTATTTATAATTGCCTGGTCTCAAACTAGGGAATTTCCTGTACTATGGGTACCAGAGCAACGAACTCACTTTGGGGCACTTCCCAGAACACCCGGTCTCTTTTCATTCCAATTTGGTCTAACCGAGAATCGAACCCGGGGCCTTCTCATACACCGCCCACAGTATATGCCGTTGAGCCACTGAGGTCGTCTGTAGTAAATGTAGAACATTTTACTACAAATGTAACAATGATTAAATTTCAAGTGACACACGTACATACCATTGACCATACTGCACTTAGCAATAAAGAGTATTTTACTATGTACAAAGAATAGAACAGGCAGAGAAAGGAATTTAAAAGAATTTAGAGTTAGTACAATTAGAGTTAAATACACTAACTCTATAAATTTGAATAATAATTATATTATTATTATTCTTTTTTAATATTACTGGATACGGTCTTGTCTCAAGTGAGTGAGACATACGTATTAGGCTTAATTGCCTCAAGCTGATCCAATTCAGCTTAGCACTTAATTCAAGAGAATTTCCTTTGCACTAAATAAGAAGTGATTATTATTAAATTTTCATTAGATTCGTGAATTGGAACAGGTATCTGAGCATCCTATCATTACTCAGTTCAAATAATGAAGACAAATTTTAATTATGTCACCATTATTCCTGTTTTCATTACATTTCATGACGTTTTTGCTACCATGATATTCATATAGTTTTTGTGAAAATACTCCATTAGTTTATTATTATTATTGATATATGGATCGAACGAACACTAACGACGACCTCGGTGACCCAACGGCTTACACTGTGACTGTCCCGGGATCGATTCCCGGTTAGACCAAATTGGAAGTGCCCCAGTGTGAATTCCGTTGCTCTGGTACTCATAGTACAGGGAATTATTCCCTAGTTTGAGACCAGAGCATCAGTGTGGTTGTCTGGTACATTATTATTTTTATTATTACCAAGTTCTCAAAGGCAGTACAACGGCAAAAAAGCCATTTTTAGAAAATATATAATAGACACCCGCATCGCCACAATCTCACCTGATGTTAAGCGACGATGTGACCGACCACGGGACGCTTTTGTCTAAAAAATGGCTATTCATTCTAGCCTTGAATATCCCCAAATTGTACTTTTCGGAAAATACAGATGTCATAGTAGAGTATTCAATTTTTTTTCCGTACGCATCAGAAAGGCGGAAGCAAAGCGCTTAGTGCGAATAGGTGGAATATCAACGACATAAGAATGGAGTGCTCCGGACCTTCTACTCGACCGAAGGAGGAACGGTGAGGGTGGAACTAAATTGAAAAGTTCCTGCGCACACTCCCCGAAATGTATCCTATAGAAAAGCCTTTTAAAAATCCAACACAATGACAAGCACAAATAGAAATTCGTAAGATCTGCTGGTTAGATCCGTTAGCTCAGCAGAGCGGTAGCCACTTTGAAGCGACAGACGCTGGTTCGATCTTTGTTCATGATTAATAAATTCTCATGTAGTGAATGTGACTACACTATTGCATCACGCCGTGTGTCGCAATAACATTGGTATTAGCTATGCTTATTGTGGTAAATGTCACAAAGCAATCGATAGACATTGAAAGGACATATTCGGTCCAATGCAGTTAGGAGGCTTCGAGAGTATCGGGTTAACACATAGCGTTTATGTCTGTCTATATAAACACATCGTAATTTTTATGTTTATGACATGTTTCTGGTGATAAATTGTGTATAATATTGTATCAGTCATCAAGAGATACGGTGATGGATCCTCGTTTCTGCGTAACAAAATGGCCAACACGTTTACTTCGATTTGAAAGGCAAAAAGTAAAGAATCAGATCAATGGTTCTTTCTGGAAAAAGAAAACATTCTCAGCTTAAGCTGTCGGAAGAGGTTTCCATTGACGGAGCTTTAGTAACTGTAGCAAAGGAAAGACAAAAGAAAGAAAAGTAATGGTCATGAGATATATGACGTTAAGCTCGTTTACGACTGCCCCGTCATGAGTACACCAAATGGCCCCTACAAATCAGTATGAGTAGAATTACTTTAATGTGAAGGGTTTTAGTATGGTTGACATAATATAATTGCATTACAGTGAGTTTAGAATAACAACGATAATTGTGGAAATTGTTCAAGATGCTGTGTGTTATCTAAAAATTACAGGCCTGAAAATTTTTAAGTACCATGATACTCAATTATTTTTTGTGAAATTATTTCACTAGTTTGTTATAATTATTAGTATAAAGATCGAATACTAACAGCATCGCGATATTCAGTAAACATAATATTAGAATTATTAAACCGATATTTCTAGTCAGTCGCTGGTAACTGTAAAGCTACATGAAAAAAAACTTTCATAGTTTCTCACAGATGGCAAAAAGTCTTTAAAAAACCAAAAACAAAGATCTGCAACAAGCATATAGAATAATTCGTAGAATCTACTATTTCATTCCGTAGCTTAGTTGGGAGAGCGTCAGACACGGTATGCTAAAGGCGTTGGTTCCAATCCAACCGGATCGAAGGAATTTTTCTGAGTGTTCGATCTTTGTATTAATAATTATAACAAACTAGTGGAGTAATTTCACAAAAAATAATTGAATATCAATTCAATAAAAATTTAATTAAATAGGAATGAAACTATTTTTCCGGATTTAAATCGCGTATATTTGTTTTTTCAAACAAACCGACGTTTCGGGCCCTTTACAGGTCCCATGGTCACGTTAAATCCGGAAAAATAGTTTCATTCCTATGTATAACAATCGCGAAAACCTAAGAACTCGAAATTTAATTAAAATTACAATTGTTTCAAAAGAAACTCTTCGACACTATAGACTTCATTATGCAATAAAAGGAAGTAAATATCTTTTGTTATTGCAGATGTACATAGTTACTCTGTCTCATACAACTAAATGAGGCGACGACTTTAGGGTACAATAACCCTCCCATTGACTTATTTCAGTGACCAGCTTCAGCGGTAAAACTTAGACGCTTTTGATTCTTTAAATTTTTTTGGAGGACGTCCCCGCTGAGTTATTCCAAGCTCTTCTCGGCTACTTCTAGTCATATCATCGAAATAGTAAAGCATGCTTTGGAGTTAGATAAGATATTTATTCTATCGCACGCAACCAAAAGTAAAATACCAAACATGTGTATCCGACATAATGCATAACCGCATAAACTGCATTTCGACCGTGTCTGTCCACGAAAATAACAATCACGTCTCTTGTGATTATGCCAAAACAGACTTTAGTCTCTGGAATATACAAAATCCACGAATGCATCAATATTCCTAAATTATCATCAGACGTTTCCCGAAGCCTGTGTGGGCAGTGGGCAAACAAGTAACCAAATTCGCAATAAATCTTGTTGAATCTTTAGCCTCAGGAATTAATGTCTTTGTTTGATAGTACATTTATTTTACAAGATTTGTAGCGGTCTAAGTTTATTCGAAGCATAAATAGCGAGTTCATCAGTTTAATAGCTGCAAATAAAACGCTTGTTATAAAATGCGAAATTGCAAGTAATTTTACGTTTGTATTTACGCTGAAGTTTTTGGCAATGTTTTTAAATTATATTTGCTATTCTTGTAGACTGATAAACATTGACTATAATCAAGTTAGCCTGTCAATATACTTGATGAATTCAATCACAACGTGATCTCTTCGTGAGTTCTTAGGTCTTCGCCATTGTTACAAATTTTAGACACTGTTTGTATTTAAATTCGTTATTAAAATGGTTGCTGAAGCAATCATAGCAATTATTTTAAATGTGATTTGTGATTTTCCTGTACAATAAACGATTTATTAAAAAAAATATCCCTGCAATTATGTTCCATGGGCTCAGAACTAATGTTTCCCAACATTGGTCTAGTAGACCATTATATTCGACACGAATTTCACCGCACCCACGCCGCGCAGTTGCCGCGCAGCGACCGCGTGCATCAGACTGTCATGACAAAATACGCTCTATTTATTTAGCTTGTAGGTACATTTTAACTTAAATTAGCGTCCCGGACGCACGAGCGAGTCTGGCTTGTCTTTGATCATGACGCGGCGGGCGGGCGACCGGGCGGCGTCCGCCCGGAATTTAAATGTTGTTGCCTAGGAAATAGAATTCAGATTCGCCATTAATGTACTTTTACTGAGTAAGCGGTGTAGCAAATTAATTTACTTCCATTTTCGTTAACATGGATTTCCGCAAAGTAACGCCTGAATCTATTAATTCGTTATCCAAAATAGTTAGGCATAGTGAAGGCATGCGTAAATTCACATACAAACAAAAATTCTAAAAACTGAAGTACATTACGTTTAGTATCATGACTTCGGTAGGTAGCACAAAATTTTACTTTACAATCATTGACTTATAATTGTAAGTCAATGCTTACAATATTAAAAGTACAAGTTTTTAATGTTTTTATTATAACTATTGATCTAAGATTTTTACTTAACACCATTTCATAACACAAATTTGATCATTGCAAGGATTGAGGATTACAGTTTATGTCATAATGAGAAACAATGTACAATAATTCTTCTTTTGATAGCTTGCAAACCCAGGATGCTTTTTATTCAGTATCTGGAACATCTTAGGTTTGTAGATGTTAATAAGTAATTCATTATCAATTTTTACAAATGTAAAATTTGTTGTTTATTATACATTTTAAACCTAGTTTTAAAAATATAACATACAGTGGCAAGAGGTGCTAAAAAGTAATAATAAAAATAATTATTAATCAAACATAGAAAAATTTCTTTGATCTGACAGACTCGAACCTGTGTCTGCATGCCAAACTAGGGTCACTGCTTTACCAACTGAGCTATTGTAGTGTTTGTTTATTACAGATTCTTTGCATTGGGTTTTTTTTGGCTTTTATCACAGTTAATCAAATTAAATCATACAATAATACAATAACGCATACACTCATAGCCCCGCACTAGGGAAACCCTGTATCGCGGATGTCATGAACGTACACATACACCACCACAAATTACATCCCAAGTCACGAGAGAAATCAATGTATAGGCCATACAAATATTTCTTCCGATCCGGGAATCGAAACCGGGACCCGTGGCAGTCCAGCATGTTGATTGTTCGGCCACCGAAGAAGTTAAATCAAACATACAGACGCAGGATCGAGTGGTGTCAGTTCCAAGGATTTTTTTAAAGAATTAATTTCAAAGAATAATTTCTTTGTGTTTGGTCTTTATATTAATAATAATAATAATGATAATAAAAAAGTAGTCTAGTAATTTCACAAAAATAAATCAATGTCATGGCAGAAAAACATTATGATATTAAAATCAGTAAAAATAATTTTTACGATTTATTAATCTAACCTAATATTTTTTTTCTATTGTTGATGAATTTGTTGTGTAAATGAAATATTCGTACAAATGAACATCAACACAAACACGACTATGAATTATTTAGA
The DNA here is from genome assembly GCF_003589595.1 of Hyposmocoma kahamanoa. Classification (NCBI taxonomy): domain Eukaryota; kingdom Metazoa; phylum Arthropoda; class Insecta; order Lepidoptera; family Cosmopterigidae; genus Hyposmocoma; species Hyposmocoma kahamanoa. The sequence continues at coordinate 12,155,515 of NW_020654289.1, forward strand.
CTCTTGTTGCCTAATTGTGATGCTAAAATTTTAGATCTAATTGTTTTCGTTCCTAAAATGTGCTAGTTTTGTGTTTTCTTGTTTATATACTTGTGCCTTCAATTAATTTATTACACGATTGTTTCATCTAACTATAAATTAAGAATTTGTAGGTTTTTTATTCCATTTGTCATCATTTGGAGTGTTTTCAGTCTTTTACACGAAATGTTGAGGTTAGTTCAGTTAGTGGTCCCTTTCATTTATGTCATCAATCCTATTTTGTCACTGTCACCCTGGTGCTCTATTTCGTCCATATTCGTATAAAGTGTAAACTTAACGTAAATGTAAATGTATATTGGTGGTATCTCATTATGAAATTGATTTTTAAATGTGATTTGCGTAAAAGTAAAAACAATTGCAACATTTATTTGAATATTGGGTGAACTTATTTGTAGAAAAGTACGTAACAAAAAAATATTAAGATTATTTGTCACTGAAATACGTACCCTCTATCCACTTGCCTCACTTGGCAGGATCCATCTTGATTTCTTATAAAAGACTCGTACGAAAGTGGAATCCGTAAATTATCATTTAAAATACAAGAACAGTGAAAGCCTAGTAGGGGAAAACTCTTCCCTCCCTGGGGAGTTAACTTTAAGAATTATGTTAAAAAACTTTCATAGATTTTTCCCAGATGGCGGCAAAAGATTCGTTAAAATCCAAAAACAACGATCAGCAAACAATCATCATCATTTCAGCCAAAAGACGTCCACTGCTGAACATAGGCCTCCCCAAAGAATGCCACAACAACCTGTCCTGCGCCGCTTGCATCCAGCGGATTTCCGCAGTCTTCGCCATCAGTCTATCTTTTGGGTGGCTGCGCTGCGTCTTTTGGTACGCGGTCACAACTCGAAAATTCTGCGGCCGCATCGGCCATCTGTTCTGCGAGCAATGTGCCCTGCCTGTTGCTACTTAAGTTTTACAATTCTTAGGGCTGTGTCGGTTACTCTGGTTTCCTTGCTTGGATATCCTCATTATTGATTCGATCTCGCAACGAAACTCCGAGCATAGCCCTTTCCATTGCCTTTTGAGTAACCTTGAGCCTTCTTGAGGCCCATAGCGAGCGACCAAGTCATGACTTACGGCACTGCAACCAGCACATAAGAAAATTCGTAAGGTCTGCTGGTTCGTTCCGTAGCTCAGTTGGGAGAGCCTCAGGTACGATATATTGAAGGCGCTGGTTCGAATCCAGTCGGTGGAATTTTTCTTAGTGTTCGATCTTTGTATTATTGTTGGTAACAAAGTAGTGGAGTAATTTCAAAAAAATAATTTTTAATTAAACTATTGTGACATTTAATAACCTTAGTATTACAATTATCATATTCTTAATCGGTGAAGGAAAATGTAGCGTTGTAATGTGCTGGAGTAGATTCAAAATTCTTTGAAAATATGTGAAGTTCTTAACCCGCATTAGACCCCAACGGCCTGTATTTGGCCAGTGCCAGGAGGTGGAGAAGATGATTGAGGTGAAGCGATGATATATTTATCACAGTTTGAGTTCTATTTGATTTGTATACATAAACGTTTAACACTATTCATACTGTATTACAGTTTTTGAAATTATTAAGGACAAACAAGCCGGCGGTGCGGTGTCTGGTAGTAAGCGACTCGCGTGCCCATTGCAGTTGCAGTGCCACTGAGTGTTTCGCAAATATCTGAGAGGAGCTGCCACAGCGCCCGTCACCCTGAGATATAATTGACAAGTCTCACGTACCTGTAATTTCTCCTGAACATTTACCCTTCAAAATGGTATGGTGGCAGTACTTTCCTGAACGAATTCATTAACGAGGAGGTCTATTTAAACTACGTGACGATAATAAGCAGAAATCCAAGTTCCTATTTATTTAGATTTCTGTATTATAAGCATTCAAGATCGATTCCAAGTTTGAATTTTATACTATTTGTGTACACAAAAGATTAAAACGATTTATAATTTATTCAATCATAAACATCTTACTGCTGAATCTTCTGTACCTAAAGAAAAATTTTGCATCTTTATTATTATCTTTTTACAATCATAATTGAGGATTTTATAAATAATATGTTTTAAAAATTATAATATTACAAGTTAAAATATGCAGGTAAGGTACAATAATAGCTTAAATATTAGAAACTAGGATTAATTATATTTACTGTCTCCGTCGCCGAACGGTCACCATGCTGGTCTGCCACGCAGAGGTCCGAGGAGAGAGGAATATGTTTGTATGGTCTATGTTTATTTCTCTCGTGGGTTTGGATATAATTTGTGATTGTCTATGTCTGTGTCCATGGCACCCGCGATATAGGGTTTCCCTAGTGTGGGGTTATGAGTGTCTGTGCGTTAATATGAATAAAATTGGATCCGCCGGCAATGTGCCCAAGATTGTCACTTGCGCAGACATGCAGGTATCTTGACAATGTTTCACAGGCACGGTGAGGCAGACTAATGCGGGAAATCTAATACATACTCCAATGAATGGGAGCCAAGTATTCTTCCGAGTTGGCCATCACTATTTCTGAACGCTTGGGAAATTTACAATTCCTTAAATTGATTTTGTAAACTTTCTTCGATAATAGTTCAGTTTTCCTAACGATGTTTTTCATCACAGTTGAACCTCATAAGTGCTACCGTTTTAACAGCCAAGAACAATGAATCACAAATGTTTCTTTAACATCTTCGATCAACCAAAAGCAAATTGAAAGCGAAATAGGTACATGTTATCGATCGATTCTGCCATTCAACGTATAACAATGACTAAAGAGAGCTATTTTGGTCACTGTACGATTCGGGCGCGCATTCTTAAAAATGAATATGTGGGTTGCACACGTCAGTTTGTTTTTCAGTACTGGCCGGATACGGTTTTTTATTTCAAATAAACTTATAATAGAGTGCCAGTTATTTACTGGATACTAATAATATATTTCAGCGCGATTGGAACTTTTTGCCGTGTTGTTTCCAGACGATACAATCTGGATGTTCTCGTGTATTTCAAAATGTACATTAAATGTAAATTAAAGTTTTATTATTATTATTATTATTAATGTGAAATGACTTAAACCCAAACAATATTATTCATATGATCACGTAAATACCCTGTGTACCTACATAATAACGAAAATTTCACATTCAAATTTAATGTGTAGGGTATATAGAAAAACACGTTTTTCAAGCAAAACTGAGGGTATACATGCTTAGGCCTGAAGCATGTAATTATGTTTAGTACATTGTAAAGTACATTGGTTATAGCATTTCCCATTGAAGTTTGCTGGATTATAGAAAGTTAAAAGTAAAACAAAACTAACAGATACTATCCACCAACCGAGCGTATCGTTCTGATTCACATCTTCATTCATCGTCTTAGATTCTGTACAGATGTAAGTACCTAATAAATAAATAAATAATCTCAGTACACAGTACTAAAAAAACCGACTTAAAAAGTGCGTAGAATTACATCTAGTTGCCAAGTTTTATTGAAAGCGGTTACCGGAAAGTGCGTGAAACCGGATTCATTCCCTAATTTGCTACCCTTAAAGGTGTAACATTAAATATCTTCAAATTTAAATGGGAACACACTGAGGTACCCTCTTTAAAATAAAAGAATCATTAAAATCGGTTCACAAATTATCGCGGAGTTATCGCGTAACATACATACAAAAAAAAAATTCAGTCGAATTGAGAACCTCCTCCTTTTTTGAAGTCGGTTAAAAAAGCTCTTTACTTACTTTCGAGAATGAGCACAATTTTAGACCAATTTTATATCCAAGAAAAATATTACGTACGTTAATGTTCTTTTTTTTAGAACAGCATGAAACGACACGCAATTACTCCGTAGCGATAAATAATTACAATTAATTAAATGAAATAGAGTCCTACCATGAAGCCCATTATTTATCAAAGCGGCTCGGGTAAGGGTATTCTCAACAATAGAATAATATTTCTATATTTTGACGAAGTTGCGTGTCAATGTCAAAATAGCTAAATATTATGGGTTATTGCGACACAGCTTTTGTCCGAGACATTGGGCACTGCAGTTTAAATAAAACACAATGACAAACATTATCCTTTTTGTGGCTTTAGCAGACGTCTTAATTTGTCTAGGTGGGGTTCAATACAATTTCTGAATTGGCTTGACGAAATAATATTTATTGTATTGTTTAAATAAGGTTCTTTTTAAAGTTTCTTTTGCTCATTGCTCTCGACAAAGGTATAAGCATTGATTTTATTTTAGATTTTTTTAAATAAGTATTTTAAATAATATAGAGTTCTTAAGTTGCATATAGGAATTGAAACTATTATTCGGATGTGTGTCGCGTACGTTAGTTTTTTCGGGCCCTTTACAGGTCCCATAGTCACAGTTGACATGTCTCAGTCATTACACAGCCAGCCGTAGCCATGGGATCTGCAAAGGACCCGAAACGTTGGTTTATTTGAAAAATATACGCAATTTGGATCCGAAATAAGATAATAAAGATAATTTCATTTACAAAGTATTTTAAAGTATAATATTCCTTTATAAATCTGAATGAGTGTTCTGAAAACAAGTTCAAAATTTGTGAAAGGAATCACGTTTTCCTAACCTTCTTCTGCATCAGGCCCATTATATTGGAGATGACGTTTTAGCCAGGTTGCACTGGCCGTCGGGACACTAGGTAGGTGTGAAAACTACCTATTCGTATGTAAACGCGTTTATTCCCGCTTCCAAATGTTAGTACAATGCAACGCGAAAGTTTAAAAGTATATGTATATGAGACTGAAAATAAATTAAAAATGAGACTGAAAGTTTTATAGTAATGTAGTGTATATATATATATATATATATATGTATATAGTATATACACTACATTACTCATATTATTACAATACTTTCAGTCTCATTTTTTTAATGATATGTATTGTTTGCTTCATATTTAAATAATAATTCATAGATTGAGGCTATACTTTGTGAAAATCCATGTTAATAAAAATGGAAGTATATTAATTTAGTACTCTACGAACCCGGCGAAGGTAAAATTGTGCAAAATAGCTGCGCTTGTGTTTTCTTCTCTTGTACTATTTATTGAGAGAAGGAAAATTAAGTGCTTGAAAAAAATATTCAACACAAGCGCAGCTATTTTGTACTATTTAACCTCCACTATGTTCGCGGTGTAGCAAATTAATTAACTTCTATTTTTATGCCTCGTATGGTATTCCATTCATTTCGTAGTTCTTTACACCCCATAAGCCGTCATAACACGATAATGTACTAAAGCGGAATGAAATAGAATTTTCTTTATGTAAGCAATTATTTAAATTTGGTTATTATAATTGAGTGGTGTGGAAACGTCAAGGAGTTTGATCAAATCAAGTTCACGTTCAACAATTTTATACCTAATAGGGAAAACTGAGAAAATCAGGAAAAACAAAACACCGACCTAAAGACAGTTAACTTCACTAGTAAAATATTTTTGGACGACATTCCTGAAGCAGTGATATTTGTTACTAAAAATGTTTTTCCTGGACTAACTCTTTTACCCGTAAAAGAGTTCGCCCAGGGATCTACTGCTACTTAAAAATTGTGATGAATTATTTAAAGTCATAGAATAAAAGTTGTTATTTATGATGTTATTAATAAGTCTCGCGAGGTTGTTAATATTTTACAAATAATCCTGTATACTAATTGTTATTAATAATGTAGGAATTAATTCAGGAAGATCGTATTTTTTTTTAACAAAAGTATTCTATCTAGATACTAGAAATTCACTGCAAACTTACTATATTTACAACTAATTTAAGTGCAATGGAGGTCGCACTCGAGATTGTTCGTCGACTACTAGAATTTTAACAAGGGTCTTGACCGCTTCGTTCGGTGCGCAACACCCTTCGTTATGGCAAAAATTCTGTTTTGATGGAATAAAATTTGTTGAATGTAAAAAGGAAATAGGGTTCGTTGGAAAACATATTATTTTTTGGATCTGAAGCGATTTAGATAAAAAATTATACTTGTTTTTTCAAACAAACCAACGTTTCCTACCTGTAACCATTGCAGATTCCATGGTCACAGTGGACTGAAATGCTACAGTCATCAACCAGTTATTACTTATTTTACCAAAGAACATTCCAATTTACCTTTCATAGGTTTGGCAAAATGTTTTTGAAATAAAAATAATAAATATTACTTAATTAAATTTATTTATTAAAAGAAAATTTGATCAACCCATCTATATCATCAATGCGGGTTGGGGACTTTACACGTTTTCCGAAGGTTGTGAACCGTCTTCGACGTGCAGGTTTCATTACGATGTTTTCCTTCATCGAAAAGCTCATGGTAAATTTCATATTAAATTTCGCATATAAATTCCGAGAACAAGGTCACACGGCTTTATTATAAATTAAAATAAATTACTAACAACTTAAGAATATCTTTCTTTAACCAGCCACTTGGAGTAGACCTGTCATCCAATCTGAGCTTCGGCAGATCCATTGAATCCATGGCTTTTGGACATGCAGCCAGGAGCTTGGTATCCTTTCCAAGGTGAGACGTACCAAGCACAAGTCCGGTCCTGTATAGAGTACTGCTGTCACTTATGGGATGGCTCTGCTAAATACCCACTGGCCACCTTGGGTTCAATCGACAAGCGTGCCAAAAGGTGCGAAGGGAGGCAAAGCTGCAGAGCCTACAATTGCATAATTTGATTCCGCCTTCCCTTTTCCATCATCGGGGGCTAACGTGGGCTGGGGTTCCACCCCTATGTTGTGGATATTCCCATTATTCGCGCGTTTCGCTTCCACATTTATATGGCGAGCGGCTAGAGAGTTGAAAGAGGTGAAATGCGCACTTACTTTTATAAAAAATATTATATATTTATTAATACTTACTAAAATAAGTGATACCTGTTAGCGCCTATGAAATCTCGAGCTAAAAATTGCTGACTTATATTGAAATAACATTTACAACAACAAAATTAAGACCATTGTATTGTTACGAAAATTCTCAAACATCTAAAACATCCGAGTAACTTATGTGAATTGCCTGTTGGTTATTTCCCTGTGTTAGTATATAGCTAAGTTTTAACTTACTTCCAACATATTTCCTCAGGGATTGTATTCCTTCATTTCTTTTTGTTCTGGAGAAGAGAAATTGAGTTATCGTCTTACTCTCGTAGAAGTCTGTAGATAATTATTACTAATTAATGTCGTCTTTCTGATTCCGACTATTATATTAACTTTTACAAATAAGTCTGACCCTAGAGAGCGAGTGTCTTTAAGAAGAGGGTTTAGGGCATAGTCGATCCCGCTGGCCCAATAAATTCGTTCTATTCGATCATAAAACCGTTTATCTCGGTCGAAAAAAACAACTAGAATGTATTTTTTTTATGATACCAATTGACGGGACGAACAAGTCGTGCGACTGGTGGTAACGACTCGCACTGCCACTGCGGTCGTGATACATGATATGTCCCATGTCTCAGGGTGACGTCCACAGTGCCCCTCAGCCTTTTGTTGTTGAAAAGTCGCATGTGCCTGTAATTTCACAAAAACATTCTTACCCTCCAAAACCTACTTGGCGGCAGAAATGGGTAAGGTGACAGTATATCGCTGGTTTGAGTCCATTCTGGCCGAAGAAAATTTTCTTGCATTTTGTTGTCTTTGTTCGATCGTTGTATCCACAATAATAAATAGAAAGTAAGTATCAAAATGAAAATGAAGCTATTATAACCGACTTTAGAAAAAGGTTTTCAATTCGACTGTATTTTTTTGGATGGATGTTACGCGATTACTCCGGCATTACTCCGGATTTGTGCACCGATTATGACGATTCTTGTTTTTGTTGGAAACAGGGTACCTCAATACTGGTTCCATTTAGATTTGAAGAAAATATTCCACCTCTAAGAGTGGCAAACTAGGAGATAAATCCGGTTTATATGATAGTCAGCCGTGATCATAGGACCTGTAAAGGGGCCGAAACGTTGGTTAATTAAAAAAAAGAATACATGTACGCGAACTATAGCCGAAACAAATAGTGTAGTTTCCTATGAAAACAAATCGCAATCATGAAACCTAAGAACTCGATAAGCATCAAAATGTTTAAAATAATATAATAATATGAAGTTGCGAATACTTTAATAAAAGGCATAATTTAACCCTAGAAACTAACGTAGGAAGTTTTCAAAATGTCACTAAAAAGGTTAAAATTATACGACGAATCCAAAGTGCTATGACATTTACGTGACGTAAAGTTAGGGACTTGACATACTCTTTTAAAGGGCAAAAGTAATCGATATTGTAACGTTTGATCAATACGAGTTGTATTTGCGGACCGGGGTCACGAGTCCCATTCAATTAGAAGCGGCTTTCGACGCAAAACAAAGCCTTCATTGCTCTATTCATGTTCCTCGGTCAAGTTTAAAGGACCAATTTGACAGCTGTTTTTGACGTACAAATCTACGAGGTGCCATGAATTTCATTGTTTAATTTTTGTTTTGACATCACAATCGACCCACATAACTATCACCGCGTTTAAATAACTGACCGATTTATGAAATCCATGTGTGCATGGCCTTGTGATATTATTAAAAATACATTACGTACAGGCCATGGAGCTTGTCAACTTATGTTTTAGGATGACAGGCGCAGTGGCAGTGCCTCTAAGATCTTTGCGATTTAAAGCTTTGAGTGGCACTGCAACTGTTAGGGCGCATTTATTCGACACGAATTTCATCGCGCTCACCTCGCGCGGCCGCCGCCAAGCGGAGTCCGACCGCGTGCTTCTAACTGTCATGGCAAAATACGCTCTATTTATTTAGCTTTTACGTTTTAACTTAAATGAGCGTCCCGGGCACGCGGTCGAGTCTGCCTTGAATTTGGTGTACGCGGCGGCCGCGCGGCTACCGAGTGGCGACCGAGCGACGACGGAGCGGTGGCACACGGCGACCGCGCCGTGTTGTATCATTCAGAGGAATTTATGTTGCCTAGACTTCAGATAGATAGATAGAATTCAGATTCGCCATTAATGTACATGAAGGCGTGGTAACTGGGCGGTCGCCGCGCAGCGTGTAACTGAGCGCTTATATAGATAGGTGCGTCGCTTACTACCAAAACGATTTGGTCTCCTCGTCACTTGGTGGACTATAAAAAAAATAATATTGCACCTCGCATAGTCTGTCCAAGTGCATTAGACTAAATGTATAATGTATAGACTAAATGTAAAATATACCTTCAATATGTTTGCATGCCTATTGTTTGACCGGGCACATTGAAATAAATGTGTTGTACATGTCAACTTCTATACAACTTGTGTTTACACAAATAAATAAATTATTAATTATAAACTATAATTACTACTAAAACAAAACCTCGTTTGGCGATTTCAGGGTGTTCCCAAACTAAAATTTGTTCATACTGCTGTATAGAATCACACTCAAAAAAATCGTGTATTTAAAATGTCAGCAATTGTAGAAAATCCTTCTTAATCAGATCCTTCTAAAGATTTGTTGTCATAAAAACAATAGTACATTGTGTATTAAGGACGGTAAATAAGAAATTACTAACTAGGGTCTATTAGAAACCGGAAGACAAAGGCTGAGGGTTAATAACTCCAGTTTTGTATTTTTTTACCGTCCGTGCTACATAAAATATTTTTCACCATATTTGCGAGGAAATAAATGTCATGTCTTTTTCTTGTATGAATAAATATGGTTCACAATACAACAATTACGGGTTGTGCAAAATGGTGGTTTTTTTTATCAACAGATATTTAGCTTGCTCTTCTACCATTGATAAAACAGCTCGAACTAAAATGTTGTAAAATATATTATACAGCCATGATGGACTGTAAAATTTTTTATTCAGAAAATAAATAAAATCTATGAAAAGAAATTCATAATAATAAGTATTAATATAGTATGTGGCTGAATTTTAATTAAATTTCTATTTATATAACATTTTAAGCGAATGTTTTAATTTTGAACTTAAGTAACCTCTTTGAACTTGAACCTGACCTACTTATGGAAGTATGTTGAGCTACAAATTAAAATCAAGCATATACTATGGAACAGCTTTTTGTTTTGTTTAGAAGGATACCCCCGTAAAACATGTTTTGTTTAATCATGGCTTTTAAAAGGATGTCATTAAATAAAGTTTGACCTCATACACGTAGCCTTACTGCGATCGATAATTTTATGATTATATGATATTTGTAGCAATACCTCGTCTTCGAAAGATGCTTTTGCACCGCATTTGATTATGACTCATAAGTTGGATGTTGTTATAATATTTACACAGCTTATAGTTAATACTTAACAATACATTGATTATTAAGTCATGTATAGATAATGCGTGCGTGGGATGTGTTTGATGTAAAATTATCGATTATTTTATGTGTAAAGTGTGTGTGCGTGTTCGTGTGATAAAAAAGTAAATAAAATCGGCTTTCATTAAGAGTAAACCGTAGTTGCCAAGTCCAGTAAGTAGATAGATAGATCGTTAATTACTTTTCTGTAATCACCCACATATTTCAGGAGTTTTGTTAAGAAATATTGAGCTGATCTAAACGTGTTCCTTGTTTTTTAAGTCATTGTAATTTGTTTAAAATTAACCCCAAGTTCACTCAACCAGCAATTTTTTTTCTTCAAATGTTGATATGTAGATATGTTCATAATGATTTGACTAAGTGGCGTGGAGATATCAAAATTAAAGAAAGAGTTTGTCTAGGGAAGTACTGCTACCTTATCTATATCTGCCGCCAAGCATTACTGCGTTCCAGTTTAGAAGGGTAAGGGTGCTGGTGAAATTATAGGCACACGGGACTTATCAACTTATGTCTCAAGGTGACGTGCGCAGTGGTGGTGCCAGGAAAAGGCCAGGAAAGCGGAGATTAGTCTAGTTACGTGGAAGCAAATGAGACTTAATCTCCACGTAAGTTAATCAAAGCGAAATACGTATTTCTAATAGATGCACAGTCCTCCGCTTTGCTTTGGTAGGTAGAGCCTCGAGCAAATTTGGATTGAAAAGTATTGGGATGCTGAGTTAATTCCAGCTGTCATAAGGCTACGTCCTTACTATGTACTTATTCAAAAGTAAAGAAATATTTTTAATGGTTGCTGAGACATCGAAAGGCATATTAATTGAATTCTTACTTGGTTCATTAATAGCGAGGACGCTGGTTCATGACAACTAATTTACCGCTCCAATCTCCAGGCAACTGAAGCACGTATCTACGAAGTCTCTGTTATAGATGGGAATTATTACTCTCCAGTTTTATTTTTGTACAAATAATGTGGATATCGTATACACAAAACAAAACGTTTTTTAGATAATTGTGCGTAAATACATATTATAGTTTTTATATGTAAGAATTATTTTATGAAACCTACGTTTTTATTATTAATACAGAGATCGAGCATGCATGCTGTATCTGAGGTCAAATGTAACAATGTATATGGTAAAAATATACAAGTAAAAAATTTGCTCGCAAGTGTGGTCAACAAAACGACAAACAAAAAGAAAAAGAAGAACAATATTTGCGCGTGCAAATCAGCAAAACTGTGAAAAAATTGAAAGTTTACTATGTTACGGTAGGGAATCAACATTTAACCTAGTATGTAAATACATCTTGACAATAATATATCAAGGTAGCAGATATTTTGTTCCTGAATCATTCAGTATGGTACAAATTGATACCTTACCACATACTTAGCGGCCCTCTTTTGCACGTCAAACAAAAATTTGGCAAAGACTACGTTCGCGTCATGGTAATTTTCTTTTTTTATTCAGTTTCGTATACGGAACACAAAGGCAAAGGAATTTAAAGTATTTGCCAACCAGTGACCCTTACGAATTTTTTCGAATTTATTTTTTCTATTACCCCTAGCGAAATTTGGCTATTTGCAATGTTTTAGGACATCAAAACTATTTTTGAAAATAGACATAACTGAGAAGTTCGCAATTCTAACTTTACGAGCGCGAGAAGTGAAAATTATGTTTTTAATATCCAGAAAAAATTACATCATACTAAATATTCGTAGGACTTACTTAAGAATTGAGTAACAAAAACTTGCTTTTAAGTTTCTCAACTCGAAGTCATCGTCTATTTCGAGAGAAATAAATTAACTTATAATTGTGTGAAAAATTCTCAATGTAAGGAATTTCCTGTATTATGAGTGCCAGAGCACCGGCTTTAACTACGTGGCACTACCCGGAACACCAAGACCAGATCCAAATTAGAAAACTTTACTTCCCAAATTGGGACAACGAGGTCGTCGGACAAACAGGTTTCCACTTTCTACATACAAATTGCATATGTTACCTTTAAAAATACACTTTATGTTCCCCTGTAAAAATTGCAATTCTCAGATTGCGTAGTCTACATATATGCTATCGATTTCTCGGCACATTACACAGCATTTATAAACATACTAATAACGGCAATTACTTTAGGTAGCATATTCATGAAAGTAAAAACGACGCTTAATTTAGCAGAAATTATGTACTCAAAGTGGTCAACGGTTAAAGCGGCTAAAATTTGACTAAACTAATACAGACAAGTAATACCAAACGAGGACGAAGATTTATAGCAGTACCTAGCCATAACTTAGTTCAGCTTCTTGAATCCAATGTCTTTCGTGTATTCCCTGAAGCCACTGTCTGCAAATGTTGAAACCGCGTGAACCACTGTGGAAATAGGGATTTTCTATAAAACAGCTTACTAGAAATCGCCCAAAATGGCTTGCGCTCAGACAAGAAAAAAAGAAAAAAGCGGTAGTAGCCTAGTCTGAGAACGGTTGATATGCGATTGAGATTTAATGGTATCCATCCTTGCTTAAATTTCCAAGTTATGTACATTAGTTAATGTTTAGTAGCAACTTTCCTTTATGACCGTGCTGAAGGAGTTCACATCACATAGTTCAAATAGTTCACATCACAAGTTCCCAATTCCCATAGAGTCAGCGCGCAGACTATGGCCTAAACCCTCTCCCTAAAAGAGACCCGTGCCCAACAATAGGCCGTGGAATGAGATGATGATACTTTTGATATGCCACCATGTTTCTTTGTTAATCAATGTATGTTACGACAATTGAACACTTTCATGTTATATGTAAAAGTCGGCGCCACTGTCTCTTTTTAGGATTATGTTTTAGGAGCAGCATGTAGCACTCAAAGCAGTAGAACTCCTTGTGAAAAAGTTCGTCAAGGGAAGTACTGCTACCTTATCTGTATCTGCCGCCAAGCAATAACGCGAGCGTTACTGTGTTCCGGTTTTAAAGGGTTAAGGGTGCTGGTGAAATTTTAGGCAAATACGATGGAGACGGGCGCAGTGGCAGTGCCCCTTAGATCTTTGCGATTTAAAGCTCTGTGGTACTGCACCTGCTATTGACAGGTGTGTCGCTTAACATCATCATTACAGGCCACCTTAGGACAGCAAACGGGGTGTAACCAAAATAATATTTTCTAATAGTGATAAAGTTTCTTCATATAAAATGTTAATTCTTTTTATAACGATTAATCTCCTTCCGTTATCATCATCATCATCAACCCATTTATATGTCCCACTGCTGGGCACGGGTCTTCTTTCAGACGAGTGTTTAGGCCATAGTCCGCCACACTGGCCCCATGCTAGTTGGGGACTTCACACGTTTTTAGAGGGTTGTAAACCTTCTTCAACGTGCAGGTTTTTAGGTTATATTTTGGAATTGCTAACAGGAGTGCCTGGGTGTTCGGCTCAATATTATGACTCGGTTACTGAGTCAAAGCGGCTTGCGACTAGACGTAAAGACAGATGTGGTCTTATAGCACCTACATTAAATATTATAAAACATAGTCCAAGGTATCAAACATCAAAAGTGTTCAACAGTCTGCCTCTTGATTTAAAAATGGAAACGGATCCAAATGTTTTTAAAAAATCCTTGAAACATTTCTTACTGAAAAAATCATTCTATCATATTGACTAATTTATCCAATTTTGACATTGTAACATTTAATTGTAGCATTTTGACATTGTTATATAAGTCATATTACTTGTTATGTGTTTGTTAAATATGAATTGGAATAATTATTACAATTTCATTACATTATAATCTTTTTTCCGACACAATGTATGTTGTTATGGATAATGAATAAATGAATAAATATGAGGGTTTCATCTCCTATGGTTTCCTACACCGAAAAGCCCATGATAAATTTCAAATTAAATTGTGTGCGAACATGAATTCAGAGGTGCGAGTCCGGATTCGAACCCATGACCCTCTGCTTGAAAGGCAGTAAGTCAATCCATTAGGTTACCACGGCTTCTTCACCGTTATCATATTAACGTTTACCAAAATAGGATTGACGTGTTTAGTATTCTTAAATAAACTGTTAGTAGTACATTGTGTATTAAGAGAGGTAAACAATAAATTACTAACGAGAGCTGGTTAGAAGCCCGAGGCCGAAGGCTGAGGGCTTTAATTACTCGAGGTTTGTAATTTTTACCGCCCGTGCTACATATGATGTTTGTCATATTTGCGAGGAAGTAGCCACAATGATAATTTATTTCTTGTATGAATAAATATCGCTTCATCACAATATTTACGGATTTTGTACTTTGTTAAATGGCGGGTTTTTTGTACTTTTTTTTAAACAGACAGCCAGCTATTCTTCCATACGTGTATATAAGAGGACTCAAACTAAAATGTTACATAAGGCACAGACGCATGCAGCCATAATGTATATTAGATATAAAATAAATAATTTCCAAATTCGAAAAATACAAATTCACAAAATCAATTTATTAAAACATAGTCCAATTGCAAATGTTACATTTTTTTATACGAAATATACGATTCGATTTTTCGAGAATAAAAGATTTTTGTTTAATCTTAACGTAATGAAAAAGCTCGTGTTCATTATTTAGGAAATTACAGTCGACTTTGCCTGCATGTGATGACACTGTTTACGAGCAAGTGTGATGAAAAAACATATAAAATACCTACACAGGGCCCTGTCCTGGTGATCACTCAATACTTTAGGATTATGCTGTGGTAATACACTTCTGGTGAAAATAACAGAGTAACAATTACATCCAAGTACTGGTAATAACCATTCTACCTTATCTAAGCATTAAAATATCATCGCTGTTCAAGTCAATAAAGCTGTGCTTTATAGGCGTGCAATTTTGGCTTAATGGTCTCGCTACAATTGAATAAATTTCTCCCTCAGACGTTGAAAAGTTTCTCAACGTTAATCTTAATCTTGTGATGCAGTTGGTTCTTATTTATTGGTTTATAAGAGATAATTTCCTGTAATACACACTGTCCTGCAGTTCGCTTCATACAAACGAAGTTTGGTCCTATTTACGATGTTTATTATAAAAAAATAAAAATTCAGTGACATTTATTATAAAATAATATTTATTCTCGTGATTAGTATGTATAGGTTAGGGGACTTAAACTCTCGTAAACTTTCGTAACAAAATTGGCCAAGTTTGTGCAACTTTTCAAGACAATACCACTTTGGGGACAGATTTTATCATTGTAGGTATAATTATATCGGAGTTTCAACTTCCCTCTATTGAATTTCTTCGAAATGTCTTTCATGAAGACATTGTAATGCAAAATATATTAAGGACATTTATTTATTGGCAGAAATTTTAACTACTTCCATTGTATTATTGATACAAAGATTGAACAAATAAAGAAAAAAAAAACTTATGATGCGGCTGGACTTGAACCAGCGAGTGTCGCCTCAACGCTGCTATCGCTCTGCCAACTGACCTACGGGTCGAATGAGTGGAGTCGAGTCGAGTCGAAGGATTTGTTCTTTGTGTTTATACTATCTTTGCATCAATAATAATAACAAACTAGTGGAATATTTTCACAAAAAAGAGTTGAATATCATGGTAGTAAAAACATCATGATGTTAATTTTAAAAAAATTGCAATTTTTGTAAGAACATTTCAGTACAGAGTGCTAAAATAACCGACCTAAAAAGTTCGTGGAATTACATCTATTTGCTAAGTTTTATTCAAATCGGTTACTGGAAAGTGCGAGTGCGAAACCGGATTCATTCCCTAGTTTGCTACCCTTAGACGTGGAATATTTTGTTCAAATTTAAATGGGACCACTATTGAGGTACCCTCTTTCCAGTAAAAAAGAATCATCAAAATCGGTCCACAATTGTCATCGCCTAAATACAAAAAAAACATACAGTCGAATTTGAAAACCTACTCCTTTATTGAAGTCGGTTATAAAAGCGCATTCTCCATCTCACTTGATGGAAAGCGACGATGGGGTCGACGATGTAGCATGCACATTTAAATAATACTTCACTCTCGCGTTGAAAAGGCCCAAGTTATAGCGTTCGAAGAACATGTCTGTAGGTAGGGAATTCCACTCCTTAGACGTTCGCTCTAAAAATGTAGAAGCGAAACGCTTCGAGCGAATATTTCCATTTTTTTAATGTTTTCATTGATCCACCCAACAGAAAGCCGTCTATAAACATGCTTTGCCATCTGTGGTACAATACTTTCCCTATTTTTTACTTCGGAACACAGCTGCTTTTGCGGTAGAAATAGTTAAGACTAACTCTAGGGAAAATAATGAATTCTTCATGTGAAAAAAGTATGATGCACACAAAAAGACGAGACACTTCATGGGAGATGGTTACAATCAGCCAAGGAGCTGATTGTAACCATCTCCAATAATCATGAGATTTTGAAAGCTCTGTTCACTCGCTTTTTGAAAAACCGCATGTCGCATCGCAAAGGAAATACTTCAGAAGGGAGACCATTCCATATCTTGTAGGTTTAAGGAAACAACAAACGTGATGCTCGCGTGGTCATCGATTATTTTTTTCACATCTACCCATATTATTATAAAACTAGGGCAGCCTAATAGTTTGACCTACCGCCTCTCAAGCAGAGGCCGTGGGTTCGAATCCGGGTTCTTCGG
Organism: Hyposmocoma kahamanoa; assembly: GCF_003589595.1. NCBI lineage: Eukaryota > Metazoa > Arthropoda > Insecta > Lepidoptera > Cosmopterigidae > Hyposmocoma > Hyposmocoma kahamanoa. Next base: position 12,172,435 of record NW_020654289.1, read on the forward strand.
AATTTATGTGTGAAATTTGATTTGAAATTTACCATGACTTTAACTTTGAAGTAGAACGTCGTGATGAAACCTCCACGTTGAAGAATGTTCACAACAGTCGAAGAACGTGTGAAGCCTTGAATCCTCATTGGCCTGAGAGGAGCCCCGGCCCAGCAGTGGAACGTATAAATAGGTTGATGATAATAATTGTAGTTCTATTTGAATGAACGTTTTGCGAAATGATTAATGAA
>NW_020654289.1:12192664-12223532 GCF_003589595.1 Hyposmocoma kahamanoa
AAATATCAGTAGTATTTTGCACATAGAGCAACTAACTTACTATACATATACATATTGTACAACTAATTATGACATGGTGCTTTTAGGCAGTTAGTATTGTAATTATATACTTATATTCTGATGCTGTATTGATTTTCTATTCGGAATGACTTTTGTTTTACTGGCTCACTTTAGAACCTGACAAAATCATCAACATTTTAATTCTACTGAGCAGCGGTATAATGATAAGTAAGGCCATTTTTGCTTACATAATACACTCAACTCTACACCCCGACACAACAACACTTCAGACTATACCCGTAAACCTACACTAGATTTTTTTCTTTCTACCGTTTTCTTGCATGTCATAAGCTTGTTATTTCATTCAGAAAATAAAGTACTCATCTATCAATCTACCTATCAATTCCAATTTTGAATTGCGAACTTTGTAAAAGAAGAAGAATATTTTATACGTTGTTTTTTTAGTACTTCGTAGAGGTCCGCAATCAGACTAGCTATGGCTTAAGCTGTTTCCTTAAAAAGACACGTGTCGAGGTGTAGGGACTTTTTTATGGTATCAAGTGACGAGATGAATAAATTATGCACCTGGTGGTAAGCGACATACGTACGAGTACTTACAACCGTTTGCAGTACCGTGCAGTCAGCACTTAAAACCGCAAACATCAAAGGCGTACTGTCCCTGCACCTGTTACCTTAAAATAAAGTTGACAAATCTCATGTGCCTGTAGTTTCTGTACCCTTATCCTTCAAAACCGGAACGCAGTTGTTACTGCTTTTCTGCAGAAATAGCTGTAGTGGCATGACTCTTTCAAGGAACTACACTGTTACTAAATGTTGGTAGCAGTACATCTTCCATATGCATACGATCTTCTATACATTTTTAGCATTCACATTATTTTTTTATTCAATATTATACATTATACAGGTATTATATTCAAATTACGAGCTCAAACATGACGTACACGGTTCAAGTATTTATACGCTTTTTTTATTACACTGTAATTCTCAAATTAGCCTCTTTATCTCTCAAGCATGTTCACATACGCAGCCTATATTTAAAAAACCGTTAACTATAAACTACCATCTGGTAAACAATGTAACATTTCTATAACCCAGCACATTATAGGTCTTACACAGATAAAATGTCAAAGCCCTGGAGTACCCCATTCGGTACATAGGGCCTTCATGCGTAGTCGCCACTTTCCCCTGTCGTATCACCTTTGCTTCGTTCGTGACTAGGTCTTCGTTTGCCGCCTTGTTCCCCAAGGTTACCGATAACTTATTGCATTTATTTAAAAAAACTCGTGACATAAAGCGTGTCATACCTTTTTCCGGAACGATATTTATTGCGATATTAAAAAGGATAAATATTGTGGATATTACTATTACATTACTTATGTCCGTAGCTATATGTACAGATAATTGATAATACTTATATGTATTTTCTTCCAATATTATGGGGAAGTAATATGTACAGCTATTTACGATTTTGGTTAGAAAAGCATATACTTTTATAAACATAAACAGGTTCTGGTTTTATCAACAAGCATACAAGTAGAACAATACTTTGATAATAATATTAATTAACAATATAAAGTAAATATATTTGTGTCATTATTATTCAAATTTCATAAAACATTAAAGAAAAGAATTCAAATTGAAGCGTAGTAGCAGTAGAGCTCCTTGTGTAAGAATTCGAACAGGGAAATACTGCCATCGTACCTATTTCTGCCGTTAAGCAGTAATATGAGCATTATTACATTCTGGTTTTGAAGAGTAAGGGTGCTGGTGAAATTACAGACACATGGCACTTGTCAACTTATGTCACAGGGTGACGAGTGGAGTTGCTGCCTGGCCTGCAAAGGCCTGCAAAGTAAGTATGAAAATTCATTAAACCTTTTCATTTCATTAAACTAAACTTTTAAATCTGCCTTCTAATAATGAACTATTAGAAGTAAAGGAATATAAACAGGTAAAAGAAAAACTCATACAGCCAACTGTCCAGTGTTCATAGTTGTGAGAATTAAAAATACTTACCTGTATCGATTACTAAAAAAAAAAGAAAATGGCGGTAACATTTAAAGTGTTTTGGTATTATTTTGGTTTTTCGTCTTTTTTGTATTTTGGTCGCGAATATGAGTGCTAGTGAGAAGAGCGATAACGAAAACACAGTAATAGAGCACATCATCAGAAGTTTAGCGAACGACTATTAATATTTTCTTTTAGCAATTGACCTACCACGTCGAATATTACTTTTAATCATCATCATCAGCGTACGCATCCAATGCTGGACTCCTCTTCTCCTCACTTTTAATATTAATTAATATTTTTTTTACTTTTTTCTGTTATACATCTTCCTCTCTTTAGTCTTTTATTACTTCGTCACATTGTTTGAGAAAACATCTTTACATACCTCGGCGGGAACGGGGACTGCTTGACTCGTATTAATACCAGACCTTGCTGACGCTCGTCCTTGTAACTCATACTCGTCCAGCAATCCCTTACTTCCCGGCCTCTGCAATAATGGACTATTCCACAATTTATTCGTAATAGATATTCGTTTTGATCTAAAAATGCGTTACGTACGTGAAGTTATAAATTTCATGCTCATGGTTTCCAAGAAGCTCATATTTATATAAATAAGATTCGGAAAAGTGTTACTATGAAGACTTTCAAGTAGCTTAATTCCGAGTAGAAATTAAGTAAACGAAAGTATTACGTAAAAAAAGATTAAAAAAATCTAAATTGCAAAGTATCGATGTACTTTGATATAAATCATTAATTTATAGAACCACAAAAAGCGGTGATATCAAGTAATTTATAATATCAGCGGTGTATTTCCTTTTTCTGCAAATAGCTTTATACAATATCCTAAAAGTACATTAGTTACTTGTAACAAATCTGGCAATGTATCTTTCTGACTTTTTCTACCATCAATCATTGTCCTATTACTTCGATGTTTCCTCATTATCAGTAAATAACGATTCGCTTATTTGTATAAATCCATAAATAGATGCTCACGCGAATGTGCTTTGAACAACGTAATTTCATAGATTTGCGTATTTCCCCTAGGGGCTCTACGTAAATAATATGACGCTGGTGTACGACTCTAATTTAATTTAATTAATTTATAAAATTGAGTGATGGATGTAAATAATGTGAATTATGTGAATAAAATATCAGAATATAATAGTATAGGGTACCCTATTTTGCTATATGGACCTCAAAAGACCAACTATGACTTTAGTGTGCGATTTCCAAATACTTTTTGTGCAACTGCCGCCTATTGCTTCTCCATAGAGAACTGTCAACAAGTTACTGACAAAATGTAAATACGAGTACTTACACGCACATATTTGCGGAAGTTACATTTAAGACAGTACGGTTGATACCAACGTGTTTATATGAGACGATACAAGTACAACAGCATAAGTAAGTTTTAACCAATTTTTTTCTATACACTTATGTTTTTAATACTAATTCAATACATAACGGTAATTACCCTACTTTCGTCATAGCCGTACTTTCTTTTGTACAAGAAAGAAGAATTAATGTTTACGGGATCACCCGTCATTGATAAAGTGTAATTATTATATTAAATGAGTATAAACACTACGGCACAAGGAAAAGAAGTGACTTTTTGTGTGCGTTACTATTTAAGTACTGTCCATGAAAGGGTTAATTTAAACTAAAAAGCTGTAAATTGCTTAAACAAAATTAAACACCCAAAATGGCCCGCCATTGGCTATGGGCCTGATAGCGGCGCAAATTATCACTCGCAAGGTTATCTTGCAATATTCTTTTATAAATACTAATGCGTCAATACTTTTTTCTCGTGGGTAAATCCTCCTAGGATACCTCTCCTCTCTTATGCCGGACTCCTACCGGCTAAAACCCCACGGTGGCTTTCTCGGGTGCTCTAGTGGGAGGGATCCGGGATCGACTTAGCGCACCGGAACCCCCTCAGCACCTAGGAGGAGCTACGTCAAAGACGAAACGGGGAAATCGTCCTACTCGCGGCTGCCAAATTTACTAGCGAACGGAGCCCCCGCTCCGATCGCCCGCAGCTGCGAAGGTAAATGCGTCAATGTAACCTAATGTAACTGTCCGCATTGTACAGATTTATTAAAAACTAATAAAATTTGTAGGTATTACAAAATACAAGACAACAGTTCTTAAAGCAGGTTTAAATGCGTAAATTAAGTTTATATATCTGATTGCGCCGAAATGATGTTTGAATTTGCCTCATGAAATTTAGACACTTTCATCTTTGAATCGTATTGGAAATGGATTGATTGGTTCAACATTTACTTTCTTATTCCATCCCTTTCCTGCACATAAATACCTTACTTACTTACTTACTCGCACGGAAAAGCAAGGCAACGTCACCCAAATGGTGATACCTAGCGGACGAAGAAAACACTCTCTTCCGCATATTGAAATTTCGCCGACGAAAGCAATGACCGTGCGCGCAATCACCTCCGCTAATTATTATTAGAAATTATAGTGGCTGAAAACTGAAGCAAAGTGAATGTTTTGGTGAACTTGTGAAACATCAGGAATCGCTCCCTGGGCGAGGCGAGAACTGAAATCGCTCAACTCACCGGCTGAACAGTCACGCGGTTGGCTTCAGGAGGTATTGTGTTTCCAACCTTACCTACTGGTATTTGTGCCAATCACCCAAATTTAATCATATACAGTTCACAAATCGAAGGGAAAATCATCACTCCCACTTCCCGCATGGTTGCTGGTTTGGGCTACCCGAAATTCAAATCGTGCCACCACTATCCGTTCACAAACTTCGGTAGAACACTGTAATGGAGAGTCGTAAGCATAGAACAATAGTAAGACTAGTTCCATTTTTGTATATTCTGCTACAAATGATAATATCTATTACACTAGAGATATCGTCTTCTGGCGTGAATAGTTGTGACTGTTATGTCCATTCCTATTATCTATTGTAATCTTTTTCTTCTTCTTATACTATATAATACTTGCTATCGTAGTGAAACAATATGCCAATTGGCGTAAGGTACTCGCCGATTACTGGTCAAGGTGCGCTAGACGTACACAGGAAAGGAATGATGCCATGTGCGGGGAGGCTTCTTTCGTTCACCCCTATTCGTTATATTTCATGCACATCGATTGTAATGAATGAAAACATAACGTAACTTGTATTATATTTCATTTTATTCGTTACAAGATTTCATATGGTACGTATGTCTTCCTCCCTCATATCAGAACCCAATTTTCTATCATTATTCAGAGGCATAATACCTTAGCTACAATCCCTAGAGGTAATTCTTTACCCAATTTCCTTTATGTTTTACATTACTGCAAAGACTGGCCAAAGTAATTGTGTTGTTCCTGAGGGTCAAATTAAGTTCATACATTAAAACTACATTTTCATAAAGCATTCGTTTCAAAGAAAGCATCGGTAATGGCGCAAATTAAATTTTTAACACTGCAGTTTGTTCATAGCGCAGGGCCCCGCTACGCATTGTGTAAAAATGGATCGTCTTGTTTTATGATAGTAAGTGATGGGACGAACAAGTCGTGCGCCTGATGGTAAGCGACATATTCAGAGCTTTAAAATACGAAGATATGAGGGGCACTGCCACTGCGTCGAACATCCTGTGACGTAGGTTGATAAGTCTCATGTGCCTGTAATTTCACGAGCACCCATATCCTTCAAAACTGGAATGCAGTAATGCTCACATTACTGCTTGGCGGGAGAAATAGGTAAGGTGGCAATACTTCCCTGGACGAACTTTTTCACAAGGAGCTCTACTGCTACAAAAACATCTGCGACCCACACTTGCTACGTTACTTATGACACAAATCGTAACTGTGGATCATGACCATGGACGTGCTTCATTATATGACGTCCAACTGATGTTGTCGTAACCGGTTGCAAACGAGTCGCGAGAATAATGTGTACGGCGAAAGAGTTTCTGCTTACCTTGTTCCACGACTAATAAAGAAGTTACCACTGGAATTACATAATGCCTTAACCACCACAAAAATAAAAAATAAAAACTTAAAGATTACTTCGTAAGCAATTTCAAAATTGTGATAAATATGATTGTTTATAAATGTATTTACCCAATCTCATCTCAGTAACATATTTTTGGTAATGGTAGATTATTCATAGGTATAGAAATTACTTAGATGCTTCTCGTATTAGCAAATGGACCATGGTTCGGTTGTTTGTATACAGTTCGCACTATGACGCACTTGGCGGTTTAAATTGCGACATTAATCATTGTGGTACAATATGTTTTATACGGTAAAGAAGTTAAAAAAAATACATCGCAGAGGAAGCCAAAGGACGCTTCTGTAGACATATCGAAAATATATTTTAAATGAATTGCTTTGATGACAAAGCATACAAATATACATTACATAGCCCTTTGTTACAAATGCTTTTCTTATTCTTGATTTTTGTACTTGAAATCGATTCTCAGCGAAGTCGATGCGGATGTGTTTGTACGGTTTGCAGCATGCAAGCCGTTACGCGGTGCTTCCCTGCACCAGGCACGAGTCTGAAACATACTATATGTGACTATTTAATATATATACATATACATATATATATATATATATACACACACACATATATATATATATATATATATATATATATATATATATATACAAGCACAGCACAACAACATAACTTGTTCACTCTGTTATAATTCCGGTTCATAATGTCTTTGGTAGTGGACAGAAATGCTTTTGTGAAAGTGGGATATCCGAGTCATCTATCGTCCTTGATCGCTTCGAATTAGCATTCGAATTTGAACCGTCTTTGATCAATTTATTTCTCACGAAAGATTCGTAAGGTCCGCCGGATCGAAGGAATTTTTTCTTAGTGTTCGAAATTTCTATTAATGATTATAGCAAACTAGTGGAGTAGATACACAAAAATAATTTAATATCATGGTGTCAAACATCATGACATTCAATAAACTAAAAAAATACCATTTATTTTTATCTAAAAACGTAATAAAGTTTTTAGGAACTCTCAAATGCAGTCGCTGCTGTGTATCGTTCCTAGCCCGTCGGCAAAGTGAATAGATTGCTCGTGCTTTAATATCAAATGCAACGCTTTGTAACTCGCCAGGACTGAGCAAATTACCTTTGACCTTTATACCATTTTTATGTTATAACAGAACCTTAGAATGTAGGCTAACACTGGTGTCATCTGCACACGAGCATTACGTTGTCCGATTTGTTCTTATGCCGTTCGCGCGCCACTCGCGCGCCACATATAGTTAACATGTATTTAATTGCACGCACGCAGCGCGTGTGTATTGCGCGTGCAGTACACGCGCACATGCAGCGCATTTGCGGCGCATTCGTCAGATCTGCACGCACCCTTATAAGTACAATTTTTTGGTTGGCCTTTGTAGTTTTCATCTCAGGTTGTGCGACAGGCGATACAAAATTCATATTTACTTTGCAGAAACTTCGATCCCTACCACCAGTGGGCGTTGTTCGTGAGATTCTGCGGTATAATTAGGTCTGCAAGGTTGTCCGCAGATGGTAAATAGAGCCAAGTCGATCTCCGGTTTCTTGCTGAATTACACCCACTCTGTTAATTATATAAATTTGTAGTTTATTCATTTATTTACTTATCCAAGCTAAAGTTATTTTAAAGTCTGTGAGTAGGTGTATATTATTAATTTTAATTCATTTTCTTAATGTGTTATAAGCTCTCTCCATTAACACGGATAAAAGCAATGCAGCGTTGAGTTTTAATCTGGGTATGGTTAATGGATCGGCATAGGGTTAATTCGCGACTTCGAACAGAGTAAACGTAGTTCCGCTTCACTTGTTGCGTATTTGTTGATGAGTCAGTGGTCCCTATGAGCTGCATCGTTACTGCATGGTCCGTTGGGTAGTGTCAACCTAAATGAATGAGATACATCGTAGCCAGGCTTTCAGTGAATTTAAGCCACTCGTGAACCAGGTTGTTAGGTAAACGTGGATTAGAAGCTTAAGGTTAGTTTGATGAGCTTATTAGTTGTGTAATGCTTTTTGGTTTAGACGACAGAACCGGAATACCCAATAGGGTCATAGAACTTTACTACAAGGCTTCTCAAGTTTGGTGCCTTCTTGACGTGAATGAGACAGTGAGTTTTATCATCAAACAAATTTTGGCTCCAGTTCCTTGATATCTTTTAATACCTTGAACATTTGTAATATCGGGTGTGACCCTAGTATACTCCCTTAGGTCTATACGGCACATCTCTACCTGAAACTTCCAAGTTAAGAAGTTCGAATTAACGCCGAGCTTCTTGTAGGGGGCGTAATGCTCCTAGTTCCAGAATACAAGCAGTGATGTGAACATTACTCCGTTCCGGTTTCGCAGGTTAAGGGTGCTAGTGAAATTACGGGTCCATGGGACTTGTCAACTTATGTCTCAGAGTGTCGGGCGCAGTGGGAGTGCCCCTTAGATCTTTGTGATTTAAAGCTCTGAGTGGCACTGCAACTGTTAGGGACAGCCGTTTCGCTTTCCACCATGCCCACATTTTTTTGTGAAAAACAGATTTGGCATAGTTAATTTATTGATCAAGCGTGAATTGTCCATAAAAATGAATAAAATTGATTAGAATTTTTTTAGTGCTAATCAGTTTCATGAAAGGATCGTTTCATTGTACGGTACAAAAAAAATCGGGACAGCAGAACTTGCTGAATTTCACAAAATATTTTTTCATAAAAAATGAGTAAATATTTTTTCATACATAATAAATATTTTTTTTAATGATAATAAACTCAATTAGTGCCTTATAAGATTGTATCGGAAGAAAAAAAATGGGACAGTAAAAGTTGGTCAAATCTAAGTACCATCCCTAGCGCCGTGTCCTTTAATCCACGGCAGTGTTATGTAGTTGATGTGTTTTCTAACAGTGTTACGTACGTATACTTAAGCTTAATTGGGACAAATAAATAAAAAACAAATACTTTTTAACAAAAATTGCTACCGCCTTTTTTTATCATAATAGGAAACAACAAGATGGAAGAAACTCACGTCGCATTTCGTCCTTCTCATTCAGTCAAAACACTGTTTAGGACAAAAACTTCTACTTGTTATGTTCTTGCACAATGTCGCAATCCTCCTCCTACGATTGTTTTTTTGTTCTTGGTTTTTGACGGTAATTCTTTCAGATACTTACAAGGTTTTTGACTTTTGTCTGAAACGGGGAAAATTATAACATAAAAAGAAATTTGGCTGGAAAATGGGATTAGGAAGGTGGAGACAAAGAGAAAAAATGGATCAGGCGAGGAAATACGAGATGTAAATAAACAATTAGAATAAATATAGGAAAAATGTTATATATCTTTAGCTAAATCTTTATATTATTATCTAAAATAAATGTAGATAGATAAGTGTTATTGAACAATGACAAAAGATGGAAGAACAGCGAATAAAACTAAAGACAAAACTGACTTACTTTTGTTGCTAGCAACAAATGGCACTGGTACTCTTTTAGCTACATTTTAATATTATGCCGTATTTTAAACAAATACATGAATTGTTGTTATTATTAAAAACGGCCTATGACCTTTTTCAGTGTAAATCTAGGAAATTTTTGCGGGAGTATAAGGATCTTTTTTCGTAAATAAAATTATGGAGATTACATATTGTGCTTAGAAGAAAATATAGTCTTTTGCTCATCATTCATGAATGTCATTTAAAAACAGGTTTTTCTCCATTGTGGGCTGTGATGAGAAAAAAATGTTATTGCGTATTATTTTGTTATGACAAGTCGTGATTGATTTTCTCGTGAAAATATACTAATATATGAAGAGGCTTCATGGTAACGTTCTTGTGAAGAGGAATAAATGAACTTGATAACAATTTAATTATGTGTCACATCTGTTAAAACAAAAAGTAATTTTTCATTAGTCGAAAGTAAAAAAAATGTCATCGGCAAACCTTAAAATTAGATGTTAATGGAAGCGCTGCTGTGATACCACTGCGGCGCTGTAGCCACGCTAATACTAATTTTCATACAATATTTAGAAGAGCAGTCGCAGTGCCACTGTCATGGCATGGTCATAACACGCGCCCGTCAGTTTTGCAGACATTATAAGCATCGACCAATCACTCAAGAGGACTGCTAATTTCAATACAAGACAGCGTAGTCGGGTATTTAGTACCTATTGTTATCTAGATGTTTTTGTAACTAATTTGTTTTACATTGACGAGCTTTAGTAGTACGAGTAGAGCTCCTTGTGAAAGAGTTCGTCCAGGAAAGTACTGCTGCCTTACATATTTCTGCAGCCAGCAGTAATGTGAGCATTACTGCGTCCCGGTTTTGAAGCGTATGGGTGCTGGTGAAATTACAGGCATATTTTCAACTTATGCCTCAAGATGATGGGCGCAGAGGCACTGCACCTCTTCTTTTCCAATCTTTGCGATTTAAATCTCTGAGCGGCACTGCAACTGTTATGAACATGCATGTCGCTTGCCATCAGGCGCACGACTTGTTCGTTCCATCACTTAGTATCATAAAAAAACATAGCTACTCTAATTTCTAGTGATAACAGACAAATCAACTAGATGGCGCTTATTGCACACATATTTAGTATTTTACGGCTATTCTATTATTTTCTTTAAGATTAGCGCCATCTACCCATATCAGGAAGAATTTATAAATTAGTTTGTAACACACTATGCCATCTATAATTAAATTAGAAGATAATTTTAGCCCATTATCTTTACTGGAATAACATAATAACTAAAAACTGACTTCTTATATTTCATAGTAAAGGGAAATTACTTTCGGGCTAATGAGCAGCGCAATCTAGATGTAAGACGGAATTTTGACCTTTTTCAGAGTTACAATCTGTAGTATGGAGATTAGCTGCAGTCCACTTGACTTATTGCTGCAAGGACTGCAGCTCTTCTACAAGGGTCTAATTTGAAGACGCCATAATGATTTCACAAAAAATATTGGAAAATATTGACCAACGAAGTGGCCCATTGGTTTGCATTGGATTTCTATTCTGATATAGAAATTACTCGATAATTTAGAAATACTTGCTAAAATTGCGGTTCAAGTCAGAAAGTGCGGGTTTAACTAACTAATAAAAAAAATCTTATTTAGACACCAAAGACCTCTTTACGGTGCTTGACCTGTAAAACGAATGTAACATATAGTAGAACCAAAAAATGTGGACAAAAAACCTAGCAAAATTTACAACAAAATAAGCATACAAAATATACTATAATAACACACTTATACTAAATAATTACTACTCAAATAATATTAATATTAACTTTAATTATATACCACAAAAATCTGTTTTAAGTGCATTTAATTAGTGTACTATACATACGTTGTTTACACCATACATACCTACGTTTCTTTTGTGCTGGTGATTCGTGAATGGCGATCGCATGCAGTTGTGAATCTCCTTGCTTTTCTGACTTTATTTTTGTTTTTAATACTAATGCATCTTATTCTGATTATAAAATTTTCTTTCAATGTTTTTGTTCTTTGTTGGTAGGTACTCAAGTTGGTGTTTTTTGTTGTTTACAAAAACTAGAACTATATTTTTTAAGAAATTTATGAATGTACCAAAATTAAATGTAAACCACCTCTTTTTATGTTCAACTATTCAACTATTAATATTTTATAAGCTTATTGTAACAGACTAAGTTACTGTTATTTTTAGGCAACACACTTGACGGACGTAAGACCTAGCTACAGGGGATCCTAGTTTGGAAGCTAGGCACATTTCTGTACCTATTTTTGTGTGTTTTGCAATAAAGATATATTATTATTGTATTATTATAATGGCCCGGAGTAAATTCCCTTGCTCTGGTATTCATGACACTTGCCTAGTCTCAGACCAGGCAATTACTATGATTGTCTGACACATTATTATAATAATTATTTATTAATCGTAGAAGGCAGATTTATTATTAAATAGAATTTTGAGAAAAGCGAGGGTTTCAAGACACGAGACGCAAAACAACTTTGCTGCCGAGCTTCACACAGCTTTTCACGTCACGTCGTAGATGAAAGTAAAAGAGTTGATTATACAAATCAGTTTTATAAATGAAACAGTTCAACTCTTTTTCTTATATATACATAAAAAATAATTTAATAAACAAAATTAGTTATTATTGTCAATTTAATATCAACAATAATAAGAATAAAATTTATCTACGGATTTATATTACATAAATAATGTACGACAAATCGCGTCATTGAACGTGTCATTATGTTTTTTTTTCATCGAACCAAAAAGGTGCACCACTCAAAAATCTTTTACGCACTTGCGTGGAAAAAACGCTTTCTAATGAGAAAGAACGCCTTTCTGAGCTAGTGAGGTGAAAAATATATTTAAATCTCCCGAATAAAATTTTTGATTCCCGATACAAATCTTCAATTAGCCGAGCATGATGCGAAACCAAAATGTTTTCATCACGAGGACAACCATCAGCTGAAATATGGTCGGACATTTTCGTTATAGGTACAGTTGATGCCATAAGATATCTGACCGCTAGCCGACCTTTAGGTTTTGAGAAAACCGACGTTAAGTGGGTTACATAAACATAATATTTAACTTATCAGTTGTAAAATTTATCTTGATATAACTTTCTGAACTTTGAAAAGCCAATTAGATACATACAGATTATAAATTTCAATCTGCTATATTAAGACTACCGTGGTCTAGTGGTATAAGAATAACTAGATGCACTGTACTATACATTTTTATTTAAAACTACTGGTTCTGGTTTAAAAATACTGGTTCTTTTAGTAATTTAAAGCCACTTTGACAAATATAATGAGCTTTTGCGTGCCGCTATATAGAAGCGTCTCGCAATTTCATTGATAAACACAAATAAAACATTCTGTAGGGAGTAAATAAAAACAGAACAGAAAATTGTGCTTTATGCCAACAAGTAACCTTAATAATATAAAGTGAAATTGTCTTTCGGTCAAAAATTCGTTGCAAAAAAGTCGTATATGGGACCGAACCACGTGTAACCTGCAGTCCATTCATCTAGCCACTTTACCAACTTACAATGTTGTTAAGTGTCGAAATGTTATTGGGTTTAAATTATTTTAAGCCTAAATTCAACATAATATGGCTTACACATTAAAGTTGATAATCCTTTAACACTTTTCTGTTCAATGTATAAGTTTGCTCTTAAAATCAAAAGGTCAGCTAGTGGGTCAGGTGTTATGGGGCATCAACTGTACATCCTAACATTATTAGAAAGATTATGTGTGAGAAAAAACCCATTATATTCAGAATATTTTTTCAACGTTGCGAGAAAGCAAATTAACTGCAGACGTCTCGTATTTGAGTTAAGTAATATAAATCGCCTATTAACTTGGGCATTAACATTTACTTTACGAGCAATGTCGTAAGCCACCCGGAACTAGTTGACCGCGCCTTAGGTATATGAGCGGCGGACGAGGAGAAATAACATATTGCAACAGTAGGACTAAAATACTTAATACCTTTCTTTTGTATTATAATTGCATGTATCATTTAAATGGCTGCTCATTTTTTTATAATATTAAGTAACAGGACGAACAAGTCGTGTGCCTGATGGTAAGCTACACGCCTGTCCATAACAGTTGCAGTGCCATGCAGAGCTTTAAATCCCAAATATCTGAGATATAAGGTGACAAGTCCCATGTGCCTGTAATTTCACCATCACCCTTACCCTTCAAAACTGGAACACAGTAATGCTGGCATTACTGCTTGGCGGCTGTAATAGATAAGGTGGCAGTACTACCCTGGGTGAACTCTTTCACAAGGAGCTCTACTGCTCATCAACCAGCGTAGAGATCTTCACATCTTCTTTACTCAATTCTATTATTTTATGTCTCCTTATATTACTCCATTATTACACTCTAGCTCTTACTCCAACTTTTTTACCGTGTCTGCGACTAAACTGTGAAATTCCTGTGGAATCTATTCGACGATCCCCTTGTCTTAATTTCTTTAAACAACGACGTGTCGAGAATCTCTTAGTTCTTTTCTCCGATATCCCTTCATTTATTTCCTGTATTTATATTTTATATTAGTCCTAAGGATAGAATGTCGAACAGTAGTAAGAGCGTTGTGGTATGAGAGACGATGCAGTGACAATGATAGAGAAGGGGATGCTTCGATCATTTGTATGTCCTTCTATACTAGTAGTCTGTGGGTGAAATATAAGTTAGAACAATACAAGGCGCTACGTGTCCAGTACAATAATGCATTTAGGGTGCTGTTGGGGCTGCCTCGCTTCTGCGGCGCATTGGGTGACGTTTGCTGAAGCGCGCGTAGATTGCTCCCAAGCAATCATGCGCAAGCGGTGCACATCACTGGTGTGCAGGGTGCGGATCAGCCGCAACAGTATCCTAAAGACACTTGCTGAACGCTTTGACTGTCAGTACATGAACCATTGTAACACGGTGCATCTATTGACTAAATCTAAAATAGTATTCTAATTGTAATATAATTTTATTATTTTTTATTTTAATTTTTGATTTTAATTTTGTACTAAGTTTTATTTTTGAGTTTAATTGTATTAAATCTTTGTAATGTTATGATCCATGTTGGTCGAAATAAATGATTTATTATTATTATAATAATACGAGCATGTCTGAAGAGACTGATGAGAGTGGAGGAGACGGAGGCTTGTCAGGAGCGTAGCAGGTCCATGATCTCCCCGGTGGGAGACAGGCGTGATAATACTATGTATTATAATAATATGTATAATTTTGTTTTTTCTTTCAAAGTATTTAATAATGTTATTTATTGCTATGTACTCATATTATCTATATGTACTTGTTATGTAGTGTATGTATGAAGATATGAGTAGTTAGCAACGCTTTTGCAAATTTCCCACATTGTTAAGTAACAATAACACCGCCTAATTGCACACTAACTAATGAATACTGTTTTGTATTGACTTTGTAATTTTACGTGCAATAAAAACTACTAATTTCATTTATTTAGTTATCCAATTCCAGCCGCTAGGCATTTTAATTCTGATAGAAATATTGCCGCTTCGTAAAAAAATACCTCGTAGCTTGTGAATATATAAAAAAAATAATGTTTCTCTTTTGCAGATATCAAAATTCTAGAAGTGCAACTTCAAAGGAATATATCACACAGGTAAGCGCTATATTACTGCGAATCTGGCAATCTGCAAATCTGACATACTGCCTGTTTGGCATTTTGCGTTTCCGACATAATGCGTCAGAACGGTCAGATTCACCATCTTTGAGTTTGTTTTATTCAGAATCAGCAAACGCGTTCGATCTTTTACTGAAAACAGATCCACCTTTGTGATTTTGTCGTAATCGGGTAAGATATAGAAGTCGTTCGTTGTATTTTCCTATAAATAATAAAGTGGACGCTGAAGTGTTACAGTGCAGGTGAGGTATTATTTATAATTTAGCTCGAAGCAATCCATGATAGCATTGCTGGCGTGTTTCTGAGATTATGGTTTATTAAGTATTAGTTCTATTGTGGATTATTTTTTTTATGATACCAAGTAACGGGACGAACCAGTCGTGTGCCTGGCGATAAGCGACACGGTCCATAATAGTTGCAGTACCACTCAAAGCTTTAAATCGCAAAGATTTGAGAAGCACTGCAATTTCACTTGTCACCTTGAGACATAAGTTAACAAGTCCCATGTTAATATAATGTCAGCAGGACGTTACCCTTCAAGAAACACAGTAACCGCCTGGCGGTAGACATAGGTAAGGTGGCAGTTCTTCCATGGACGAACTCTTTCACAAGGAGCTCTACCGCTACTAAAATATCACTAGTATTATGAATATTACGATGACTTTGTGAATATATAATAGCTATGCCAAAGTCAAATAAACATTTATTCCATAGGTAAAATAAATTTACACTTGCAAACGTCCCTTTTAAGCTCGTTCGTTCGTTCGTACTCGTTCACTGTTCTGACTTCCCTGAGACGAACGAGCAAGAGACTCTAGGGATTGTTCCTTTCAAATAAACTTAAATGCTATTTCAAATCAAATTTGTGCGGAATCTAGTCGTGAAAAACATCGCGATGAAAGAACCTGCACTTCGAAAGAGGCTAATATCCCGTGGACAACTTGTGAATTCCTCAACCTGCAATAGGCCAATGTGGCGGCCTAAACTTTTTCGTAAGAGGAAACCAGCGCCCTGCACGTCGCTTTGATATCTAATTGTTTTCATGACTCCTTTAGAACAATTTAAATTAAAAAAAAAATTATTTGAAAAGTCTTATAAATATTAGTGAAAAAGACACGCACGAAATTGCTACAAAACGCTCTAAAAGTAAATCTCAATCAAGACAAGTGTCCTGAAACCTCATTAGTCTTTTTCTGTTCAAGGTCTACGTTTAACAAACTAAATGTTGGCATTGACTCCAAACATGTTTTTAGGTAATTTTGATCATTCTTTCCCAAACTCTTCATATACATGGTACAAAAATTTTAATTCCATCTCATATTATGGTATATTACCAACAAATCTTCAGTAAGCACCAACTTGATCTTTCTTGAACAAGGATCTTTTACAAAAATCTCTTCATCATTTCGACTTGTAAAGCGTGAAATTCAGCCATAAATCTAGTGGCTTATCTTATTCGAATAGGCAATCTTTGACAAAGCATTCACTTCAGAGCAAAATTAAATCCCATTCTTTACAAAATACGATAAGAAGACGGAAGTCGATGACTTTGCTATACGGACTTAACTTTATTTGCGCAAATAAAAGAGGATTTCCGACCTATAATAAAATGTTACATTCGATTGTAACTGCAAATATGAAGTTGCCGTTTGCTTTTAATTGACCCATAACTTGATGAAATAATAATTTTGTTACCGTAACGAACATTGAATAACAATTTGTTTTTTTATTTTTTATAAAAGCTAAGTGACGGGACGAACAAAGCGTGCGCTTGATGGTAAACGATACGCATATCAATAGCAGTTGCAATACCACTCAGAGGTTTAAATCACAAAGATCTGAGGGGTACTGCCACTGCGGCCGTTTCGCTGAGACTTAAGCTGACAAGTCCTATGTACCTGTAACTTCACCAGCTCCCTTACCCTTCAAAACAAAGTAATGCTGACATATGTACAGGCAGTACTTCCCTGAACGAACTCTTTCACAGAAAGCTTTACTACTATAAAGTAGTTAGTTAGTAGTTAGTTGCTAATAACTTATACGATGCTATATGCGGTGGTTTCATATTCAAAAGTAAATTTAAGATCAACACGAGCATAAAAAAGGCGTCAGGTCTAGTCATTGCAAGACTGAATGTATTTCATGTTTCTAGATTGAAATTTCTATATTTTGTCCTGTTTAAGAGTTCTTGGCTTCTTAGCTCCTTGTAAGCTTCTCTGCTGTGAGCTCTTTATACAAAGCAATATTACCATTTTATTCGCCACCTCGGTGGCTTAACGGTTTATATTGTGGGCGCTGGATGCGGGGGTCCCCGGCTCACTTCCCGTAGGACCAATTCGGGAAAAGAACTTTTCTAAACTGGTTCTGATCTGGGTGTTTTGGGAAATGCCCCGGAGTGAATCCCGTTGCTCTGGTACTCATAGTACAGGAGCTTCCCTAGTTTGAGACCAGGCAATTGGTGTGGTTGTGTGGCACATATTATTATTATTAATATTGGTCTTTGTAATTGCGAATTCGTTAATTGTAATCCTCGGTTCAGACAAAAAGTTTAGTGTGAATAAAAATTGTTGTTGTTCGTCTTTAATAATAACAGCTACATATTATAACTTATCTGAATACTTTAATAATAAATTTGATAATTTATTTTATGATTTAATACCAAATAACCGAATTTAATACCGAATATAGATTCGTACACATGTACTTAAAACTATAATTAATAAATAGCTATATGTACACTATATTCTAATGAAATAAAATAATATGTAGAATATATAGTCCCCACTAGATACTACATGAATTACATTAATTCATTCATTTTTGTAGCTGTAGAGCGCCTTGTGAAAGAGTCCGTCCAGGGGAGTACTGCAACCTTACCTATTTTTGTCGCCAAGCAGTAATGTGAGCATTACTGCGTTTCAGTTTTGAAGGGTGCTGGTGAAATTACAGTACATGGAATTATAGTACATGGGATTTGTCAATTTATGTCTCAGAGTGACGGAAGCAGGGAGAATACCCCTCAAATGCGATTTAAAGCTATGAGTGGCACTGCAACTGTTATGGACAGACGTGTTGCTTACCACTAGACGCACGACTTGTTCGTCCCGTTATTTGGTTTCATAAGGAAAAAAAAACTATTTGAATTGAATAGTTAAAGAAAATTGCTTTAAAATTGTTTATTCTTATATTACTGTTCCTTGTACTGTTTGTTTTTATTTTTATAGGCTATATGGTGTATCGTATTCATTCATTAAATAACATTTTATTTTATAGAAACCGGATGTAGGAGAAAAGCGTATTGCCTTTGAAGGTACATAATCTGATTGAAAAATTATAATTCTGCGAAACTCAATATTAACAAATTTCCATATATATTAGTAACTTTAACATAATATTCTTATGTCAAGGTGTTCACTGGGATAATTTATGATATTTGTGTTACAACTCAAGCGCAAGGTGTTTTTAAAACTCTAAATTTGAACTGCTTACTGTTTGAGTGGGCATGAATAAATTATAGGTCCACAGTTGCGTACCGATCAATAACGTAAAATTGATATAAGAGCGTTTACACAAGAGGACTTTTTCTTTTTTTAGAGGACGCTTATCGTCTATCTTTACACACGCGCACGATTTTAAGCATCGATGCAAAGGCGAGACTGCATTCATACAAAGGCGCGATTGCATCGCTACACTTAGGATTCATAGGCAATCGCGCGTTTGTATCGCTGCAGTCGCGCGTTTGCATTGATGCAATCGCCTATAAATCACAAGTGCAACCACCCGTAATGTTATATTCACGTCTTTTTCAGTTGAAACAATGAAGCGTTTTCAATTATTTTTCACGTAATTGTATATTAAGTATATTTTATCCTGTACTTTGTAGTAATATATAGATACTTTGATCGTTTGTTAGGTAGTCAAGTTTTTTTTAAGAGCGTTTTACACCGCATCAGCTGGAACCTCAAAAGAATTTATTACCACAATTTTCATTTTTAGTGATTTTGAAGTCCAAGATAAACCGTTATTAGTATTAATTTATTCAGCCTGTTAAGGAGTAGGGGAAAATCAAGTTCAAAGTAAAGCAATTTAACATTATAAGTATTTTAAGAAAAAACTAACGGAATATAATAATAAATAAATATAAATGTTAGATAACATCATATACGTTGCTCTGATTCCAAAGTAAGTAACTAAAGCACTTGTGTTATGGAGATCGGAAACAACGACGGTACTACAATCACCCAGACTCGAGATAATATAGAAAAGTTTTCACCCGGCCGGAATCGAACTTGGAACCTCAGGTACGACGACACCATGAAAACCTGTGCGCAAGCCGCTCGACCACGGAGGTCTTCAAAATAAGAATAGAAAAACAGATCCGAGTGAACCATAGACAAAAAAAAACATAGAGCAATACTGGACTGGACAGATGTAAATACTATTTTACATTTACCCGGTCTAATGGCCGGTCCGTAACAGAGTCTATGACATTTTTAATATCTCGTAATCAGGGCTTGGCAGTATTTTAAATACTTGAAGTTGAAATACGTGTTTGAAATCCAAATTCTAATTTTATATTTCAATTACTACCTACTACTAAAATGTATTTTGTATTTGATATTTCTTTTCAACCGATTTTTAAAAAAAGGAGATTAACGAGAATTGATCGACTATATTTTTATTGTATGTTAAGCGATTACAACGACTTTGTGAACCGATTTCGATGTTTCTCTTTTTGTTGGAAAGGGGATACCTACTAAGGCTATCCCCCTTGAAATTTGAAGAAAATATTGCTTCATGAGGCAAGTTAGGGTATGAGTTCGGTTTATTGGATTTCAGCCACTTTCCGTTTATAAATTTCAATAAAACTTGGGTAATAAAAAAGTAAAATTGTTAAGATAAAATTGTGCAGTTTGTGTTTTATATTTTGAACAAACGGATTCAAAATATTTGTATTTTATGTTTTCACTACGCTTCATGAAAGTATTTCGAATTTATTTTGTTTAAAATACCTACATACATACATATTATACTGTAACATGTAATTAATTGGCTTTATGTTTCTTTCTCAGTTATTATTAAATGATTGAAGCTGTTGGTTTCCATGAACAAATAAATAAACCAATTACGTCTGTCTGTCACCGGGGTAGGCAGAGACTATGGATCTCCACCTGCTGCGCTCCTAACAAACCTCTTCCTCTTCTACTTAATAATATCGTATTTAATATGAACACGTACTTTGAAATTTATATTTTAATTACGGCAATAGCACGTATTACGCGCATATTTACGCATGTAACATTAAAATGTTTGCCTTTTTTTTATGATATCAAGTGATATGACGAACAAGTTGTGTGGCTGTTGGAAAACGACACGCCTGTCCATAACGTAGTTGCAGTGCCATTCAGAGCTTTAAATCACAAAGATCTGAGGGACACTGCCACTGCGCCCGACACCCTGAGACATAAGTTGTCAAGTGCCGTGTGCCTGTAATTTCACCAACACCCTTACCCTTCAAAACCGGAATACAGTAATGTTCACATCACTACTTGGCGGCAGAAATAGATAAGGTGGCAGTACTTCCCTGGAAGAACTCTTTCACAAGGTGCTCTACACCTAAAACAACATTACCCCTTCAAAACATTACCTCTAACACGTTGTTACATGCTGTGAAGAAGATCTCAGATTGAATAGATCAAGTGTTCGCTTGCCAATTCCGATAGCTATATAGTAAAGTCGAATAAAGTCACATTTGGATGCATATACGTTAACTATTGATACTTATAGAACACTTTATCCTGGTTTTCTTCTTAACCCACACAAGAGAGGGTATGTTGTTGAATTTTTAGTAGGCGTAGAGCTCCTTATGAAGGAGTTCATCCAGGAAAGTACTGCCACCTTACTTATGAGCATTTCTGAGTCCCGATTTTGAAGGGTAAGCGCGTTTGCGAACTATATCTGATTCGTAATCGTTGCGAATCTGAGACTTTACAAATGTAGAAAATTCGGACCCACTTCGGATGTGCACTAAGTCCGATTCGTTTCCAAGTAAATTAGAATATCGCTTGTACACCTAGAGATAAAATTATCCCTGTGACATTTCGGACCGTCATTTCTCGGATTCGGAACTGGGGGTCTACTCTCGATCTCCGTCTCACATCCGTCCGAAACAATTACTGTCAAATAAGTAATATTCGACAAAATTAAAAGACAAGTATCAAGAATGAAGCTTCATTCGCATCACGCGCCTTTTCATTTGGTCAAGTATTGCTTATTTGGCAGTAATTGTTTCGGACGGATGTCGGACGGAGATCGAGAGTAGACCTCCTGATACGAAACGGACGTAGCGCGTAAACGTACTTATTTAATCTTTATGGAAAATAATCGAAATGAAACAAAATGTATTTTTTTAGCTTTTGTGACAAAGCAGAAACGGCTAAAGATTTAAAAAATTTAATAGTTTAACATATATTAATTTAAAAAAAATAAAAATATGTTTACGAAATTCACGAAAATGCAAAATCAACCTTAAACCATTTCACAAATGTGCATTAGTAGAAAATTTAATATTTATTTTATTTTCAAATTAGATCGACAATAAAATGTTTAATAACCAGACAGGGTAAGGTAAAACAATACTTTATTTTGGAATTTTAATCAATCGAATTCAAGCAAATACGAATATCGCTTGTACACTTAGAGATAAAATTATCCCTGTGACATTTCGGACCGTTATTTCTCGGATTCGGAACTGAGGGTCTACTCGAGAGTAGACCGACATCCGTCCGAAACAACAAACGTCAAATAATTAATGCTAATATAAATAAAACAATGTCAATTATGAAGCTTCGCATCATGCGTATTTGGTTCAGTATTACACATTTGACAGTAATTTTTTCGACAGATATCGGACGCAGAACGAGATACGATATTGATACGAATCGGATGTAGTGCGCAAATGCTCTAAGTGTGCTGGTGAAATTACGGGCACATGGGACTTGTTAACTTACGTCTCAAGATCGTGATTGCGATTTAAAGCTCTGAGTGGCACTGCAACGGTTATGGAGAGGCATATCGCTGCCGTTCGCGGCTTAGTGACAAAATAATTTTTCGAGATGTTATAGAAACCATAACCCCGTGTTCAGAATATTGAAAATGTTATTGATATTTCAGCTATGTATCGTTAGGGTAAGCTCCGATAAGTTGAACACGTTAACTTAATTTAACTGTTTTTAAAAGAGAATTTTGTGCTCTATTTTTTGGTATTTATTTATTTATTTGATGCACAAAACAGTTTACATTCAATGGTACTCCAATAAATGTTACAATTTATGGTTTTAATCTAGGATGTAAATCTAACATATGTACATACAGCATGATCGTTCAGCTCGTAAACATTACTATTAAAAAGTAAGCAAACAGTTTCATAAACATGTGTAAATGGATAAAAATCGAATAATGTATAAAAGCTTAAAAACTAGTGGAAATATAAATACCAATGATAACTAATGAGAAGACGAGGCGAAGTGTTTCTGAATATTGTTACGAAATCTGTAGATGTTGTTGTCAAAAACATCAATGAGACCTCCAGATTCTGATGCTATTAATTAATTATACGTTCGGCACATTCTCGTCAAGGGATTATAAAAAGAAGTATTATTTTTATATACATGCAGTACAAATGTTTTATGGTGACGGGGATTGATTAATATTAAAGTTAATGTGGTCTAAAAGATTACGGGAAAACCAATTATTATGTATTAGTTTATGCAAATGAAGAATAACTTGTATTTTACGTCTAATCTGGAGTAAAGATTTGAACATTTAAAACGATTTAAAACAACATTTACTAATATAAAAGAACAATTTGAAATAGTTATTTGACCATTTTTCCCTTAGCCGCGTTTTGGTTAGTGAACGGCAGAGAGCTTTCCACCAGGCGCACGACTTGTTCCTCCCGTCACATGATATCATAAAAAGAATATGTTTACATATACATAAATATACATACATATATTTTTTAAGTGTGTAGGTAGTTTTCATTTGAAAAAAATCGTATGAGTCGCAATAAGTTTCATAATACTTCTCAAAAACATGGTGTAGTCTGTTAAGCTTTGAGTTACGTTAATGCTGAACCAATACGACCTTATTTCCTTCCTTCTCTTCCGGTTTTCCTTCCGCCTTCCTCCTTGGAAATTTGTTCAACCTCCTGTACGTTTGACTTTATATCTTTATATAATATTATAGTTCGGTAAATGTTGAAGTAATCGATCAAGTGTAAAATTGGAATATGTAAGTTTATAAAATTCCATTCAATGTGTTCGCATGTGTATCGCAAATCTGGGTCACATTTCGTTCTCATTGAATCTGAAAATCTGTTATAATGAACGTTGAAAGCACATATTTATGAAATAAATCTTGAAATACTTATAACTTTATTGTACCATTTGGTAAATTAAATAAGCTTTGGCAATACTTTTATTTATATTGAATTTTATGAAGTTTTGCTACCATGAAATGAAATTAAATGAAATATTTATTAATAATGAGATTCACAGCCCCAAAAAATTCTATTTAATTTAATGTTTATACATTTCCACAATTTTACTTAATTTTAATATTAAACAAATTAAAATCGTAAAGTTAAGACAGTTCAGTGCCTCTACCATGAGTTTACTGTGACAATTGTCGCTAGCTACCATGTAAATTACTTCTGATTATACAGCACCCCTAGCGGTCAGAAAAAGAAACAACATTTTGTATACAAACATTTTACGGTCGCTAGCGATAACTATCACTGTAATCTCATGGTAGAGGCACAGGTAGTAATTTAATTTATTTCTACCCAACGTACGGCAGGATGTTTATTTCGTTAATAATAAAAAGTGTTCTTTTTTAAGGCGGACCCCCCACTAAGATTTAGGCTTGTATCATTATCATCTTATTTAAGAGCCAGAGTCTTGTCGGTGTAGCCGTCTCAACTCCTCACGGTTCATAGCCAGTTTATAACCACTTTATACCTGTTCATGTTGATCTTCTGTTCCCTTCTATCCTCCCCTCAATTGTAATTCTCACAAATTCATCACTACGCAACAAATGTCCAAACAATTTCCCAATTCTCTCTGTTGCATTCAAATATTTCAAAAGACTTTTTTTCTCCACAAGCCTTTCCAAAACTTCCTCAATTGATGTCTTTTCAATCCATGTTATTTTTTCCATTCGCCGCCAGTACCATATTTCAAATTACTCCAATCTCCAATCAAGGCTTGTATCGCGGCACCCAAAATGGAAAGTAATTTAATTTCTAAGCATGTGTGTGGATATGTTTGGAGGTGTGTCTGTATGAGTACGCAAGTGATTGCGTGTATTAGACCATGATTTTTATCTATTTTTCGTGAATGTACTCCACTAGTCAGTTGTTATTATTCATATCAAAATTCGAACTAATAATAACGTAGCCTCGTCGAGGCTACGTTACGTTACGTTATGTCTGGTTCGAGTCCAGTAGGATCGAAAGAAATTTTCTTTTTATTTATTTGAACTATGTATCAATAATAATAACAAAGTATTAGAGTAATTTTCATAAAAAATAAATGAATATCATGATAGTAAAAACAAGATAAAATATGCAATAATAATAGAAATAGCGACATCTCTGTCAGGTTTCTGGTAGCTGTAACGGTACCTGGCTGAATGAAGACACTTTCATAAGTTCTCACAGATGAGGTTACTGAAAGAAAACAATACATAGATCTGCAACGAGTTCATATAGAAATTAGTAAGATCCGCTGGTTCGATCCGTAGCTCAATTGATAGAGCGGTGGCCACGGATCGGATTTTTTTTTGTGTTTATTCGGTTATTGTATCAATAATAAATGTTTCAAACGTGCAAACAACCACACCAATAACCTGATCTCAAATTCGCTGTGCTATGAGTACTAGAGCAACGGAATTTACCCTGGGACCCTAACCAGAACACCTAGATCAGAACCAATTTAGAAAAGTACATTTCCCAAATTGGTCCTATCGAGAATCGAACCAAGGACCTCCATATCCAACGCCCACAGTGCAAACCGAGGTCGTCAATAATTTATTTATTTATTTATTTATTTATTTATTTAGGACAACCAACAAGACATGAAATTAACTATAACAATGTACAAACAGTGACACAGGGACTATACTTAATTCTGCCTTAATTATAGGTCGCCACGGCATGCAAATGTGGACATAATACAATCAGAATAATAAACAAATGAAATTAAATAATTATTAAATTACAAAAAACTCCAATTAAAATACAATATTAATGAGTACAATAAAATGAATAATTAATTATAAGGAAATTATAAAAAAAAACATATTGTAAAAACCGAATCAAAATAGACAAAGATACAATTGCTTAAGTGTAAGATAATCAGCATCAGAGATTTAAAAAATAATGAGATATAATTAAAAAGTTTACTTTAAAAATCAAAATAACAATAGCTGCGACAATAAACAAACATATTTATATAACTACAATGACGCGGACACGAGAGAAGACTTTATTGCGCGTTTAAAGCGTGAGGTACTATATGAAAAAATGTCGATGAGACAGTCACCTTGCTTACACAAGAGGTTATATTGTCTTTGCAGTCGATTCATGGTGGCGTGGTGACCCAGATTGCTTCTACTACCCTTAACTGAAAATGGAACGAACCTATTCAAACGAGGTAGCTTCAGGGGTACGTTGATGTTCACTAATCCTAACAGGAAGGGGCAATCTACGGCTCCATTGACGATCTTGTGTAAAAACATATGATCCAAGAGCAATCTTCTGTTCCGCAAACTCATTAAGTTAAAATGAGAAAGGCGATCCTCATAAGAGGGCAGCTCCTGAACTTTGTGAGCCTGATAAGAAAGATGCCACATGAATCTTCTTTGAACACGCTCAATTTGTTTTATGTGTACTTCATATTGCGGGGTCCAGACCTGGCAGCAATATTCCAAGCTGGGCCGCACCAAAGACGAATACAACGATATCTTTGTGGAGGGATTTTTAAAATCTTTTGCATTTCTCAGCACAAATCCAAGCATCTGAAATCCCTTCGTGACGACATTGTCTATGTGCTTGTGAAAAAGTAACTTTTTGTCCAGGGTTACTCCTAAGTCGCGGATTGTGTCCACCTCCTCCAAAATATGACCGTTGATGTCATATGCCGGCGACATGGTGTTTTTGCATCTTGTGAACCGGATATACTTGCATTTGCCGATATTCAAAAGTAATTTGTTTTTATTACACCAGCGAGTAAGTTGATCCAAATCATGTTGTAAGAGAAGGGTGTCATTGCTACTATTGATCGGTAAACAAAGCTTCATATCGTCCGCATAAAGGAAGCAAGTAACATGTTTGAAGACATGTACGATGTCATTGATAAAGATATTGAAAAGGACCGGACCGAGGTGAGAACCCTGAGGGACTCCGGATACGGATGAGAATGGTACAGAAGAGAAACCATCCACCACAACCCTAGACAAACGTTGACCCAGGTAAGAAGAAAACCATTCAAGAAGTTTACCGGTGATACCAAACAGAGAAAGTTTATTTAGCAAGATCCTATGATCTACGGAGTCAAAAGCTTTACTTATATCTGTATAAATGGCATCTACGGACCCACGCGCGTCAAGAGCATCGGTAACAAACGCCA
The DNA here is from genome assembly GCF_003589595.1 of Hyposmocoma kahamanoa. Lineage (NCBI taxonomy): Eukaryota > Metazoa > Arthropoda > Insecta > Lepidoptera > Cosmopterigidae > Hyposmocoma > Hyposmocoma kahamanoa. The sequence continues at coordinate 12,219,520 of NW_020654289.1, forward strand.
AAAAGGATACCAGGCTTGACGTTGTAGAACGAGATGAAAGGAAGCCAGACTGTTGGGGTGAGATTAATTGATTAATATGCCAGGCCAAGAGACGACACAAAAGAGACTCAAATACCTTAGAGAACACTGACAATATTGATATGGGTCTATAGTTTTGCACCAAAGAACCGTCTCCTGATTTAAAAATTGGGACAATTGTTGCCTCCTTCCAAGTTGATGGGAAAACACCGGTTCTCAGAGATGCATTAAAAATGATTGTGAGAGGTAAAGAGAGTGGTTCGCAGCATTGAACCACAAATGCTGAAGGTATACCATCCGGACCGGCACCCTTCTTCCGATCCAACCGCTTTATAACTTGTTGAACTTCTTCCTGAGAAAATTGAACAATACCAAGAGGATGAGAGCTGAGAGAGGAATCGTCTGTGCATTCCTGTGAAGAGAAGGAATCTGAGCTGCTCTTATGAACAGAAGCAAAGTAGGAGGCAAATAAATTACAAATTCCATCCCCTCCTGTAGCTTCGCAACTCCCAGATCTCATAGATGTTGGGAAAGTACTAGTGTTTCGCCTTTTATTTTTTATGTGCGTCCAGAACAATTTAGGATTTTCTGACAGTGACCTCTCTATATCGGTAATATATTTTATGTAAGTACTGTTCGTTAGATTTATACATCTTTTTTTTAGTGTACACAGAGCCAGCTCATCTAATGGGTTTTTGTAATAATAATAAATGGTCTTATATTTCTTGAACACATTTTGCAAACATGGGTCAAGTTGCTGTAATTTAAAAGTTTTTGCACTTACCAGTAACCTGGAAAAGTTTGCCTCGTTTGTAAATTTCACCCAATTTAAGACAAGTTTTCGCCCACCAGAGGGACTATACGAGCAGGTGATAAACAATACACTATGCACTAAAACATAAAATAGATTTTGTGGACCATATAGTAAACCATGCAATCGTAAACGTAAAACTGAGTACAAAAACGATTTTGCCCTAAACAAAGTCTATTTAATTCCATACTGATTGTTTACTGGGCCACACCATCAAAGATTCCACCATAGATATGCGTACTCTCGTGTGTATATTAAGCATATGTTATCTGCCGCCATACAGCGTACAACGGAAATCGCAAATTGATAGGTACTGGAAAGCAATATAATTATAGTACCCATATCATGCACGTTCAATATTTGGCCGGTTTATACAATGGATGGCTTCATGCAAACTACTGTTTTCTTTAAAGTTGTAAAAGTCTATTATTGAAAAACTTTTGTTCGAGCAGGTGTGGTAAGATTTTGTATGGAATATGTAGACAAAAGAAAAAAATTGTTTTCATAGGTATAATTACTGGTTCTATGATTGGATGGAGCGAGGTATGCTTGGGGTTTCTCGGAAGAACCGAATTCTTAATGAAGTCATAGGTCGGAGAATTAAAGCGACCGACATACGAGAAATAAACTGGACATTGTCACACAGGACGAGCTAGTTATCCTCCGGTCCCTCCAGACACGTAGATTTCTGGGAATTGAAGAGACGCTTCGGTGAGCGTGCCTGCAGCTCCGCCACCAAAGAGAAGATTTGGTAGTGGACTAGAGTCAACGGCTTAGCGGTGGCAACGCAATGCTCAACGGAAAGTGAGTGTGTCTACGGCTCCGGTACCTATCTGGAAAAAGGTGTGAGTGCTGTACGTGTACCCGGGGCAACTCGCTCAAGGACTTTGAGAACCGGATGAAGTCTGTGCAATCGAGCTAATCTGGTGTCAGGACCTGACTGAGAAGGTCCCTGTGCGGACTGGCTTGCACAGTTAGTGCCCTTCACGTATAACCAAGAGATTGATAGGGAGGGTCACTATAAACAAAACAAGTAGAAAGATATGGGACTGTCAACTTATTCATCCGATACAATAAAGGCATAATCGTAATTACTATTATTTTCCAGCAAATACGTTAAAGGTGTAATCTGGATATTCTGAATTGTTATAGTCTGGATATTCTGGGAAGTGTCCCGGAGTGAATTCAGTTGCTCTAGTACGCAAAGTTCAGCTGGTTCGAGACCACGTAATTGGGATGATAGTACAGAAAAACTTATCCATTTCAATTCTGTTTCATGATACAGCAAAATTAGCGCCACTTTGTGAATATTAGCGAAATTATATTAAGGTTTTCGTTTCTCTAGTTTAGTACATCAATGCCCTAAAATGTCTAAACCCGTAGACGACCAAACGGTTCTGAGAGTCTTCTTCGGCATTCAACAGAAAAGTGTAAAGGAATTCCGTCTTTTAGTTGAAATTTGTATTTATGTAAGATCAAATTAGCTTAAAAAGTTTCTTAAAATGTCATTACCTAATGATGCAATAAGAAAATCATACCGAAATGTACTTTATGGTTCATTTGTTAAAAGTCAAGTTTATTTAACACTTTTCTGCATACTGATCTGCTCAAAACCAAACTGTCGTTTAGAGGGTCAGGTATCTTAGGACATCGATTGTACATTCTATTATCTGTAATCTAATCTAATTATCTTTATTTCATGTATACAAATTACACTTATAATTTTTTTTATAACAGCGTCGTATATGATGCAGTGGTAATGTTAGTATTTAATTACTACGAGCTATACAAAAACAGTCTTTATTGTATACTTCATTGCACATATTTTACTGTGACTTTATTCACCCTGCATAACCTACATGGTTAGTCAGTTCGGTGGCATTAAATTACTCTGGATGTTTTATTTGCGTTGTCAGGCTTCAGCCCTCGTGTGACCCGATTTATATGGTGTATACCTAAACGTTAACATGGGTCGCTTTATGCATTAGTTATATTCTCTTTTAACCGAGTTAAATGTTGTGACCGTACATACGTTATTTGTAACTTGTGTTTAATTAAAGTCATTGAATAAAATTGACACAATTTATAAGAAACCAGTCCACTGCTTTATTTTTCATTGCTCCAGATCGTGCGTATCCATCCTAAATGGCCTTCATGAGTTTGGTCACCTGGTTTTTCCAGGTCGTTTAATTTACAGCTTTTCATAATTTGACGACGTTGGTGGCTTAACGGCTAGCACTATGAGTGATAAATAAGTAGGTTTCCGGTTTGATTCCAGGTATGACCAATGTGGGGAATGAACTTTTGCAAAGTTGATTCCGGTCTGGGATTGTTCTTTAATTAGACACTAAGTGGTTTGTGTGGTTGCTATATTACATGTATATACGTCAATATTAAATAATATATATCGATGTTAAATTAAACCAAAACCTCTTAATTCGACATTTCTATTATTACAACTTCTATTTTGCGATGTCATGAGTATTTGAGTATAATTATTAAATAGTTTTTTTTTTCAAAGAAGCTTTCACCGAGTTTCGTTTTTTATTAACTTTGACAGATAACTAGACCAGAGACCTGTGCTCATTAAATATTTACATTTCCTCAGCAATTAATGTAATATTATTTTTAACGCACACTCTCATAGCACTAGGGAAATGTCGCGGGTGATATGAACACACACATAGACAACCTCAAATTATACCCAAACTCAAGAAAGAAATAAAGTAGGCCATACAAATATTTCACCCGGCGCGGGAATCGAACCCGGGACCTTTGCGTGACAGACGTTCGACCACAGAGGCAATTAATTATGAATATTAAGAAAAATATTTTTTTTCAATACTTTAGTTTTATAATGGTGTTAAGGAGAGTTTTTATGAAGAACTATGAAAACAGTTCATATGTAAAATTAGTTTATAACAGCTACATTGCTGTTTTTGTCTTTGTCTTGTGGTAACTTTTTAAAATATTGACACCTAAAGTATTTTTTAAGGAAGGAAGGAAGGTCCCGAGTTCGATTCCCTATAGGACCAAATGAATGATATGATATGAATTCCGTTGCTTCCACCTTACCTATTTCTGCCGCCAAGCAGTGATGTCAGCATTACTGTGTTCCTGAAGGGTAAAGGTGCTGGTGTAATTACAGGCACATGCGACTAGTCAACTTATGTCTCAGGGTGAT
>NW_020654289.1:12223632-12237006 GCF_003589595.1 Hyposmocoma kahamanoa
ACGACTTGTTCGTCCAATTGATAAAATAAAAAAAAACAATGTAATAGATTTTTTTATTTAAATACAGAATAAAAATAATATATTTATAATGCTTATCGTATATATAGTACCACTGTTGGCCACAGACCTCCTCTCATGATGAGAGCACTTGGGCTGTTGTTGTAATGTGGATTGGGAACTACATACATGTCATTAAACTGCTTTGTAAATGTGTGCAGATTTTCCTAACGATGCTTTCCTACACCGAAAAGCAAGGAATATCTAAATTAAATTATATTAATCATAGTAAATTCTAAATTTAAACTTAAACTTTTTTTTAAACTTTTTTTTACGCACACACTCAACATATATAACGCATAGAGTGAACATAGTCCCGCACTAGGGAAACCCTGTGTCGCGGGTGCCATGGACACACACATAGACAACCATAAATTACACACAAATTCACGAGAGAAATAATGTAGGCCATACAAATATTTCTCCTGGCCCGGGAATCGAACCTGGGACCTCTGTATGGCAGTCCGGCATGGTAACCGTTCGGCCACTGAGGTAGTTAAATTAAATTAATCATAGTAAATTCTATAGAGTTACATAGAGCATAAAATTCTAAATCACATTTTTTTTGCAAAAATTATAAATTACGTGTATGTAGTTTATATATAGTAAATAGTTTCGTGATAAAGCGTGCCATTGTTGAAAGAAAGAAAGACGAAACATCTAAATTAATAAGGAACCCCCAAAATATAATATTTTTATTATCAATGGGACTTATCAATTTAAGTCTCAGGGTGACAGACGCAGTGTCAGTACCCATCAGATCTTTGCAATTTGAAGCTCTGAGTGGCACTGCAACTGTTACGAATAGGCGTGTAGCTTACCATCAGGCGCACGACTTGTTCGTCCCGTCACTTGACATTATAAAAAAAATTTACAATTTGACCCTTTTAATTTTTCAACAAGTATTCTGATTTCAGAAAAAGCTACATCGTGTTTATTTTTAAAGTCAGTCTTTGCACGCGATTCGTGATGTTGACATTTCAATTAGTAAGCCAATTAGGGTTTAATTGTACGCGTACGCATGTTTTCGACGCGAAATGTTAACTGTGACTGAATACAAAACACTAACTTAATTCTACACAAGAAAGAATACAAAAATAAATAACAGATTTGTCTTTTGTTTTGGGCGCTTTTTGTAAGCTATGTCAAGGAGTGTCGGGATAAAATAAAAACAAAAAATACTTGTTATGCGATCCTTATACCCATATTATTACTAAAAATATACTTTATAAATACAGTATGCACATACAAGCATACACGCTTAATACAACCATAGCTGAAAGAAAAGAGACAGAAGTATAAAACAAGAAAAGTTAGACATAAAAAACAGATCATTACCATGAGTGAAAATTGGGCTATCTCGAATATATAATTATTCGTTTTTTTAATCATTCGTCATATGTGTGAAATTAAGCAAATCGTGAGCAACTTTCTGTCTTTCATGTATAAAAATACCTTGCACTCCTTAAACTTCCGATCTAAACTAGAATGGATATCCATTTATCGTCGTAAAGTGCGTTTAATTCCTCCAGTAAAAAAAAAAGAAAAAAAGGTAGGTATTGTATTCTTTTTAATTATTCTCTCACTCTGCCCCTAAATTGTCATATCCCATTAAGTACATCTATAAAAAGATAAATATAAGATAAAATAACTATTTCAGACTTCTGCAGGTGGTTTACTAACACTTTTATATGGATATAAAAGTGTTAGTAAAAAAAATTAAGATCTTAAGGAACTAAGTGTTAGTACACAATGAAAATCCAAATGAAAAAATAAAATTATACTCGTAAAATCAGAAACATTAACATCGTTCATATTTTAACGTGCAATGACGTCCACCGGGCCAACATTGGGCTGTCCCAGCGGCTCGCAAACACGCTCAAGATACGGTTGGATCTATACTGCCATATCCTATATTATACTTTGCTGTTAAAAATATGAAACTGTGAAATTCCCTGTCTGAGGCGATTATATGAGTTTGCTTCAGTCCTTTAAAGTTTACTCAAAGTTCATAATCTTGTAGTTTATTTATTGTGAAATGTGAAAACCGCGCTAAGTCAGAATTTCGTCTTTCGAGAAAAATGGATTTAAAACTTTATACTTTTATTTAATCATTTTTTTTCTACGGTGTTCTTATTTTGAAGGAGTAATTTTTTTCTAGAAAGATTTTAGTGTAAATAGTGTGGTTTAGCAATAATTTAAATTAACTTTACACATTCTCAGAAGAAAGAATAAAAGCTGATTGTGTCATTTTGTCGCTTTAACCTCTCTTGCTTGCTGAGAAATCTACCTTCAAGTCTGGACTGCACACAATTGTTATACCGGCGCTAGCCCGTGTAGTGCTAGGGTGCAATCAATACCCTGCCGCCCTCTAGTAGACACACGAGCAAAACAGAATATTTACAGTTAGATTTTCCCCAGCGATCGAAAATTCATGTGCAAATTGTGCAATTATAAATAATGTTGGGAAGCATCGAGCATACAACCAGAAATAGAGACGAAATGTCATTTAATTTGTTTGAAAACTATTCTGCCAAATCATTACGGTGCCAACTGCGTTTCGATTGGCCAGCCCAAATTCGAAACAAATGACGGATGTCGTCAATTGTTTCACATCAAATCGACCATTAACTTAAGCTTTGCTATATAATGTACGAAAATTGAAAAATTACATATTTTTACCGAAGAAATGTTATTCCGTTTGTTTTGTAATTAGATGTTTTGCTATTGTTCCCACACCATCGAATGGAACAGCCCCCTATTGTTAGAGATATTATCTTTATTATAATAAATATATAATATTTTTGAAATTTACAGAGACGCAGGTCAGCTGTTGGTGCTGTACTATTTCAGTTTTCTAATTTGTGATTTCAGCATAAACGAGTATTGATATTTAAAAGTGATATAAGGCCCATTTGCCTGATGAGTTGCCAGGGATGGATGGTCCTTATTTCGTCTCTATGTCTGGTTATATACTCAATGTTGGGAAGCAATGATACGTTTTATATACGTATCATTGTATAATGATACGTATTATTTCGCTTGTGCCGCGAGGTACGAGTGCTCTTTGAAGGCGTCGCGAGCGACGCTCGGCGCCCTCTAAGGCCCTAGTACCATAAATAAAGCCAAAGAACGACGCTAGATTGAGTTTCATCGAAATAGGCAGAAAATTTCCTAGACATCGAAAAAACATGCACCATCAAATACTCTCCTATTAACTAACTTCAGTAGCTTGAGGTTTCCGATTTAAACGCTTACAAAAATTACTCCAAAATTGCCACGGTGTGGTGTAGAGAAACGGGCGTCTCTAAATAGGTTCTAGTTTGGGTGTTTTATGCACGTAGTTAGTTCTCAAAGAGTAAGGAATTCTCTAGTTTGGGACTAAGTTATTGGTGTAGTTAATTTTATTATTATTACAAGGCATTAACCCGCCACGCGTTTTAGAGACACACAGTGTCCTTAACGATTTTCGTACTACAGTGTTCTTAAGCCACCCGGTGTCATTGACGCGCAGCTGCGTTTTTATCTACCGTTTCAAAAAAATTATTAAAAATATAAATATATAATATAATATTTAATATTTTTATTTAGATATATAATATTTTTTCTTTACCTAAATCGTTAAGGACACCGTGTGTCTTTCGTAAGACTGTAGTTTACTTAATGTAGAAGAATATTGAAAAAGGAATTTTGTAATTTATCCTCGTATATGTTTTTAATCAACCAAGCACACTTTGTGCGGGGAATTTAAATTGTTTGTCTCTATTTTATTTCTAAGTTGTTTATTACTGTGAATACTTTAACCAGATAAATATGAAATATTGTTGCAACTTTTTGTTACACACAAACAATATACATGGTGATAAATCGGTAAAACTTTGGCAAAGCGGGTGCGACCTATATTGTCTCTACCTACCTCAATAGACGACAGACGTGGTGGTATATATATTATTAGGGGTTAAAGTATGAAATTGCCGTTTTATTGCAATAGGTTCTTTGAATTTTCATAGAATCTTCATGGTTTGAGGTTTTCGAATGAAACTTTTTTCAAATGGTTTCTGTGATTTTTTTTTTTTAAATTTGAAACATTTGAATATCGACTTTCAATTGTTTTTGTTATTCAATTTAGACAAGAAAGATGGATACTGCGAAAATTCGAGTGATTTTTGAATACGAGTTCCGACGCGGAACTAACGCGGCAGAAACAGCCCGCAATATCAATGCTGCGTTTGGAGAGGGGTCTACTAATGAACGCACCGTGCGATTTTGGTTTAAACGCTTTCGTGATGGAAATTTCGACTTAAAGAACGAGCCACGAGGAAGACCGCCCACACAGGTGAATAACGATGAATTAAGAGAGATAGTGGAAGCCGATCCTAGTCAAACTACCCAGGAATTAGCGGCATGGTTTAACGTTACCTTACCCACAATATTGACTCACTTGCGTCAAATCAATAAAATAAAAAAATACGAAAAATGGGTGCCTCATGATTTGACTGATCTGCAGAAAGAAACGCGTGTTGAAACTTGTGTTGCCTTGTTGAACCGGTACAGAAATGAAGGAATATTGGATCGAATTGTAACATGTGATGAAAAGTGGATTCTTTATGATAACCAGAAAAGAAAAATGCAATGGCTGACCCCAGGTCAAATGCCACAACAGTGTCCTAAAGCAAAACTTACCAATAAAAAGGTAATGGTAACTGTTTGGTGGTCTCAGCATGGTGTTATTCACTATAGTTTTCTCCGATCTGGTCAAGCAATAACGGCAGATGTCTATTGTGCCGAACTCCGAACCATGTTGACAAAACTAGCAGTAAAACAGCCCCGACTCATGAATCGATCTTCACCATTATTGCTCCACGACACCGCGAGACCTCACACAGCACGAGAAACCATTTTGACCCTTCAGGAACTGCAGTTAGAAACCATTCGTCATCCTCCGTATTCACCAGACCTTGCTCCAACGGACTACCATTTTTTTCGTGATTTGGACAATTATCTACGTGACAAGAAGTTTTCTTCCCAGGAGGCAGTACAAAATGCTTTCACACAGTTTGTGCAGTCTAGATCGTCGGAGTTCTATCGCAAAGGCATTAATAACCTTCCCATTAGATGGCAGCAATGTATAGATAATAATGGCAACTATTTTGATTAAATAAATTTGTTAAAAATTTAAAAAATAAACAATTTAGATTTTCAGTACAAATCGGCAATTTCATACTTTAACCCCTATTATTATGTAAAAATTGGTATACTCTATAGTTTATGGAAATTTAATATATTAAATACATTCTATAGATATTTGTAATTAGGGTACGGGAAGAAGTTCACAAGTTGACTCTCGGTGTAAGAAGGTCACGTCTGCAAAATTACATCTTTTCAGGAGAGCGGTTTAAAGATTCTACGAATGAAAACTACTTTCATATTACGATAACGTTTTATGCTCAAATAAGAGAGTTTCTACACATACATATAATATTTTATTTCATGTAGGTAATAGTTTTATGATTTCCATGTGATAAAGGCACTTTTGACGCATGATCGCAAAAAGGTTCTTTTAATTAAATGAAATAAAAAGTTTTGGTTACATCCAAACAATTTCAATAATATCAGTTATAAATTTAGCCTAATCCAATTTAAATTGTAAATAACTTAAAATCTCATTCGATCCAAACATAATTTTGCGGAAATTCAATTTGTGAACCTTATTGTGATGCGAATAAATTTATATTTTGACATTTAGGCACCGCACATAACTGGCAATAAGTTTGTCTGTGAAGTTCCTGATTATACTGGGTGGAAATAAAATGTCTTGAAACAACAAACAGTTTGTTAAGTGGCGGCGATGGATTTTTAAGAAAATTTTAATTCTTTAACAAGATAAACGTTTTGGTAGTAGTAGGCTCCTTGTGGTAGGAATTCCATGGACGAACTCTGTCACTGAGAGCTCCACTGTTACAAATTTTTACTAATTTTAGTTTATTTTTACTTAAAAATACCCTACAGTAAAAATAAAAATTAAACAATTAATATACTCGTATCAAATAGAACAGATATCGCAACGTAACTAACCATTAGTAATAAACCTTTATCATATTGTATCGTTAATGACGTCGCGAATCTTTTTCCAAAGTAATAGCGTGACTTGTACGAAGCGTACTAATTGGGAGAGTTCAAAGAATGTTTGATTTATGTCATGAACAAAGTTTGTACTGCCTTCATGCTTAAAACGTGCGTGTCTTACACGCACGTGTAAACACAAAATAACTCCACTAGTCTATTACAATTATTAATACAAGGATCGAACACAAAGAAAAACTCCATCGACCCGGCAAAACTTAAGTCTGTGACCTCGGTGTACTGTGCGTTGCTCTGCCAACTGAGCTACAGTTCGAGTAAGCAGATCGATGAAATTCTTCTACGCGGTATAGATGTCTGTATTTGGATTATTCGGCTTTTAACGTTGTAGGCGTTGTAACACGCAGTGAAATTCAATAAAAAAACAATAATACATTTTCGCAGGTTCATAGCCATGAAATCTGTTGGGTTAACAAACACTTTTAGGGTGCTAATAGATAGATACACATAGAACTCTGTGCAAGATCAATTTCACGCATTGTAATGCATGAAGTCGGTTTCGAGTTCATGCAGTTAATGCGTGAAGTCGTTATCAACTTCATGCTGTCGAGGTCTCGGATAACGACTTTACGCATTAACTGCATGAAGTCGAGATCGATGCGAATTGCTTCTTTAGTAATAAAGAATATTTAGAATTTCCTCATTTGTAATCTATATGATCTGTAGAGCCAAGTTTAAAGCAGCAGTAGAGCTCCTCGTGAAAGAGTTCGTCTTACCTATTTCTACCGCCAGGCAGTAATGTGAGCTTTGCTGCATTTCGGTTTAGAGGGGTAAGGGTGCTGGTGAAATTACAGGCACATGGGACTTTTCAATTTATGACTTAGGGTGACGGGTGCAGTGGCAACACTCCTCAGATCTGCGATTTAAAGCTCTGAAGGGCACTGCAACCTGTTATGTACAGGCGTGTCGCTTACCACCAGAAGCACGACTAGTTCCTCCCATCACTTGGTAACATAAAAAAACTCCTCAAATTTCTAATAAACTCATTGTCAGAAGGTTGCATTGTATGTAGGCTAGATATACTTAAATATGTTATTTTGCTAACACTGATATTGAAAAAACAAACGAGTCACACGCTGTTACTGTGATTGATAGGAATCTGTCGCCCTGAATGAAGGTATTATAAACCATTGTAATTTTCGTGAAAATTGATTTTAATTTTACATATTACAACGAGTTCTTTGTGCTGTATACGAAATAAAATTTGAAGCGCATATTTTCCGCCTAACAGTAGCACAGACTATAATAAAATATTATATTTAACTCAAACAAAATTGACTTTACGACTTAGCAAACCTGCGATTAATTTTAGCGTCGACTCATTTTCCGGTGAACTGTTTAACGACATTACTTTGAACGATGTATGTGAGTTGTTAAAACAGAATCACTTTGACATTGACTAAAATACTTCTACAGACATTACATAACCTGAATCCTATTTTTTAATTAAATTAAAAAAAATATATATGAATAGCATATTTTTATTTTTTCAAACAAACCAACGTTTCGGGCCTGTTGTAGGTCGCATGGTCCCGGCTGACTGAGATGGTACAGCAACCAACCAGTTATAGAACTTAAACTTGCATAAATTGTAATTTTATGATTCGAGGTAAGTGACACGCCTATCCATAGCAGTTGTAATGCCACTCAGAACTTTAAATCGCAAAGATCTGAGACACTGCGTCTGTCACCCTGAAACATAATTTGACACGTCACATGCGCCTGTAATCTCACCAGCACCCTTACTTACTTATTTCTGCCGCCATGCGGTAATGTCAGCGTTACTGTGTTCCGGTTTTGAAGGGTGGTGGTGAAATTACAGGCACATGGGACTTGTCAACGAGCGCACTGGTAGTGCCCCTCAGATCTTTGCAATTTAAAGCTCTGAGTGGCACTGTAACTGTTGGAAATGGAAACCTACTTTTGGAACGGTTTTGAAAGTCTCGTTTATCCGGTATTTTCGAGACATCGAGGTCTCAGATAACGACTTCACGCATTAACTGCATGCAGCCGAGACCTGGACTGTGGAATTGTGGACTGTGGACTGGACGTGGACTGGACGGAAACACGCAGTTAATCTGTTAGCAGCCTAAACGTCTGCAGTGAATCTTTACGAATTTACTAACAAAATAACCAACAAAATGTGTTGCAAGTTTGCTTGTTTATTCGTTGGCGCTAATAATCTGCTCTTACTCACTGTTAGAGAAGGCAATGGCGATTACTCCTTTAGCTATGATTGATAATAAATAAGGCAGCATTAGGTTCTCATATTAAGAACTTGCCTGAAATGTTAGACAGCTAACCTTATTGAAAAATATCTATGTATATGGTACTGTTTTTTTTTATAAAAAATATTCGCCTAGTCCCCCGGTGATGGAAAGGGGAAGGCGGAATTAAATCATGTAATTTCATCGCACACTCTCCGTGATATATCCTAAAATACCGATAAGGAGGCAATTTTACGGCGGTATTCAAGGCTCTGCAGCCTCGCCTCCACTAATTCTGAGTCACCTGTGAGCCTCTTGGCGCGATTGTCAATTGAATTCAAAGTGGCCAGTTGATATGTAGCAGAGCCATCTCAAAGGTGGCAGCAGTACTCCAAGCACGATCGGACTTGTGCTTAGTACAGCTGAAGCAACTGTCCTGGTGTAAAGTAACGACTGTCCTGGTGTAAAGTAACGACTGTCCTGGTGTAAAGTAACGCTTCACCTTGGAAAGGATCCCAAGCTTCCTTGCTGCATTTTTGGTCATGGATTCAATGTATCTGCCGAAGTTCAAATTGGATGACAGGTTCATTCCAAGTAGCTGGAGACAGTCGCTATCGGTATGGATATATCACGAAAAGTCAGAGTCAGCTCAAAGGGACTCCGTTTTGTGGAGAATAGACACGTCTGCGTTTTGGTAGCGTTAAATTTGCCAAGATTGGCATTGCCCCAATCGGAGACTGAGGTAATGCCAAAAAAAGGGCAAGAAGATATTTTAATAACTTTATTGAATTTGTACTGACTATTTGAAAGTTTTTTTTGTGTTCAATCTTTGACAATAATTAAAACAAACTATTGAAGTATTATCACAAAAATTAAAATAAATGTCGTCATGACATTCAATTAAAACCAATAAAAATATACTGTTCCGGAGTGTAAACCTGACATCCCGAAACACAGGATCTACTTTGTTTGGGTAAGACTTGTCGAACTTGTACACAAAGGGATGGAATAAATAAATAATTATTATAATAGTGTTAATATTAGTATCTATAAACTTGGATTGTTAATGCAATGTACTTAAATAATATATCACCAAAATAAATTCGTAATTACGTCGTTATCTTTAAAAACATAGTTAACTACTACATTGTAGGTACTAATAAAATTAGAAACAGATTTCGCTTGAGTAAATAGTAAGTTATATTGTGAATTGAAATAAATAGTTTAAATTTAAGTAATGAAAGCGCATTAGAATACGTTTTCAAACTTTTAAACGTGCGCTAGAGTCGCGGTGTTGACGAGTATACTACGGGGTGGCGTGTACATGCGTGAGACATGTTGACAAGAGAGGAGCACCCTTTAGAAACATTAAGAAGCACGCTGAATTTGACACACAAGAGTATTCTTATTCAGGATTACATCTTACGCGTTTCTTTTCTAATAAAAATGTAAGTGCGCATTTGACCTCTATGTCACCTGATGGAAAGTGGCAATGAGGTCGTCGACCTAGCATGCACACTTAAATAATGCCTATTTACTGTTGCCTTGAAAAGGCCTAAGTTATAGCGTTCGGGGAACGTATCTGCCATATAAATGTGGAATCTTTTAATATCCACATCATAGGTGTGGAACGTGTACGTCTAGTCCCACGATGATGGAAAGGGGAAGGCAGAATTAAATCATGCAATTCCATCGAACACTCTCCGTAATATATCCTAGAATAATGATAAGCAGGCAATTTTACGGCGCTGTTCAAGGCTCTGCAGCTTTGCCTTTACTAAATCTAAGTCGCCTATAAGCCTCTTGTCACGCTTTTATATTAAATCCCATATGGCCAGTTGGTATTTAGCAGAACTATCCCGTAAATAACAGCAGCACTCCATAATGACTGGTCTTGTGGTTGGTACGGTTGAATCAATTGTACATCAATCTCACCTGATGGAAAGTGACGATGAGTTCGAAGATGGAGCATGCACACCTAAATAATGCCTATTCACTCTCCCCTTGAAAAGACTCAATCTTTGGCATATCCGCAACTCCAGCCTACGTCTAGCCCCCGATGATGGAAAGGAGAAGGCAGAATTAAACCATGCAATTCCATCGCACACTCTCCGTGATATATCCTGTAGAATAATGGTAAGCAGACAATTTTACGTTGGTGTTCAAAGCGATGGAGGTCCTGTTGTACTTACTGACTTCTATGAATACCTTCGTCACTCTACACAATAAGTACACAGGGAAACAATGTAGTTTTGTAATCCGATAGCCACCGACTTCTATATAGGTCAGCACAACAGTGCCTCTCCACTTTACCACGTCTCGCTGTGGTCAACGGTGCGCGTAATATTTTTTTTGTATGAATCTTGCAACGCTCTTGTTTTCAGACATTTAAGAAAACCCATTCAACTCGCCGCAAAGCTTTTTCTTTATCCTGCTTATGTTGAACTGGACCAATATAATTTCGTTAATTTGGATCGTTAGCTAAATTAAATCCATGCAGTACGGTTTTTTTCGGTTTACAATATTTTCTTGTCAATTTGTAATTTAATAGAATTCTGCTCAATGGCAAGAAGGCTTCATGCAAGGTAAGGTATTGCGGCCATTCTGAAAATAACACATTGTACTAATACTTCTTTGCTTTCTATTGGTATACAGACGTAAATTTAGCATTTTTTAAATAACAATATTTAGTTGCTAGCCAAGCAGACATAAGACTGCAGTATTATTCATTACCATATTTTATTTTGTATATAATTTAGTAAAAAAAAATCATAAATGGGAATGCTCTTTTATTGTAATGTATTAATATTAGACATAGCTGGTTGATCCCTTTACCATATCAGTTAGCTGTGTCCATGGTCCCTATTAAAAGCACAAAACGCTGGTTAGTTTTGAAAAAACAAATATACGCAATTCAGATTCATAAAAACAACAATTTCATGTCCAATTTATGTTTCATTTAGCAATAGTGAAAAGTTAAGAACTCAATATGATTACTTGTTTCTTTTCTTACATTTTGAACCGACTTCAAAAAAAGGAGGAGGTTCTCAATTCGACTGTATGTTTTTTTTGTATGTATGTTACGCGATAACTCCGGTATTTGTGAACTGATTTTGATGATTCATTTTTTGTTGGAAAGAGGGTACCTCCATAGTTGTCCCATTTAATTTTGAAGAAAATCATCCACCTCTAAGGGTGGCTGTCCACACAATACATGAAGATTCATTTTTATTAATAGCGTCTACATTTTATTATAAAGAGCGATAATTTTAATCGTTGATTTTTTAGTACCATAATACTAGGTTATTTTCTCAATCAAAATGTTTTATAAAATGAATCTATCATACCGTTTATAGAATAAAAGGTACGATAGATACATCTTTAAAAGATTTCGGTGAAGATAAACATCCTGAGAAAACACTGCACGCATCTACAGATGCAATTTAATGATGTGTGTGAAGTTCCCAGACCGCATTGGGGAACTTCAGACGAAACCTTCTCACTTAACTGCCTCCATGGCCGAACGGTTACCATGCCGGACTGCCATGCAGAGGTCCCAGGTTCGATTCTCGGGCCGAGAGAAATATTTGTATCGCGTACATTTATTTCTTTCGTGAGTTTGGATGTAATTTGTGGTTGTCTATAAATATGTGTCTATGGCACCCGCGACACAGGGCTTCCCTAGTGCGAGGCTATGTTGCTTGTGTGCGTTAAAAAAAAGTGCGCAAGCCCGGATTCATTCCCTATTTCGCCACTATACGAGACTTAACACAGGAGATAACAAAAATCGGTGGTTACTGCTTAAAGTATATTTAGGGAAAAAACCCTTAAATTGGAGCATAGCAAAATCAATCATTAAAATAATTGCCCCTTACAAAATTTAGACACCATTTATAAATACTGAGGTAGGTGAGGTAGGTGGGTTGTTGGAAAGAACAAAAATAATCATCAGAATTGATTCACAATTGCCAGAGTAAACGCTTAACACACAAACAAAAAAAAATTCAGTCGAATTCAGATTCCAATTCAAGTTAAAATCATTGAGAACCTCCTCCATTTTTGAAGTCGGTTAAAAAGGAATATCTATGTATGAAATAAAGTCACTAAAATTCATACATAGCGTTATTCAAGTTTCTAGTAAATGATGTAATATCGTGAACATCTGACAACAATCAGTGACTATTGTAAGTGTACAAAACAGACTGTATTTGTTAAACGTATCATAGAAATAACGCGATTTCCAATATTAAATACTAATGAACATGAAATATCTGTTTTGTATCCACGAGTGGGTTCTTGATTGTGGTAGTTTATAAATAGCCCAAGGCATAAATATTTCAAACTCGACTACATTTTGGGTCATTTCGTTCAAAAGAAACGTCGGGTACCCCAGGCAACGAGGTGGAAAATTGGAAAGGACAGGCTGAGTTATCTTCCTACAGACCCAGACGCCCAAGATTATCTAATCAAGTTATGTCGTTCTATTGAATCATTTTGTATTTAAATGTTCTCAAGAACGAGTTATAAAAACGGGTAAAATAATGCGTGAAATGATTTAAGGTTGCTTTTTACATAAAACAAGATTTAAAACGTATTTTTAATGTTACAGATGGACCTGTTCTGTTTTTATTTTGTTTGTTGTTTTTTTTTCACAAAATTCGGTTTTTTGTTTTTCTTTTTTCAAATTTTGTTTTTTGTTTCTTAATTTTTTTTTTAAATTCGAGGAGCACAATATTACTAAATAAATATGGCTGTTTACAATAATAACAGAAAATTACCAAAAATAAAGTTAGAGATGATGTCTGGAAGCGTAATTAACTTCCGATGCAAAAAACTGTAGTTTGAAGCCGTCACTCGTAAGCCTTAAAGGGTTTGAAAACTCAAACGTCATAATTACAAGTTGGAATAAAATAAATTAATTGGACTTTTCAAATTATACTTAAGGTCTGTCTTAGCCTTTAATTAAAAT
>NW_020654289.1:12237016-12242812 GCF_003589595.1 Hyposmocoma kahamanoa
GACTTTTCAAATTATACTTAAGGTCTGTCTTAGCCTTTAATTAAAATGTATTTAAATGATCTTTTTAAATTTGCAAAAGCGGCATGCAAAAAAATCTAAACGTTCATCTTTTTTAATGATTTATCTTTCTCTTAGATATAAAATAAATTAAATCGATCGAATTTGTTCTGAACTGCGCAAAAATGTTTGTTTTATATAAATTAACTTTAATAGTTTTATGTTGGGCCTCAAAACTAAGACAAATAGCATAAAATATAAAATTTTGATACTTATTTTGAAAACTAAGTAAATGTTGATTATATTTGTATACTAATACTATATTAGTTATAATATAATTTGACCTGAAAACATGTTCGGAAAAGCAAGCAAATTGGCTTCTACTTTTTCATATACTAACCTAACCTAACCTACTGAATGGAGGGCGCAACCAAACAATCAAGATTTATTAGGAGACCAATATCAAAAGATATGTTGGTTATAAATGTCACCAACCGTTGAAAGAAAATACCAATGATAAAAAATGAGAATCAAATATTATTTTTGAATACCAAATATTAATTTACTTTGCTTATACATAATAATAGTTACGTACGTGTGGCGCACTATAAGTTTCCGGAATGAATAAGAAAAAAAATACTATAAATGGTCAGAAATGAATTTATTGTTTCTCAAAAAATCTCCGTTAGCGTAATGCACTTTTTCATACGAATGAACCAATTTTGAAAACATGTATGCTATTATTACCCCTTGACAGTCTCTGAAACATATTTTTCATGCTCTTCGACAGCCTCTTCACGTGATAAAAATCGTTGACCGCGTAAATCGTTCTTAATTTTTGGAAATAGATAAAAGTCACAAGGTGCCAGATCGACACTGTACGCGGGATGGCTCATAAGGTCAACGTTGTTCATCTTCAAAAATTCATTTGTATGTCTGGCCGTGTGAGAACTGGCATTATCGTGATGTAAGATGATACGGCGTTTACGGTTATTTTTACGGAGTTTGTCCATAACTTCCGGCAAACAAATGGTCGTATACCAATCACTATTCACGGTACAACGATTCTCCAAACAACAGTAGCCACGTGTCCAGTTTTATTAAAAAAAGAAACAATTATTCGCTTAGAGACACTTTGCACGCGCGCCACTTTGGTTGGTTTCGACTCATTTCGAAAGACCCATACGCTCGATTGCTGCTTTGTTTTAGAATCGTAACTATAAATCCATGTTTCGTCACCCATTACTATATTTCACACCAAATTTGACGCCCCTTCGTTGAATCTGGTAAGCATGGCATTGCACCAAGTGACGCGATCCGTTTTTTGAGCCTCAGTCAAATTGTGTGGGATCCACCGAGAGCACAGCTTTTTCACACCCAAATGTTTGTATAGTATTGATTGTATTTGCCTCATGGCTATACTTAAAGATTCCCGAATCTCATAGTGTTACATGCCTGTCTGTTTTGATCATACGGTTTTGTTCACAGCAGCAGTGTGACCATCACGAAAATCGTTACTGAGATTCACACGACTGCGTGTGAATTCTGCAAACCTGCTATAAATAGTCGTCTTACAAGGTGCTTCATCACCAAAAGCAGTTTGAAGCCGAACGAAGCTCCGCTGAGCTGTTAAATGACACTTAAAGTCGTAGTAGTAAATCATACTATGAAAATTTTCACGAGTTAAATCCATGGTGATGTAGACAATCAATTTCTAAAATGCCGCCACAATGTAAAAACAAGTGACAGTCAGATGAAACAAACTGTATTCTACAGCCAAAGAGTTCCATTTTCAAATGTTGTAATTACTTTTTAAATATTGTTTATGTAAATGGCCAGTTCCGGAAACTCATAGTGTGCCCTATCTATAAGCATACATAATAATGTTACCTGGAATTTATAATTTATCCGTAGATGAACTAACATAAATGGAACTAATAATAGAAATATCAAACATACCAAAAAATATGGTTTATTTAAAAAAGTGCACATTTACAACATATCAATTATTTCTTTGAGCATGAAATAATATTATATGGTTTAAGACATTTATTTCTCAAAACAGAATTCAAATATACACTTATAATGAGAAATACTAGATAAATAAACTTACAACAACGACCGAGCATCGGAATCATTATTCAGATTAAATTCACGTGTTCACAACGCTGTTGCTAAGACTTAAAATAACCATAGCATGAATATAGACATACATGAACAATAAGAATTTTTTTTTACATAGGTAATCTAAAGAAATATTTTATTTGTATAACAAGGGGTCCGTGTGGAGAGTTCACATTACGTATATCGTATTATCCCAAATAAAATCACATTTAAATGAAGCTTAAATTACTAATTAGTATGTAACCGGACTAATATCCACAACCGACAGCTAAGAAACTAGTTTCTTAACTTTGAGCGACATCTAACCGCCAAAAATAGATTTTCAATACCTACATATAGATTGGTCATTGTAAGTTAGGTCATGTAATAACAATTGACGAAGCCTTGTGCTGATCTTTAGGTTATACATTTTATTATTGTTCATAAATGCATTTTGTAAATTTTGGAATAAAGAAATAACAATTGTACTAAGTTGACCGATTTGCAATAAGAAACTAAGTACTTTATTACGAAAAATAAAATAAATAATTCGTTCTCCAAATATGCCACACGAGAAAGTTGTAAAACTTACAAAACCAGTTCCGGATGTCAGAGATAGATGGCATGTTTCAGAAAAAAGGAATTTGAGTCTGAGTATACTTCATGCCTTTTGAACATACTTTATCTTTATATTATTTTTCTCTCAACTTTCGGCAGGTCACAAACCCACGGCACTATTCAAGCTTCTGTAGTTTATTTTGATATAATAATACACCGAATATATTTCTTTCAATTATGTAAAATATAACCTTTAAAACTTCCAACTGGAATATTTTTAATTCCAGACTTCTCAGAATCATAAACCCGAAATCGAATTTGTTCTGGAGTTTAAACTCTATATTTTGACATATTTTTCATAAAAAGACGCATAGAAATTATATCAACAAAAATTTATATAGTAGTTCGCCATTGGTTTTTCCTATATAAGCATAAAACAGTAATCGACTAATTTCGTTCGTAGAATTTTTAAATCTCGCTCCTGAAGAGTTGTAGTTTTGCATATTTAACGTTATTTCATCAAGTAGTTGAATTCCTGTTCTTAAATTCAAAGCAGATTTGAGGAAGGTAAGTTTCATTTCAATCTACGAACATTAAATTTGTATAATTACGTTAACATAGAGTGCAAAACACTAACATGTTGTGAGCGCTGTCGTAGGTGAGCAAATGAGGTACTCGGGCGCTGTATAGCGTGCCAGCGGTATGTGTTTTGAGCCTAGAGACGCTGGTCTATTCAAACTCTCACAATTCAGACGTATAACAGATTTTTCCACGTTAGCCATCGTAAATTATTCAGCATAAAGGCATTTTCACAATGACGTGAACAGAATCAACCTGACGGAGCACTATTAGCATACATTTGCGAGCACAATGGCCGTCTGTGTATCGCACCTTAAAATGTGTCTTTGCCACGGAAAACGGGCTCCTGAGTTTTTTTTTCTGATACTTGCTCTCGATCATGATTTGATTGCACAGCTGAAATTACGAAACGTGTATTGTTGAATTTGAATATGGACCTATCCCAACTCCCTCCGTGGCCGAACTGCTACCATGCCGGACTTCCACGCAGAGGTCCCAGGTTCGATTCCCGGGCCGAGAGAAATAAATGTGGGCCACATTTATTTCTCTCGGAGTTTGGGTGTAATTTGTGGTTGTCTATGTGTGCGTGTATGGCACCCGCGACACAGGGTTTCCCTAGTGGGAGACTATGTTCACTGTATGCGTTATTATATGAGTACATTATTTGCTGATCTGGAACTTACACTATCTATTTTCAAAATTTCATACACGTCCGTTCAGTCGTTCGCTGTTTTAGTTATAAATATTCCAAGCCTTCAAAAAATAATTAAAATCACCAATTAATCTACGCCAATGACAATCTTTTACCCCTAAATACACTTCTCTTTTATCATGTTAAACTATACGGGGAGGTTTATTTCGGATTCTAAAGTGCTCGGTCTTAACGAAGTTCGCCGTTAATTAAAGCGGCTTTGTACTATAGACAAAAGCTGGGCAGAATAAAGAGCAGGTGGTTTGCTTAAACTACTTACGTTAGCTTAGAATCAGAATATTTCATACACTTGTTTTCCTTGTCATCAATAAAACTCAGGACAATGTATATAAAGTTAATGTTAACAAATATATCAGGCATACATCATGTTATTGTAAATTTATAGTCGTGGTTAATATTGCTCATGATACACATGATACACGAAATCGTAACTGGCCTTCGCGCAGCCTTTACATAATAATATTTAAATTTTAGATAAAAATATGCAATATTATTTTCTTTTTATCTGGTAACGCCACTAACACCGACGGGAAATGCTTTATTTGCACAGCATTCAATGTCGGGCCGTAGTCAGGATGTTGAAAGGCAAGAAAGTCTGTTAAATGACAAGGGAAAAATCCCGGTCAAGTGTAAGTCGGACGTGAGCAATTAGTGTTCCTTATTGAAATAGCTTTTTTAGATCTTTGTTTTTATATACCAAATAAATATAAAAGGTACTTTATGTCTCAGAGTGACGAACACAGTCGTGCACCTCAGGTTTTGCGATTTAAAGCTCTAACTGGCACTGCATGTGCTACGGACAGGCGTGTCGGTTGTCACCAGGCGCATGATTTGTTCGTGACGTCACACTATCATAAAAAATATACTTGCACGTAATTTCGTTCAATGTTGAAAAAAATACTTTTTTCATTATTTAATCTCCCAATCCGATTATATCCCCCAAAAGTAAAAAAAAAACTTAAGATTTTGGTAATTAATTCTTAACATATACATGTTATATTATTCTTCTTTTCATTATAGTTATGTCAACTAAAGTCTACTGTGACAAATAGACAGACGAATACCGTATATAATTAAAATAGGATTTTTTTAAATTTTGCACCGGAGCACTAAAATCAGGGAATTATATCACATTTAAATTGTTATCCAATTTCTTTTCAATAACGCTTACTTGCGTTTATACAGAGGGCACTGTTAGGAATAACTGAGTCATTGGCTTTTTTTATGATTCCAAGTACAACTGGTCGTACGATTCTGGTGTTAAGCGACACGCCTGTCCATAGCAATTGCAGTGCCACTTAGAGCTTTAAATCGCAAAGATCTGAGGAGGGACATAGCCACTGCGTCTGTCACCCTGAAACATGAGTTGACAAATCCTATGTGCCTGTAATTGCACCAGCACACTTCCCTTCAAAACCGAAACACAGTAATGCTCACATTACTAAAAATAGGTAAGGTGGCAGTACTTGGACGAACTCTTTCACAAGAAACTCTATCAACTGCTACTGGCTGCTATTTTTGGTTTATCCCGTCTTCTAAAACTAAGTAATTATGAATATACATGTTTTTCTGATTTCAAGACAAAATTAGCAGGAACTCGTAAATAATACAAAGCGATATTGCGAAAACATCGTTTATTTACTGAATATACTCTCATTTCGTAGAACAATCTACAGAATTACTATATGAATTACTTTTAACGAGGGATTAAAAATAAATCTTTAACATGCAATGTTTCATATTTAAATTAATAAGAATTGGACATACAGTAGCAATTATATTGACATCGACTCTCGATATTGACATCTCGTATTCGTTCCGAATCCGAGACTATATAAATCTAAAAA
>NW_020654289.1:12247812-12267664 GCF_003589595.1 Hyposmocoma kahamanoa
TTTTTTTTTTATGTTCAAATTAGATCTGCAATAAAATGTTTAATAACCAGACAGGGTAAGAAAAAAACAATGCTTTATGTTAGGGGTTTTAATCAAGCAATGAAATAAAAGCTTTTAGAATGCCAAATTGGAATTTTAGTTGCAGTAGAGCTCGTTGTGAACGAGTTCGTCTAGGGAGTCCTGCCGCCTTACCTATTTCTGCCGCCAAGCGGTAATGTGAGCATTGCTGTATTCCGGACTTGAATTGTAAGTGTTGGTGAAATTACAGGTACATGGGACTTGTATACTTATGTCTCATGGTGACGGGCGCAGTGGCAGTGCCCCTCAAATCATTGCGATTTAAAGCTCTGGGCGGCACTGCAATTGCTATGGACAAACGTGTCACTTGATAACATAAAAAAAACATACGAATAACAAATGCCTGACGATAATTAATTAAATACTGGTATTTCTAAGAGCACGGAAATAAATCCTATTACAATCACAGTCCACCTAACACCCCGTAGCAACCCTTTTCGTAGACAGTCTTAATTCCGTAATTCGAAGCGACTGGAACCATTTGTATCTGTGTGCTCCAAGTTCAGGCGCCAGTGGCAATGTGGTCTGTCGTCTGCCGCCTGTTGTCTATCGCGTCGCTTGTGTTAAATGAGTGTAAGAATACTGGACCATATTAAGATTAATTATTTAGAACAAACACAAAGAAAAATTCCTTCCCATGGATTTGACCAGCGTCTGTCGCCTCTACGTGGCTGCATTTTATCGTCTAATACGATTTTTCCGATTAATTCGTTTTAAAGAATACTCGGCCCTCGTACGAAACTAAAACAACCGCGTCACTTATCGATTTCAATATCGAAACGGTCAATGTCGTGAATATATCTGAGAAATCGATAAAATAGACTCAATTTTTAATAACACAAAGTTGCATTTGCTAGAAATATCAATACAATTGGAACTTGGTACTGTTTCGTCTTTTCGTCTAATACCAACCAGTACTACTTCAAAGAACAAGCTAGTAACAGTATCTATTTTCTATATATATATCTACTTTGTTAAATGTATTTTTCGAATGCTTGTGCTTAGTAGTAAGAAACATAATGAACAATAATTACAATTATTGAGTTTTTTGCAAAATAATCATACTCTTTTTATTTTCCTATGTCCGTAAACGCCACGTTGTTATTTTTTTATACGATTTTCCCGTATTTCACGTCGATTTATATAGCTACAATTTTGGTTACATTGCCTAACAGGGTTATGTTGACATTACGTTCAATCTTAAGGTTGCTTTGTAAACATATGAATATATTGCGTCAAGGCTGGCCGGTCGTGACATCGTAAGGACGCGTTTATTCGACACGAATTTCATCGCGCTCACGTCCCGCGGCTGCCGCGCGATCGCCGCGCAGCTGCCGCCGTGCGTCTATGCGTGCTGTCATGGTAAAATACGCTCTATTTATTAAGCTTTTACGTTTCATCTTAAATAAGCATCACGGGCGCGCCGGCGTGTCTAGCTTGTCTTTAGTCCACGCGGTGGCCGCGCGACGTTAAATGTTGTTGCCTAGTAAATAAAATTCATATTCGCCAGAAAAGTACGTGAAAGCATGGTAGCCGCGCGAAAACTTTCGCGTCTTGTAACTGCGCGCTAAAGGTGGTAATTTCCATAGTGAATAATTTTCCATAGTAGATATTTTTCCTTAATAATACGGCGTTGATTGAACCCTCGTTAGCCAACGAAATAGATAAAAATTAAAATTAATTCAACTTCGTATATTCTTTTATGACAGTCTAGTATTAATCAGATGGTTGTTTCTACTGCGAAGAACTAGCAAAAGGCCCTATACTAAGTTACTGGACGAATAAGCCAGAAATAGGTAAGGTGGATCATGGTTGCTTCTCGCAATGCCAACACTATTATAATACTAGAATAACATTTCTCGTTATAGTAGATTATAAAGATTAGAATTTTTATAAGTATATAAAAAATAATCATGATCTTTTCAGCCGCGAGACGTCCATTGCTGGATGTCGGTTACTGTTGCGCTATGTCGGTTACTGATCTCGTAGTGACACTCCGAGCATAGCCCTCTCCATTGTCTCTCCAGAGCCTTCTTATGAGGTCCATGGTGACAACGTCTCAGTGCCGTAAGTCATCACCGGCAACACAAATTGCTCAAAGACTTTTGTCTTAACACTGCCACTGCCTATGGTATTTTGGGCGTAGAATTTTTAATTTATCAAAATTATTTTTCAATACGTATTTGCTTCACGGAACAAATGTAGGACAATGTCAAATTTCCATCGCAATGACAAGCTCTTTGTCACACGCGCGTAGCTACTACGTACACACATATACTATAAACACGTCACGGCTTTGACTTTGGGTTGTCATACCCATTGAAGTATTTGCCGGGATAGCCATCGAAGGTATATATTTGAAGTTCAATTAACTTAATGGGTCCGGCGACTTACAAAAGGACTTTCGTCAGCTTGTCTTCATTTTAATTGAAATATTAGGACAACCTCTTTTCGGTAAGAATTGAGAGGTGGATAATTTCATTTCAGCGTGATTTAATTTAATTTAACACGTTTTCAATAATTATTAATAGAAAGATCGAATACAAAGAAAAATTATTTTGATCCAACTGGACTCCAACCAGCGCTAGCCAGGTCTGAGGGGCACTGCCACATTACCCTGAGGTCATAAGGTGAAAAGTCCCATGTGCCTGTAAGTTCACCACCACCCTTACCCTTCAAAACCGAAACTCAGTAATGCTCACATTTCTGCTTGGCGTCAAAAATAGGTAAGGCGGAAATACTTCCCAGGACGAATTCTTTCACAAGGAGCTCTACTGCTACTAAAATAAAACCACATGAGATTTCGCGTCAAAACTGCTTTGATTACATGAAAGTCATAAAAGTAATACAAACTACATGAAACAAATTATGTACATGTGAATTTTTTTAATTTTTATTTAAGCATAAAAATATTATAGATTAATTTCTTATGCAGAATCTTTAAACTCTCTCCAGAAAAGTTGTCATTTTGCAGATGTGGCCTTGTTACACCAAAGATGCGGTACATGCTTTATTGCGAAATGTATAGTCTGTTAGCAAGATTTAAGAGTCGATACTATTTCAACTCGAATTAAAATTTTTCCCGTACTAATACGGTTCATTTTCCTTAGGTCGAGCGGCAGGGACAAACAAACGAAATTAAAGCCGTTTGAACAATATATTTGTATATCCTAATACTACACGTGTTCTATTTAGTTCAGTTGATATAAAAAAAATCATTGGCATAATCAATCAGTACCTATTGAATACAGCGGTTTTCTTGTAAAATTTCGAGGTAAGTTTGTGTTTTTTTCTATCGTGAAATTTTTTAGGAGTAGTAATCAGGGTATATCCTAAATTTTATTATGTATTATTTCCAAAGTGATTAATGCAACATTTTCACTGTTAAGCGGAATCAACCATATACATAGCTTATATTTGGGCCTTTTACAGGTCCCTTGGTCACGGTTTATTGATAGTAAAATCATTAACCAGTTATGTCTATATTGATGCAAACCATCCAATTTTTCATTATAATTAAATAATAATAAATAAATAACGCACACACTCTACATAACCCCACACTAGGGAAACCCTGTGTCGCGGGTGCCATGGACCACACATAGACAACCACAATTCTTATCTACTAGAGTTATTAATTAAAATACTTCATTTTTAATTTACCAAAGAACATTCCAATTTACGCTACAATCGTTATGCTTAATATTTTAATATGTATTTTTTATTAAATTAAATGTATTAATTAGAAGGAAATTAGAAAAAAAAACTGATTAATAATTACAGTTATTTTTCACAATTTCCGAGCATCGAATAAAAATGTGAGTAAGCACATTACTCCTCCCTGCTAACATCCTCGCTCCACGATGAGATCCTCCTTCAGATCGTCGTCATATGACTCAGCAGCGCCATGTCATCCGCGTAACTTATGTTATTTGTGCAGGTTCCGTCAACATGATATCCAACAAGCATGTTACTAAGTTCTACGATCAGTTGATTACCATTAAGGTTAAAATGTCCCGGGGACTACAGCCCTCACTGTCTCACACCACATCTATCTTATAATTGCATAATATACTTCTCGCGTTAATCGAAGCTTCTTGGCATCAGCTCAAATTGCACAATTTCCGTACGGAATTACCCGGCCATTCCTCAACCAATATGCAGCATCAATCTTGAAACTAACATAAAAATACAGACCGGTACGTTTTGAATTTCAGGTCAAAGGACACCACGTTAAGTTTATGGGAACAATATTCAGTTGTAAAATTTTACGCGTGGAAAAGTGAATAAAAAAAATTTAAGAAAGACTGCTGCGCTGCCGTAGAGAATCGACCACGGAAGTAAAGTATTTATTTGGTCTGTGGAATCGACGTTCTGCCTAGTTCCACATTTTGACACATTATTTATATTATACCGTCGGTGCCCTAAAATATCCGACCCCCTAACCGACTATTTGGCTCTAGGCAGATAAGTGTAAAGGAAGATGTAAACAAACTTAACTTTTAACCTGTGAGCTGTAAAAATTCATTTTGATATGACTTCGACTTTATGAATATCGTTTTAAGGAACATTGGAAGCAAATTTAATCTTTAATGAATTACATTAATACAAATTTCAACCAAAAAGCTGGAATTTCTTTACACTTTTCTGTTGATTGCGTAAGAAAGCTCACAGAACTAAATGGTTGGCTGTGGAGTCAGGTATCTTAGGGCATTAACCCCGTTTACACAGTCACTCTACCAAGCGTGATCGGGGGCGTACAGGATTGCGCGCGGAAAAGCCTGCACGCGCAATCTTGCGCGATTATATGCTTGAAATTTTAGCCAACGTTCTTTCGCGCGCAATAGCTCGTGTTCGTTTTTGCTACAATGGAAAGAGCGTCTGTGGCTAATAACGCAGGATAAATCACGTGAAACTGGCGCGTGTTGGAGTGTGTGATTGCGCGCGCGACTGATGCTCATCAGTCGCGCGGTCTTTCCCTTTTACTTCTAACGTCTTTACCCCTAGCCCTATAGATCGTGAATCTGTTTATGTTTCTCCATAGTAAAGAATGGTAAAAATGGTGAAATTGTGGAAAGCTTCTGAAAACGGCTACATTTTTGGTAGTCGAAAAGCGATAAATCCATATTGCTTCTCTGGGATCGCGAGTGGTAAATATTCCTGAAAATAATCTTCTCAAAAATGTTCTGTATGTGCATAAAAATGGATATGTTTATAGTTCTTTACTTAAGCTCTTATTAAGTGGCAGTACATTTGCTTTGTTCTATAATTTCTGAAATATGCTTCACTAAGAAAATGGTTAAATTTAATTGTCAGGGGTGTTTTAGTGTATACAGGGTGCAATTATTAATTTTAATATATTAATAAATCAAGTAGCAGTAGCTCCTTGTGAAAGAATTCGTCGAGAAAAATACTGTGACCATACCTATTTCTGCTGCCAACATTACTGTGAGCATTATTGCATTCCGGGTGCTAGTGAAATTACAAGCACAAGGGACTTATCAACTTGTGTCTGAGGGTGACGGGCGCAGTGACAGTGCCCGCAGATCTTTACGATAGAAAGCTGTGAGTGATACTGCAACTACTATGGGCAGTCTTGTTGTTTCCTACCAGGCACCCGATGTGTTCGTTCCGCCACTTAACATCATTAAAAAAATAGTAAATAATATAACTATTTCTAATATAACATACAATACGAAGCAGAGTCGCCATAGCGTTACATTTTTCTGATTTAACACCATCACAACATGCAAGGTTTTCTATTTAAATCGCATTTTGCAATTATTTTTATGGAACTGGCACGAAATGGGTATATAAGAAAAATAATATTAGTTTTTATATGTTAACGTCAGAGATGAAGGTTGTGTATTTTAAGAAAGTAAGTCGATGTAGAAGGTTCTCAGCAACGTAACACGTTTGTTCCACCGCATTTGTCGGAGACCCTTAATTAGAACGTCTGCTGGAAGTTGAGGAAGAGCGTTGTTAAGGACTACATACGAGTACGAAACATGCCTCTAAGGTCAGTGTAGCATAGTTTAGTTGTATCGCACTCCTTTTACCAGCTGATCTGTCCTTCTCTAGATCTTTCTTTCCAGTCCAGTCCACTTCTCTTCTTAAGCCTCACAACGAACGAACCACCTGTTAACCCGCTTGTAAACGGCAGGTACGGTCATATATCTTAACTGCCGCGCTGGTACATTAGGCATGTAAGCATTTTGAAGATAATATTATTTATTCATTTACTTACATACACTTCAACAGCATGTTATACCTGGTTGAGCCAAAAATAACATGTTTCTTCAATTACATCACATGGGCGTGTACCCATGGATTTAATAAGTCAGTCAGTAATTTAAACGCGGTGATAGTTATATGGGTCAATTTTATTGATAATGATTGTAAAACATAACTAAATGTTAAAATAACAATAATAAAAAGTTAGGGACTTGTCATTTAAAAATTCAAAGGCTTTATAGTACATTTTACTAGTCAATAAGTTATTTAATTGTTTTGTTAATTGTTTTCTCAGACCTTACTACTTTCGGTATGTTATTGTAAATTTTTGGCTCTATTACAAAAATATATTTAAGCATGAAGGTAGTTTTACAAGCTTTCAAACGAACTTCATTTGACGTCTTGACTTTAGAAAAAATGAGCATTACTGTATGGGTGCTGGTGAAATTACAGACGCATGGATCTTGTTAACTTATGTTTCAGAGTGACTGGCGCAGTTGCAGTACATCTCAGATCTTTGCGGTTTAAAGCTCTGAGTGGGACTGCAACTGTCATGGCTAGGCGTGTCGCTTACTACTAGGCGCTTAATATCATAAAAAAATGTTCAAAGTCTACACTACACTCAGAATTATTTTTTATCTAATAACCAGTAAATACTGATCAAATATATAAGACAGGCGATTTACAACGGCCATGAAAACTTCCTTACCGTTTACGCGTCAAAATACAATTTTTGACAGAAAGCTTATTTCCGCAACCTTATCGCGACTTACCGAAAAATCAAATCAAAGGAGTTATGACTAGGAATGGAATCTATTTAGAACGAATGTTCAGTGAAAATGATAATGATTTTTCGCCTTTTATAAAGAATTATATTAAATAACCAAAGTTTTTTCGCTGTGAATATTTTTTTGTTTGTTTTGACGTATATGTAATTATTAGCTAGAATATTATTTTATTGTAAAGGAATATTTGTCCGTTGCTTAGAAATCATAGTAGAATAAGAACAAGTGTGGTAACTCAGTACAAACGTCGCAGCGCTGCTTGAATGTGTGCGCGCCCGCCGCGCACTGTGTACGGACGTACACATTTGCATAATATAAAGATAGCCCTAGCGTTGCACAACACTGATCGTCTCAACGCGCTTTTGTACGCGTGTGCGTACGGCGCACGTTGCGCGGTGGTTGCGCACACATACAAACCACGCCGTTGTTGTAAGTTACCTTACTTGTTGCATTCTACTATGACGATAATCTGTAAAAATTGGACAATGATCAGCTGCTATCCGTACGATACTGCGATTAGGCGCCTTTTATGCGTGTGGTGGGAACAGCGTCCTATCCGTCCCACCCAAGCTCCTGCAGGAATCTCAGCATTCTCTAGGGTCTGCAGACGTAGGGCATAGCTCTTGCCTTTAAGTTTAAGAACTTCGGAATAGACTGGCGTGAGCGTTTGAAGTGCTTCCCTAGCCTGTATACATACCGTAAGGGTTGTCCAATGTCCAGGTATAGTTATGAGAGGTTATTGTACTTTTGGATATATTTGCTCTTGACCGTTGGTAGGGGACACTATGGGTTCGGGTCCTACAGCTTCCTGCCTCGACCCTGTTTAAACCAGTTCATCAGCTGAATAATAATTAGGGACTCACAAAAGGAGCCTCCCCGTAAGCCGTATTATTAATATTCCCTGATATGCGTCTGGCGCACCGTGGACAACAAGTCAGCGAGAATCTGACGCCAATTGGCAAACCCTTTCACCACGCTGTCAAACATGTCCCATAGTTCTGGGTTGCAAGTCCATGTCATCGATACGATAAGACAAACAAACCTTGTTTATCACTTGAAGTATATGTATCTCCAAACAATTTAAAACAAATTGTTAATGGTTAACCTAAACAAAAACAATTTATTCAACGTTCGTGTAATCCTCAAGGTGTGTAATTTAGTTTAATTTAATTACAAACGTCACGTGTTGTTAAGTTAATTAAAACGGGCTGTCTCCTTTGACTAAATTAATGCTTTGTAGAGATGTCAATAAAGTTGAATATTGAATCTGGGAAGAGTTGTTGTAACAAATATTGAATCAAATAAAGGTCTTCCATTTACAAATATAATGTTTTTGATATTTTTATATTAAACTTAACGTTATGATAAACTCCCATATTTATGAATATTATTAATGTGGATTAATGATAATGACTATGAAATGATAAAAGAATATATATATGTATATATATAGTTTATTAATAAACTTCTAACATCATTGCAACGTTTAACTGTTACAGTTACTAGAAGGTTTGTTGATGTAAACATTTAATTTCTTCAATGCTCGTTAATTATTTTAAAAGCAACATTACTTTAAATTGTCTTGGACGTTATTTTGCTATATGCTTTATATTCACTAATGGAGATCATTTACGAATATAATGTTGGTAATGTAGTTATCCCCAAGGATTAACAGTACCTGTATAAAGTAAAAAAGGTTAAAAAAAAGCAAAAAAAATATTAACAAAAAATAATATTCAACCAAAATACAAAATAATGTGTTTTATATTGATCGAGTATTACATATGTGACAGTAATTATTTTAGGACGGAGGACGGGAGTATACCTCCCGGATAGTACTAAAACAATCACAGTGAGGCGATTATATTAGTTATAATTAAAAAAATATATATTTCTAATTATAATATTATTACTATATATTGTATGGTAACGAGGCCTATAGACATTAAAAATGATAAGGAAGTATCCTTAATATCGCAAATGTGTTATCAAGAGTGAAATTTAGAGCAATTACACACGGTGACTTTTAGCAGCTATGCAAACGCGATGCAGTAGCTAATCGTTTACATTTAGACACACGCGCGACTTTAAGTAGTGACGCAAGCGTTTGACTGCACCGATACAAACGCGCGATTGCATATCTACACTTGTGATTTATAAGCGATTGCATCAATACTATCGCGCGTTTGCATCGATGTAATCGCAATTGGTTTCATTTAAGTTTGAAGTTTGAAGAAAATGTTCCACCTCCAAGAGTGGCAAATTAGGGGATGAATCCGGTTTACCGCACATTTAGGTAACCGATTTCAATAAAACTTGGCAAATAGATGTATGTAACTCCACAAACTTTTGAGATCTGTTTTTTTATGAAAAAAATATTATTTTGCAACATAAACATTACATTCACACTTTGGCCACGATTACACTCTACCATAACATCGCCGGTTACTGCTATTTTATTATAACAATGGAGTGGCAACCGTGTATACCGCTACTGGCGTCAAACATTTGTCTGCAAATGTTTCTGATATAAAGTTTTTTACGAGACGACGAGAGCTAATCTAGATTTAATTACATGTAGCTAACATTGTAGTTTTAGTTTTAAAGCCAAGAGTAAAGTGACGTTCTTTGTCTGACTCGAGGTAGTGTAATTTTTCTGTGTAAGTTGTGGAATTGGTTAAAGTAAAAGATTGTAACCCACTTCTTGGTTTCTATTTACTCCTGGGATATCATAGTCATCAACCCATGTATACGTCCCACTGCTGGGCACGGGTCTCCTGTTAGGCTAAGGCTTAGGCCATAGTCCGCACCCTGGCCCAATGCGGGTTGGGAACTTTACAAATTTTCCAAGGGTTGTGAACCTTCTTCGACGTGTCGATTTCATCACGATATTCTCCTCACCGAAAGGTAAATTTCGATTTAATTTTCGGACTTAAGTTCCGAAAAACTCAGAGCTGCCATTCGACGCCAAGTTCTCTGCTTCAAAAATGTTAGGTCAAACCAGTAATCTACGACTCCTGGATTAATTTCCAAAATTTTACAAAACGTCATTCATCAAATATATTATTTAGCTACACCTTTTTAGAAGAAAATGTTCTTTCTTATTAAAAGTGTCGTCGTGGAAATAAAGTACTGTCATCTCTCATAATCTCAAAACACGTTCAAAGACGCAAACTACAGAATCTACCAAAGATTGAAATATTTAATTTATCTTCAAATCTGCCAAGTCAAAGTTTTTTCAACTTGTTTGTACAAAAGTGGAATAACTAAGACGTTGAATTACATGCTCCTTCGTGTATATTAATATATGAACATGTGTATAATGAAAAAGTTTCCTTTGTTATACCTACTTACTTTATATTTATGATTTGGTCCGATTTTTACTCATTTTTTATTATACCCAGCTATATTTATTAGCCCAGGAATGGAATTATCTGTCTGCGATTGTGTTTTCGAGCATATGCGTGGGCGTTTATTCGACACGAATTTCATCGCGTTCACGGACACCACGTGGCCACCGCGCAGCTACCGCGTGCACGAGTTGAGAGACCAAACTGTCAATGGCAAAATACGCTGTATTCATTTATGAAAGGCTGGCTTGTCTGTGGTCTACGCGGCGGCCGAGCGGCGTCCGCGTGGTGATTGCGCTGTGTTATTATTCCGAGAAATTTATATGTTGTTGCCTAGGAAATAGAATTCAGATTTGCCATTGATGTACGTGAAAGCGTGGTAATTGGGTGGTTACCGCGCGGCAGCCGCACGAAATCTTTCGCGTCGCGTAACTGGACGCTTAAAGTGTGACTGAATAGGCATTTTCTGGGCGAGCTCGTTTCATTGTAGATCCTATCTTTGCTCCAGGTTTATGTAGTGGTCAACAGCAAGTCCATGTGCTTAAAAAAAGATTCTATAACACTTGATAAATAAAAATAGTCAAAGTAGGTACGATATTTTCAACTGTTCTGTCATATTACTGAAATCTTGATTACCAACCCATTCTTCTACATCTTTGTATCTGTGACATTGTGGCTCGGCAAGAACAAACGAAGTTGTCCCATAAACAACATATTGTTTCACTTAGAAGAGGTATAAAATTGAATATCTAAAATGTGAATCTTGTCTCTGAGCTGTTAAAGATAAAAAAAGATAGATCAATTTAACAAACACAGGGATTTTGTTCTTGAAAAGCCCACATACATAATGAATATGTCCATAATGAAGTTTATAATACTTGTACCTTGTTAGAGTTTAGTTAAGTACTTAAAAACAGGAAATTGGCAAAAATAATAAACAACAATTATTCACTAAACTATTAAAAAAATCGTTTTACATTATAATATAACTTAATAAAATAAATCTAGGTCTTGATAAAATAATGAACTTATGTATTACTGTAGGAACTAATTCATTCTGTATCATTTTTTATAACATCAAGTGACGGGACGAACAAGTCGTGCGCCTGATGGTAAGCTCACGCCTGTCCATAACAATTGCAGTGCCACTCAAAGCTTTAAACCGCAAAGATCTGAGGGCCACTGCCACTGCGTCCAACATCCTGAGACATACAGCAAAATTAAAAACAATGAGTACGTTACATAAAAAAACAAAAACACATTGAGAAAATATAATAATAGAAACAAATAGTAAGGTGGATGTACTTCCCTGGACGAACTCTTTCACTAGGAGCTCGACTGCTACTTTAAAAATATTTTAATTGTATAATAGCACTTTTGTATGAGGAGATTTAATGTATTAGCCGACTTCAAAAAAGGACAATTCGACTGCATTTTCTTGTGTGTATGTTACGCGATTACTCCGACATTTGAGAACAGGAATTGATGATTTTTTTTTTGTTGGAAAGACGGTACTTCAGTAGTAGTTCTACTGAAATTTCAAGAAAATATTCCACCTGTAAGGATGACAACTTAGTGAGGTGAATCAGGTTTATTGGATTACACCCACTTTCCGTCAATCGATTTAAATAAAAGTGGCAAATAAAAAGATTCTACAAAGGTTGGTTTATTTTTTATAAAATAAAAAGAAATTTCATTATTTTATATTATAAAAAAATCCTTGCAGTACATATTACTACTGACCTGTAATACGCAGGACTATTTTTAAATACATTAAATTTAGTCTAGGTAAGGAATCAGCTTAAGTTGCCTAGGTTCATATCTAATATGTTCAAAATTTGTTTTTAAAAATCTGAGTTCATAATCCTGGACGATTGAATAAACTCGTTAAATCGTTTTTAAGCATCCTGAGAAGTCTAACTTTGTTCAGTACAAACTAAAGACGTAGACTTGTGAAGAAGCTCGTACAAAGAGTATATTAAAAATTCACTTGCGAAGCTTGCAAAAGCAAAAGTTTAAGCACTGAAGCTCAAGCTTTCTTTCTTCGGGTATTCAATAATTTTCTTTGCATGTGAAATCTGTAGAACATCATAACTAATATTATAGAAACTTTTTCAATACTTATTTATTAGGCAAGTCAGATATAAAAATACAATGAAAGCTTAATGCTAGAAACTAAAACTAACATTAAATTTGAATAGAAGAAGAATTAAGAATGAATAAAATTGGGTCCAAAGACAAAGTAAACAAAGACCGAACACTTAAAAAAATTCCTTCAATCCGGCCGGATTCGAACCGACGTCGTCTAGCAAACCGTGCCAGACGCTATGCCACGGAACGAACGAATTGAAGGAATTTTTTCCAAGTGTTCGGTCCTTGTATTAACAATTATAACAATGGATTAATTGTTTTGATAAAATTTTGTAAAGATGAAATTTTGTAAAGATGGAACACCCTTCGGGATTCGACTCAAAAGGGTGTAAATAGGTAAATGGAGCCGAGGTCCTGGTACAAGACTTACCATATGAGACTTTTCACGGCCGGTTACAGTTCTAGGCGGGTGGCAAATGAGCAAATACTGACATATCAGTCGATTTCCAGAATCGTGACTAATCTCAAAAACGCCTAATAAATCAGGAAGCTGGTTAAATTTAAAACAGAATCGTATCTGATGCGCGAAACCGACGAATCGTATACCGCACAATGCTATCGCCTGATTATTTTAACCAATGGAAAGTTCATTGTCTTATTAAATTTATTGAATATCACGGTGTTTTAATACCATGATTCAGTCGTTTTTTTTGTGAAATTTCTCCATTAGTTATGTTATAATTATTAATACAAAGATGAAAAATGTCTATGATCCGGATGGATCGGAGCCAACGCTGTAACTGAGCTACGGATATTTGTTCTTGATCTTTAACGACTTTTTGTTGTATGAAAGTTTTATTCACAATAAAATTAAGCGTATTCTAAATACAGCTGTGTAATAATTAAAAAAAAATTACCATTTTGGTGTGAGGTACTGTTTCATAGCCATTATATAAATTATTATATTTTGTTAACTGGCTTTAAAAAAGGATAGTTCTATTTTTACCAAAAATGTTCACAAAATAACTCAGTGGTGTGCAATTACGTTGCCTAACGAGTTAGTATAGTCATATAAAAGCCGCACCATGTCACAGTGACAAATTTCATCCGTTTAATCTTGCCCCAATCCTTGTATTTAAGCTACAAACTAGCATATATTTAAAATGTTAAATTAAATATGTTTAATTGGAATAAAGACTATTATGAAACCTTCATTCACCATAACAATTGCATTTTATCAAAACTCACAAAACTGAGATTGAAAATTATTTTTCATGATTATGATTTACATATTGGTAGAAAGTCTAAATATATTATAACGCGTTTAGGTATCATTACAAAGCCATAGTTTTTTTAATATAATGAATATATATTAGACAACATCACATACGTTGTTCTGATCCCAAAGTAAGTAGTTAAAGCAGTTGTGTTATGAAAATAGCAGTATAGGTCCTTGTGAAAGAGTTTGTCCGGGACAGTACTGTCACCTTACCTATTTCTGCCGCCTAGCAGTAATGCTAGCATTACCTACTGTGCTCCGGTTTTGAAGGGTAAAGGTGCTGGTGAAATTACAGGCACATGGGACTTGTCAACTTATTTCTCAGGGTGACGGGCGCAGTGGTAGTAGCTCTCAGATCTTTGCAACTTAAAGCTCTGAGTGGCACTGTAACTGTTAAGGACAGGCGTGTTGCTTACCATCACGCGCATGACTTGTTCGTCCCGTCACTTGATGATAAAAAAAAATTGGAAGGTATCACAAACACCCTGACCCGAGACAATATAGAAAAGTTAGTTTTCTACACCGACCCGGCCGAGAATGGAACCCGGGACCTCAGAGATGGCGACACTATGAAAACCGGTGTGCAAGCCACTCGACCACTGAGGCCGTCGTTTGCTATGTTGTTTGCTGCCATTTGTAGTGTCTGGAGTCCGTTAGACTCGGTGTTAAGCTTTTGGTTCGACCTTTGGAGAATGATCAGATTCAATAAAGTTGTTAGCATCACTAACCATTGAAGTATGCACTGGCGTTGGAAATATTTTCTTCAAATTTAAATGGGATTAATGATGGGGGAAATGGGATTCAATAGTGAGGTACCCTCTCTCAAACAAAAAGAGAATGATCAAAATCGGTTCACAAATGTTCGAGTAATTACGCAATTACATACATACAAAAAAAAGTCGAACTCCCTATTTTTGAAGTCGGTTAAAAATATAACAGTGTTTTGTTATCGCATGTTCTGCATTTATAAACTCTATAATATATTTGTCCTTCTTAGAAATGGGGCTAATGAACATCTAAAGATCTGATGAGGAAGAAAAGTCAGGTGTAAACATAGTTTAAAACTACGTGATATATATGGGAATAATTATGACATGTTAAGGTTACAGTTATTCCACATGGAACTGAGTACATGGAACTACTGGGAATAAAGGGTTATCGCGACTTCAAACGTTTTCCTGGGGTTACGGACTGTCTGCGACATGCCCGTTTCATTAGGATATTTTCCTTCACAGGTAGCGAGAGAAATTGTTCGCAACATTCACAAAGGTAGGTCATGCCGCCACAGGAATTCGACCTGTTGACCTCTTACTAGAGAAGCAACAGTACTTCTAGTACCAGTAGAGCTCCTTGTTAAAGAGTTCGTCCAGAGAAGTATAGCCACCTTACCCATTTCGGTCACAAAGCAGTAATGTGAGCATTACTACATTCCGGTTTGGAAGGGTAAGGGTGCTGGTGAAATTACAGGTGTAGCGAATCGCTACAAATCTCTTTGCATATATTTTATAATATACTCTTTTTTAAGCTTACTTTTATATTTAAAATCTAAATTTAAATGTGTTTGTTTTTAGCGCCTATTCTTGAATTTATTTATGTTTTGCTGTTTTGCTTTGATAGCTACGTGGTGTTTTGTAATAATTATCTCAGTACAGAGTACTAAAAAAAACCGACCTCAAAAATGGAATTACATCTATTTGCCAAGTTTTATTGAAATCGGTTACCGGAAAGTGCGCAAACCCGAATTCATCCCTTAGTTCGCCACTATATGGAAGTTGACACAGGAGATACTAAAAATCGGTTCCCACTACTCAGTATATTGAGAAAGAAAAAGGCCTTGAATTGGAGAACAGCAAAATCAACCAATAAAATAATTGTTCCTTATAATATATTATAATTAACGCGCTATTTATAAAAATGAACCTTTATGCGTGAACGGCCACCCTTAGAGGTGGATGATTTTCTTCAAAATGAAATGGGACCACTGTGGAGGTACTTTCTTTCCAACAAAAAAAGAATCATCCAAATCAGTTCACAAATGGCGGAGTTATCGCGTAACATGCACAAAAAACATGCAGTCGAATAGCGAACCTCCTCCTTTTTTTGAAGTCGGTTAAAAATTATAAACTGTAAGTACATCTGCTTGGCCTTGCTCACTCGTTATTAGTACCCAACCTTTAACCCACTGATATAGTCCGATACAATAGGCACATGGGTTTTGTCAACTTACGGGTGACGGGCGCGGTGGTAGTGTCCCTTAAATGTTTGCAATTTAGAGTTCTGAGTGGCACTGCAACTGAATAGACGCGCCGATGTGTCGCTTACTACCAGGCACACGACGTGTTCGTCCTTTCACTTAGTATCATAAAAACTTCCGGTAGGTTGTCACAGCTCTATTCTTTAAAGTATAGTTTTTAAAAAGGCAAAAAATGAACTTTAAAATATAATCACGTACCAAAAAGTGTTGGTTTCAACCAAGTTATGCATCGGTGTTACAAAGCCAATGCCAAGCGTCATTGGACCGCATTACGCTCATACTAAAATCATCCTCTCTTATATACGGGTTTGTTAGTGAATTATTTATAATTGTGTAGTACGTATCTTTTTTCTCTAGTCGGTATTTTCTTGTTAATATAGCTGGTAACGGTCAGCGGGATTCGTAATCCTATTATTATTAGACTAATTTGAAACCACAAAACGTAACACATTTATTTCCTACGCCTTTATTTTTGCTCGACTTGTTCAATATATTATTTGTTCATGATTAGATTTATTTTTCTCTCATAATGCGTATAAATATGATTTATTTATCAGATTGCTTATCTTATTATTACTTTTTCTTTTTTCTTTTTCCTTTACTTTTCTATATTGTTTTGTAAACGAGAATAAGAAAGGATTACTGTTTATTATCTTTTTTCAAAAGTGCATAAATTAAGAAAAAATCTTCCAATATTAAATTTAACGACCTCGGTGGCCCAGCAGTTTACACTATGGGCGCTGGATGAGGAAGTACCGCGTTTAATAAGGTTTTATTATTACTAGTCACATAAAAGCTAGGAATCCTATGGACACAAACTTCTTGGAACAAAAGCAAAAAGTTGACAATGTACAGATAGGGATGTGACATGTAATTGATATCGACATTATGTTTCATAACTAGCGGAATATTGAACTAGGCATTGTTTTATACTTGCTATAATTAGGGTTAACCACGGAGTATATGGAAACGGCATTAAAAGCAATTTCTTCGAGGACTAGCGTATTTGTTAAATACGCATAAGGTTATACTACACGCAAATATTAATTGATATAACCTACGCAGGAGTGTGCGTTCCTATACGTAGTGTAACGAGGGGTAGCTTGTGATTGCGTGGCGAGAGGTACTTCTAATAATATAAACCGGGATCATCTTAAGAACTTTGGTTTATTTCACCATTTTACATATTTTCACTTTTTGGGTTACAATTCAATAATCTAATATCAAGATCTTCTGTTTTCTTATTTCAATCCTTAACATTCTATATATAAAACTATAATCACTACCTATATTCAGCCAGCAATTCTACTCATAGAGTAGAGCCTAGTCTACATCCCTCTTTCTCTTAGCTGAAGGGGTGAATATCCCTAACTGGTGCTCTACCTATGATAGGCAATTTACATCAATGATCAGCCTTTACTACAGGCTAGCCACACACTGCTCGGAAGCCATTACCTTGTCAACAAGTAACCACCGAGGAGGCTATGGCTTTAGTCTGCCAAAAACCTATCTAAAAGGACAGACCATGACCACATCCCAATCAAACAAATAAAAAAATATATAATTACTCACTATCCTAGCTAATTAAGGAACCTGTCTAAACCCTAACACTTTATTTCAGCGACCCTAAACTGGCTGAACGATCCTAACAAATTCTAAACAAATTCACCACAAGTTCCTAACTGTCTAAGCCTAAGCTATCTTCATCGTGCATGCTGCCACAGCGACGACACAGGCTTGAGCATCCATCGGATGATCACTGAGTGACATCTATATTGATCTCCCAGCTACCTTAGTCCTCATCCTGCAGCTATCCACGTTCCATCAGCTTTACCTACTTTCTTTAAACAAACAGGAACAAACACACATATAACCCTAACAACGACATTTTCCTAACATACATATGATATGAGGGTATACCACATGAAGGATTTCTAATAATTAAATAAATATATTTTCCCTGAATGCAGACAGTTCTTGTTCATCTGGGAGGGTGACCACGAACTATGAACACACATTGGATAATATATCCATAAAATAAAAAAAAGGAAAAGTAAGTTATATCTATCTAATCCACATCGGTAGTCCATCGTCTCCTCCCGTCCTTCTAAGTCTGCATTTGATGGAAAATAACAACTTTCTCAAAATATTCATCAAAGTCATCGTGGTTCCATATGAAAAACAAATATAAAAGATTAATTAACCTAGCACAAATTAAAAAAAAGATTAAGTTACCTCCTATAGAACTTTTTCATTCTATTAACATGGATTAGATCCTGCCTACCCGATCTATTCCTATTTACACCTACTTTTCTCACAATATAATTAATTCTACTCAACCGATATACTACCCTAAGTTTCTCGTAACATACCTCTTAGATAACAAAGCAATTCTATCTTTCTTATCAAACATTCGCTTCCACTTGGATTGTAAATTATCTATACATTCTTTACGAGAAATCATCGAAGCTGCTCGTTTTACAAATTCGCCTTGTAAATTCTCCACTTTACTTACGCGAACACAATTAAAAATGTCGCTTTCCGAATTACATTCTATATTGATCTTCGGCAAAGCATTTTTATAATTATTTTTATTGAAATCGGAATCTTGACGTAATTGACACGTCTTATCACTCATGTCAATATTATCTATTACTTCTGGCAAAACCGAGAAGCTATCTAAACTTTTTGATACGGGTTTCAAAGAAGACTTATCTTTCTTTGATCCAATATCTATCATGGACTTAGAAGAAGAAATTTTATTGTCAATTTCCACTTTTGACAACTCGAAATTATATTTTTTCAAAATATCTCGACCCAAAATTAAATATTCTTCAAGATCGTCTATAACTAGCAACTTCGAAGGACATTCCTTTCCATTAAATGTCAACGACACTTTGGCGGACGATTGCACATTTATTGGCGTTGCACCCACTGTACGTAATGGAAAACTTGGAGTATCATCGATACGCAACTGCAACCTTTCCGCAAAATAACGAGAAATTACTGAAACTGAAGCATTAGTATCCGCCAACACCTCGCAACATACATCATTAATAAAAACAGATATAAAAGGTGCCCTATCTTCATTAAAACTATCAATTGTAGACAAATTTTCTAAATGTTCAGCTGCGTTTTTCTGACATTCACGTTGAGGAGATCCCGACGAAGATCCACTACTATGTGCCTGTGAATACCCTTGACTTGGCGTATCCTGATGCACGACTGGTGCTCGTGGCACTTGATATTCCGACTGCTTAGACTCGGGTCTAATTATCGGTGCAGAGTCACCCTGTGTTTGCCAACAGTGAGAGTGCTCCATGTGACAATATACTGGCAATTCAATATCTTGTCGACTCACATCGTAATTGTGATTAAATACATCATCTACTTGCATAATTGTTTTCCTTAACTCCTCTTTAGATAAATACAAATTACTAGCCAGCATCCATTGAAAATTGGGTATCAAAGACTTCAAGAAATGTTTAATGAACTGAACATCTTGAATATTCGCTTTCGTCGCTAACTCATCTAAACTATAAAAATAACTTATCAGCGATTCATTAGGCCCCTGTCGCCTATAATAAAATTCACGGGCGTAATCTATCTGTGAGGGAAATTCCTCACTCAACTTCTGTGCAATCACATCATACGTCATGTATGAAGAAAAATACGTTTTGTACCAGTGTAGAGCTGGCCCCTCCAAATACAACGCAAACACGTATTTCTTCTGCACATCAGACCAATTATTTAATATACTAATGGCTTCAAATTGGTTCAA
>NW_020654289.1:12268064-12324315 GCF_003589595.1 Hyposmocoma kahamanoa
TTCCACAAAATAATCATGTATCACATTTGAACGACGACTGATGCGCTGTTGACACTCATATGCCCGTCCGGTGATAAGCTAGGTAACGCGGACCCCGCCCGCTAACCAGTCTATTACTGATATTTATGTGGTCTGTGGGTGTGGTTGTTTGGCACATTATTATTAATTTCGTCTTGGATGGTACGAAAAAATCGTGTGATTTATATAAAATCAAATATTAATTTGTCAATATATTGGTACACATCAACACATGTGCCCACCTGTCGCCTACTGGTGTTAACAGACACTACTGATCTCCACCGGTTACAATCCCTTTCGTTTCATCTAATCCCATGAGCCTTGAAGCCTAATGGTTTGACCTACCCCTTCTCAAACAGAGCCAGTGGGTTCAATCCGGTCGCACCTCTGCGTTTTTCGGAATTTATGTGCGAAATTTAAATTTGAAATTTACAACGAGCTTTTTGTTGAAGCAAAACATTATGATTAAACCTGCACCTCGAAGATGAAGGAAAATTTGTCCGTCAAGTTGGCCCAAGACGCCAACCCGTGTTGGGCCAGTGTGGCGGACTATGACCTCCTCTCTCGCCTGAGAGGGAGACCCGTGCCCAACAGCGGGACGTATTAATGGCTTGATGTCGATTCATTGAGTCGTATATGTCTTTTCAAACACGCTCGTTTTTAATCTAAATATAGTTAAAACTTCCCCACGTTTCATTGCTCTCATATTTTACCAATCAATTTATTACAACATAAACATCAAAATAAAATTTTATTTACTTCATGTATTGTACATTTCCACGCCAGTGACTGTATTTATATACAAAGCATCATCATAAAATGATCTAGCGTTTAAGAACACATTTAATTGCATTAAATTTCATTACGAAACCCGCTCGAATCTACATTTCCAACTGAAAGCTTCACAGAATCCGGAGAGATTTCATCTGTCTTATTAGCGGTTTCATATTCAGTTACGCATACAAGATGCAGTCAAGAATAATCGTTCTAAATATAGCAGAAGTCTTCCGCAAGCATTCGTTCTAGATATTTTTATCACTAAGTCAGTATGTACGGTACAAAGTGCAATGCACTTGTTCTCTTAATAGAAATTGCATTTGCGAAGTGACAGGCTTGGTAATAAACTGGTCACCTAACCATTATTAGATTAGATTATATTAGATTATTTTTAAGCCTCTAGCTGTCTTCATTTGAACACTATGAGTAATATATATTTATTTTGTGCTGATAGGTTTCCGTAAAATCGTTAACGTTAGTTGTTATAACTATTGACAGAAAGAAAAATTCCTTCGATGTGACCGGACTTGCAGCTGTAATGGTACAGTCGGTGCCCTCACTTAGGTATCCACTATCCGTACTAAGTGCTATAGAAATAAGCATCCATTATTTTATTATTAGTGAGGGCACCGACTGTACATGTCGCACTGCTATTACAATAGTGTTGTAACTCAAAATAAGTGAAATTCAAGATTATACCATTTCTGAACGTAAAATTTGTTTCTCTACACGTCAATAAAATTGTCGTTACAATGTTGCAAGAAACCATTAAAATATTTTTACTTAACCCAGAATGAGACAAACGTATTGTGAGCTACTTTTGGACAAAACAGTTCTTACTCAAAAATATGAAATT
Source organism: Hyposmocoma kahamanoa (assembly GCF_003589595.1). NCBI lineage: Eukaryota > Metazoa > Arthropoda > Insecta > Lepidoptera > Cosmopterigidae > Hyposmocoma > Hyposmocoma kahamanoa. The sequence goes on from NW_020654289.1 coordinate 12,269,716, forward strand.
ATTTTTTACTTTTATTTTTAAATGTATTTCTAATTGGCAAGTAGGAGTTGTTTAGATGTGTAATACATTTTAACCTATACATAAATTATAATAATCTTTCGCGGGAACTGAGTAATACGTTTTTCAGCTGTTCTGAAAAAATCACTTTTTGAGTTAATACACTATTATATTAGGAGTGCCATGTGATAAGGTAAATAAGAAATTACTAACGATCTTTTAGAAATCCGAACTTGGCTGCGGGCTGATGCTTGAATTAATTTAGATTTGTATACATTGTTTTTCATCACATTTGCGAGGAAATAAATACAATGATAATTTATTTTTTACTCTTCTTCACAACAATTACAGATTTTGCAAAAGGAGGGATTTTTCTTATAAATGGATGGCCAGCTATTCTTCCAAAGATAATACAACTCGCTCTATTTTATTTCATTTATTTAGGAAAACATACAGTTTTATACAAATCTCACAATAAATATATTAACTTACTAACATACCAGGTGGTTCCATTACATACGTACAAGTATTACAAAATATGAGTTTGTAAAGTAGACATCTGTCTAAAATACACATACAGAAAATAAATAAAATAATATATTGTAGACAGTAATTAAACCTCTCACAGAGGTTTTAGTTTATTCGCGGAGTCCTCTGTCAAATGTAATATTTCCCACTCTTTTCTCGTAACTCGTCAATGATAACGAATAATCTCAATACAGAGTACTAAAAAAACCGACCTCAAAAGTACGTGGAATTACGTCTATTTGCTAAGTTTTATTTAAATATACTAAATTAGGGGTAGTTCGCCACCATACAGGACTTGACACTTTTATTATCTCCAGATAATAAAAATCGGTTCTCACTACTCAAAGTATATTGAGAGAAAAACGCCTCGAATTGGAGAAATAGCAAAACCAACCATTAAAGTAATTGCTCCTAAATTAAAGTTATAAAAATAAATCTTCATGCGTGAACATCCACCCATTCAAGGTGGATGATTTTCTTCAAAATGAAATGGGACCACTATTAGAATTATGCAAATCGGTTCACAAATACCGGAGTTATCGCGTAACATACATACAAAAAAAAAGAACATTCAGTCGAATTGAGAACCTCCTCCTTTTTTAAATTGGTTAAAAATGTCGATGTCTTTCAATTGATCATTATAGTACTTATACGAGTGTCGAATAAACGTGTTTTTGGCGTAATTCGTAGAACAAGGGCAACAATTAAAATGTATTTTTGGTACGGGAGGAGATGCTAGTTGACAACTCCCATGTACCTGTAATTTCAGCAGTACCCATAACCTTCAAAACCGGAATTGGCAGCAGAAATAGGTAGGGTGGCAGTACTTCTCTGGACGAATTCTGTCACAAGGTGCTCTACTGCTACTAATGCTGCAGCATTTAAATTTATAAAACTAATTAAGTAAAATATAGTCAAATTGTAATATACTTTTTTTTCTGTATTTCTCAAGCTTGTGCAAAATACAGTCACATTTTTCTGTCATAAAGACTTTTTGTGTTATCTTGACGTATAAGAGAATTACAGAGCAATTCAATAAACATAATACATTACCGTCCTAGGGCTGTAGTGTAATGAAAAATCCCAAGGGCGTAATTAAGGATATTACGGCCGACTTTGACGGTATGTTATGACACTGTTTATAAGCAAGTGTGATGAAATACTACGGTGAAATATTACCATAGCACAGGTGTCGCTTACGGCCACAAAAGCCAAACAAAAATCAATACAAAAATAGCCGTAGGATAAACACTTAGAGAAAGTCGTAATGTCTGCTGATTTGATATAGCCGCTCACGCGATACATGCAGCCGTAGACGCATACCACACCTAGAGGTGCCGGTGACGATTTTATACCGATTTATCGGATATCGAAGTTATAACAGGTAAAAGAACTAATATTAATTGCTATTTCGGTAACTACTCTAGTAAACCATAAAGTTTTTAATGCCTGGTTCTGTCATTTAAAAAAAATAAACAACTTCAAAAATACGTCACGACAATCGTGTGTGTTATTGTTTGGGCTGGTGATTTCGGTGACTATTTATTGAAAACATACCGTAAGTAGCGTTTTTTAAGTTTACCCTGAATATAAATGTTTATAAACTATACTTTAAGGAGTAATTTCATGGTAAACGTTAGAACCACTCAAATGGAATATTATCATATTTATCCAAGTACACCAAAAATTTCATTAGTGCTTTTTAAGAAGAATTTGCGGTGTATTGCATTTTATTTGAGATGTTTTTGTTGGTAGTACGGAGGGTATTTATTTAGCAATGCGGAATAATAATTTTTATTTATAAAAACTTGTATTTAAACTAAATCCTTTTCTATTTTGCGAATCCAAATAGCCGCCATTTTGCGGTAGGAGGAGCGCATCGCGTGAGCGGCTATAGCTATGTTAGTAGAGCCCATGTTTGACATACAGATGCACGTTCGAGTCCTGTCCGATGGAACGCATTTTTCGTCGTATTCGATCTTTGTATTTAAAAAATAATAATATAAATACAAAGATCGTATCGAACAAGTAGCAGTAGAGCTCCTTGTGAAAGAGTTCGTCCAGGGAAGTACTGCCACCAAAATTATAGCAAACTAGTGAAGCAATTTCACAAAAATAATAACAATAATAACGCATACCCTGTGTCGCAGTTGCCATGGACACACATAGACCATCACAAATTACACCCAAAGTCACGAGAGAAATCAATGTAAGCGATACAAATATTTCTCCCGACCCGGAAATTGAAGCCGGAGTCTATGCGTAGCAGACCAGCATAAAAACCATGCAGCCATGAAGGCAGTTAAAGGCAGTAAAAAATAATGGTAGCATAACGTCATGATGTTCAATAAAAATTCATATTAAACATTATATCGTTGCAGGTCTTTAAGCTCATAAGGTCCACTGTCCTCAAATAACCATTGTCCCAAAATTTCTAGTGTCCCATAATGTCCAGTCCCGCAATAAGTTTTAATGTACCGTGTATACCGGGTGTGTGTTGGAATATCATTCTATTTTCGGAATATTAAATTTCGGCCACATTTGACAAATGGGATGTTGCTGTAATCGATTTCGAGATGAATCAATTTTGGATACAATGGCGAAGACCCGGTGACTGATTGAATGAACAATAGATACTATCTATAGCATGAATTAAAAATTTCAATCTTACTCTATATTCAATCTCATTACAAGGAGAGGGAAATTGTGAAAGATTGATGGAAATATATCTTTCCCACTCTACCTTAGGAAACAATTGCTTTTAGTAACTTTTTTGGCTTCGGTTTGAATATTCTTTTTTTATGTGATCTAAGTGGCGGGACGAACAAGTCATGCGCCTGGTGGTAAACGACACTCTTATCCATAACACTTGCAGTGCCACTTAGAGCTTTAAAAGATCTGAGGAGCACTTCTACTGCGCCTGTTACCCTGAGTCTTAGTTGAAGAGTCCAGTATCTGTATTTTCATTAACACCCTTACCCTTCAAAACCGAAACGCGGTAATGTTCATATTACTGCTTGGCGGCAGAAATATAAAGAAAGATGGCAGGATTTTTCTGGATAACTCTTTGACAAGGAGCTCAATGCAGGAATGTTATGTATTGCTACTTTTTATTTGTAAACAGGGGTTTGCAACATTTTTAAGTTGTGATTTTATTTATCAGCGCAAATAGTAAATCCTCTATACAAAGAAAGCTATTGCAAAGATTTGAGTCAATTATGTTTAGACATATATTATTATAATACGGTAAATTTCTATTTCGCAATTACAATAATAAAAGTTGTTTGTTGAAGTGTAGAATTACTAAAATTTGGTGGATCCGGTTGTATATTCCACGACAATGATCTGAGTCCCAGTTTGGAAATAATTGAATTTCTACGGATAAAGATAACGTTGTTACTTTAACTAAATAGACGGTTCCAATTTGCATTTTCCTAGATCGCAATTGCATTCGGGATCTTTGGAGGATTGTTTTAATTTTCAAATAGGAATTTTATAACTAATTAAGTTTTCTCGATTGCTATACTTTGGAAATGAAACTAGTTTTTCTCGGATCTAAATGGCGTAGTACTTGTTATTTCCAAATAAACTACCATTTCGAGCTCTTTACACGTTCCAGGTGTACCGCTTACTGTACAGTAATAGTCACAGAAAAATAAAAACAGTAAAAGTGCGCGAAGTTCCACATACTTACGCTCAGTCAGCTATTTCTTGTTTGTTAACCGATTAAATTAAATATACAAATAAAATATAAAGTTAAATATAAAATTTTTGAAACTATAGTTCAGAATAGTGTGGTTTGCAATAGTATTAGACATACTTGGTTGATAACTATTACCATCTCCGTCGGCCGTGACTATAAGACGTGTAAAGAAACGAAACATTGTTTAATTTGAATAAATAAATACACGCTTTCTAGATTTGGAAAATTGTCTAATTTCCAAGAAATTCTAAAAGCTTTCTTAACAGAATTAATTTCATAAAGTTACTTTAATTCACATAGTACCAGACTACATAAAAATGGCCTCTGGTGTCTGTTTAATTTGTTTTACCATGACGTCACGTAATCCATGTCATTTACTTTTTCGTTTTCACGAAATTATTTTAAGAGCTAATTTATCAAAATTGGTGTAGCTTTTGAACTTTAAAATATGACCCTCCTTTTGGCTACGCCTTAGTTGAGTAAGAGCTACAGAATGTCTAGCAGAATCTCATGAAATGAAATAAAAAAGGAAAGGAAATTACTATATTCCCCGTGTACATCAATAAAATAATAAAAATAAAAATAAATCCGGACAATATAGTTCTTATGGTCACGTAGTCGCCCAATGAAAATTATAAAGAAAATATCCCATTAAAATTTAGCGCAATTATATTTTATATGACCATAGAATACCCACGAAAATACGTTTCTTATACAAAACTGAGGATATACTTGCTGGAGCCTGAAGTAAGTAATTATATAGAGTGCATTTTAATGTACATTGGGCGTTTACAACTTTAGCCACTGTAATTTGTAGGGTTTTGGATATTGCATTTTAAATTTATTGATTACGTTACACTGATTTGACCAGTAACTAGAATAAATTTTTGACTGCTGTAAATTTGTACATCTCCTCCATTTTCAAACTTGTTTGCTTTGGAAGAAAGGGTGCAAATGAACACACCTAAACTAAATGTAATCAGAACTCTAACTATTTATGATAAAATTACAACCATAAATTACGTTATTCCATTAAGACAAGTATTATAACAGTTTTAAAATTTCCCTAGAATTCTGTTATAATATCCCTTGTGGGTCGGTCGCTTCTACATTGTAGGATTTTTACGTCACAGAGACAGATTTCTGTTCTTTTTCCGTAGAGTCAATTAGGACAAGCAAATCTTTTCTAAATTGATACCTATTTGTATAGCGTGGTTAGTGTACCCGAGATAATTGCATAGCTCTAGTCACTATACAGGTTGTTCGTATATTAGAGTTTTTATAATATTCATTGAGAACAGGACTTCTTTAGGCTTTACGCCCTAATACGCCACGCTGGTCCAACACGGGTTGGAAGGGTATTTCAAACATCTAGGTAGAAAATTTTTTGGCATGATGTTTTCATAACAATTATTTTTAGAAATTAGTGAACTATACCATATACTGGTCATGAATCAAAAAGAAACATTGTTGCAGGCCACTCGATGAGTATGTAGCATTAGAGCTCATTGTGGAAGAATTCGTCCAGAGAAGTACTGCTCCCTTACCTATTTCTGCCGCCAAGCAGTGATGTGAGCATTTTTGCGTTACGGTTTTTAAGAGTAAGGGTGCTGGTGGAATTACAGGCGCATCGGACTTTCCAACTTAGTGTGACGGGCGCAATGGTTGTGCCTATGAGATTTAAGGCTCTGAGTGGCACTGCAACTGTTACGGACAGGCGTGTCGCTTACCACCAGACAACTTGTTCCTCCCATCACTTGGTATCATAAAAAAATAATTCAACCTAGAACATCATACTTAGGCAGCAAATATTCTCCCAATCAGGCTGTTACAACTTTACAAGGGATGAAATTAAATTAATGTTAGCCGCTCCCTGGAACATTATACATATGTTGTTAATAATAATGACGATAAAAAGGTCAATAAAAAAAAAAACAGGATCCCTGAGGACCTTAAGCGATACTCCCGCTAAGCAGCTTTCGATTCTCCTCTGTGAACACTCCGGTGACTAGAAAGCGGGCAGCTAATTACTTCCGCCAAAATAACTTTAGCAATTCAAAGGAGAATCGTAATATCAACCAGGATAGTGACACGCTTATCATACCAATAATAGGCGTGTCGCTTACCACCAGGTGCACGACTTGTTGGTCCCGTCACTGGGTATTAATAAAATAAAATATATATTATCACTAATTACAGGTTTCTTACCACGATATGATTTCTTTTTGTTTTGCTGATAATAATAATAATAATAATAACCCACACACTCGACATAGCCCCGCACTAGGGAAACCCTGTGTCGCGGGTGCCATGAACACACAAATAGACAATTACAAATTACACCCAAACTCACGAGACAAATAAATGTAGGTCATACAAATATTTCTCCCGGCCCGGGAATTGAACCTGGGACCTCTGAATGGCAGTCCGGCATGGTAACCGTTCGGCCACTGAGGCAGTTATTTATGTATTGATATATGTGTGTATATTTATTTTATTTTCTTGATACTTGTTATAAATAAATCATATTTATACATTGACCTACCAATAAATGGACGTCGGGTTCGCGCTAAAAAGTGTCCGCACCTATAGGGCGTTAAAATCGCATACAGAGCATCAATCGCGCAACAGTCTTCATTTGTTCGAGTGACAGCGCGGTTGTCAATCGTGCAGACCATATAATAATAACTTGTAAAAATTACCGCAGTAAAGTGTAAAAACAGAATTTTGTATCATATTTTCACTAAACAAATATATTGTGTTATTATAGTTCTCATTTAAAAGTGTTATTATAAAACTGTACAAACAGTTTTAGATTTAATTTATATATAAATGAATCGTAAATTTAATTGCAAAAGCACACAAAATAATCAAAATTTCCTAAAAAAATTTTTTTTTTATATATTTATATATTTTTATTTATAAAAATATTATTTTTTATTTATATTTTTTTTATCGTTTAGTTGGAATATCAGTACATTTCTTATAGTACACGCTTACTTTCACATTTGTAGAAATATTTGTATGTTTGTATCTGCCCAACTCTTTATTATTTCTTTAAGTGAATTTGCACAAAATTCGACAAAATGATATATATAAAAATTAATTAATATTTACGATAAAGGCTACTCCATTACTCTTGTGTTCAAATAATTTTCAGTCGAAGCTAAATATGGTGCATTTTGTTAAATTTTCAGTAGAAGCTGAATATGTTGTTTTTGGTTACTTAAATTGTTGCAAGCAAAATTAGGCAGTACTGCAATGACATTACAATTTAAATTAAATGTTTTAGTTTTTTATATTTCGTTACAAGTCACTACGTTTGTATAGGTTAACTTCGGACATTTTTTTCGTGGTTTTTGTATTAGGCCCGACGTCCATTTGTTGGTAGGTCAATGTATTTATAACCATATTTGTCAAGTGTAAATTTATTTTGTCTATGGAATAAATGATTGACTTGATTGATGATGACTTTGACATATCGTTGTAAGAAACCTGTGATAATCATTTAGTGAATAACCACGAAAGCCTTAAAATCTATGTATATTCTATATAGATTTTAATATATAGTAATATATAGTACACCAGACTTATTTTCCTTTTGTCTTTCTTCTTTCGCAGATATTTCACAATTGAATATATTTTTCCCGTTCGACCTTCGACCTCAGTCATTTCAGGTCACACATTGAAATTTAAAATTTGAACTTCATCATTAGACTTGTATATATCTAACACCGGACGCAAAAAGAGGAGAGTTATAAACTTGACGCCTGTTATGTGTCGACAGACACAGAATAGGCGTCAAATGACATGACATCGTATAGTCTGTTCCAATTCATTGTACCAGAAAAGTAAACGAACAGGTCATTGACCCGACCATAGATAGTTTAGTGATATCCAACTGTACTGCCAACTACAAATCGATTAATTAGTTGAATGAATAGATTTGTTTAATTGAATCTGTTGGAATAATTGGGTTTTATATAATAAAATAATTTTTGCGATTTCGCTGCTGATTACTACAAAAAAAAATATGTGATTCAATACTGAGTGATGATATTACATGAGATTACATTTTTTTCTTACATAACCTATAAAAGCACATTTCAAATTTCCCAAATCTAATTTTAAATCCTCCTTCAAATCTTTACACTTCGATATTCGTTCTATTGTGATTAAATTTTCAATTCACTAATTGATTACAAAAATTTTAATTGAATGAACCGAATGAGTTATTTCCGTACAGCCCTATGCAACCATAAACTATTCACAAATGTATATTTGAGAAATAGCAAACTTTTTAACTAATATTTTTCAAATAAGATTTTAATATGTTATTGAAATGAATATTGCTGGCAATCTTCAAAATATACGTGAAAGTGTTAATTATTCCATTTCTTGAGTGATTGCTCTATAATTTCAACCAAACCGATTTGTTTACTTTTCTGATATAATGGATTGGAACAGACTTTAGCTCCCAAACGGATGCATTAATCTTGAAGCTGTTTTTTTATTCGAAGGCTAATTTAATTGGGATGGTTCTTAGTAGTAGCTGTTTAAGGATTGTCTGTTCAGCTGTTTAAAGATCATTATTTTCCAGTTAGCGTATGGATACGAGTAACATAAAGTCATAAAATGAATGTTCATGTTACTTCCACGTCTGTCAACTTGAAATTTGGTATACCATATAAATCCGACGACATTACAATATTATGGTAACTTCGATATGATGCTGCAACCGAGACAGACTGCAGAATTATCTCCTCAACTACTTACAGTAGAATTATCGTGTTTGGGCTCATGAAATCCTTGATATTAACGTGTTGTATCGGTTTTATTTTTATTTTTTTAAATTATCTTCTTCTTCTTCAGCCTTTAATCACCCACTTTCGAGTAAACACCTGATAATTTCTACGCGATTCTTTTCGATCATGTTCTTTCCGTGTATACTCAGCAACCCCAAGTAGACATATTCGTCAACAAGCTCATTCTTTTTGCCGTCCACCATCACGCTGTCCTCGATGGGCTTCATGTTATGATTTTTGTTTTTGTGACTTGTACTTAATCAGATTCTTCCATAATATTCAGCAGTTCATCAAAAATTTCGGTGATAATGTCGTCTAAGAAATTTGGCACTTGTCAACTTATGACTCGGGGTGACGCGCGCAGTGGCAATGTCCCTAAGATCTGTGCGATTTAAAGCTCTGAGTGGCACTGCAATTGTTATGGACAGGACAGTTTACCATCAGGCGCACGACTTGTCCGTCCCATTACTTAATACTACAAAAAAAAAGTAACGGAAGTGGCTCAGACGTTCACAATTTATATTTATACCCTTATCAGCCCAGTCGAGGAGTTAAAACATGTCTTCCAGGCAGGACATACATAATTTGTTAAATATAGTGCGCTGCTTTACGCCTTTCCCCACAGGGGCATGCTCAGTTATCTCATGCAGTTTCACTTGCAATGTAGTTTCACTGTAAATCTCGCGTAGACGCCATCCAAAATTTTTATTATACTCAAATTTGTTGCATATGGGTTGACGAATAGTCAAGTGATTCCATTCGTAGATTTTACAATTTGAGTGAATGCCAAGACACATTTTCATTCTTCCTTTGTTTAAAGTTACACAAATACTCGTTATTATTATGATAATAGAGTTCTTATGTTTTCTCGATTATAACACATAGGAAATTGAACTATTTTTTGAAGTTAAATCGCGTATATTTGTTTTTTGTAACAAATCAGCGTTTCGGGTCCTTTGCAGGTAACGTAACCAGTAAGTCGTCACCAAGAGATTAATTAAAAAAAAAAACAAATACCTATTCGCGACTCATATCCAAAAACATAATAATGCATAAATAATAATGGATTTTATATTTTATATTTATTATGCGGTAGATGTAATGCTTTATGTAACTGTATAAATAAATGTAGCTCTCTATACAATCGTAAAGTTCCACATGAAGAATAAGATCCTGATGGCGAAATATTACTTACTAAAGAACCAGTTACGGTACTCTACCAAATTATACGTCAATAACACCTCAAACGGATCATGGGGATATAATTCACGGCTTATTACAGGGTTTCATACTGGTATTAAGCCAGCTATTGTTATGATACACTATTGAATATGTAATGGCCTTATGTACAGTCGTTGGCTAAGAATATAATTTGAGGTACCTTGGGCTCCTAGCCGAGGACCACAAAGTTACGCAACAAAACTTATTTGCCTCGTCATATTTCCACTACAATCCTAGAACTAAAATCTGATATTTTTCTAGTGGCCATGTTTTACGGCAGACCATTATACTAGCTAGCCGTAAAGGGGTTTGTTTATGGTTGTGTACAGAGCATTTACTATTTTATGACTCTATACAGGTCGTTCTAAAAGGGTGTAATTACAATTTAAAATGTGTAAACTGCACATAAAGCTGAAAAAAAAAATCTGGTATGCAACAAGAAAAACCGGTAAAGTTCAATAAAAAAATGATTTAATACGAATTTTTCGTAGTGTAGATGTTTATTAGGTTAAAAATATAACGTCTTTACAGAAAGAAGAGCGCGTTGCTGCGATTATTATTATTGCATTATTCGTCCCAAACCACATTTTCCATGAGCGATATTCATATTTTCTGTACTAAGGCCGATGTTGTGTTTAGCTTATTCTGTTATACTTTCATTAACTACTGTTGCAATTATAGCGTTTAACGTAAAATGAAGAACATTTCATGCATTTCTTAATTGATTTGTTTACTATTAATTATCATCGACACTTTTATATAATTTTTGTAACTCCCTTCATAAAAATGTTCTGTAAACTGGTTATGAGGGGAACGTTTGATCTAATATTTAGGTTTTGAACTTACAAGGGCAATCTAGACGTGAATTCCAACATAAGGCAGTCGGAGCTTTGCATGAAGCAGTACATAATAAAACACAAAGCTTTTATGTATTACGTGAAAAAAAACTTCATAAACACATAGACATAAGAAGACAAGATGTATCTTGTATGCGAATTCGGTTCTAAGAAAATGCTACTTTTAAATTTTGAGAGCGGTGGTTGTCCAGTGAGAGAATGGTTGCATGTCAATTAAAATGTCGACGGTTCAGATTCTAATGGTCTAAAGTTCTAAATTATATGCGGTAAAGCAAAGCACCGGTCCGAAGGTTTACAACCCATGGAAAACGTATAAGTTCCCAACTCGCTTTGACTCAGCGTGCAGGCTAAAGCCTCCCTGGAGGAGACCCGTGCCGTGAGATGATGGTTGGGTTGGGTTGTGCAATGAGATTATGATAATGATACTTACACAGCAGGCTCTTGCGCTTGGAATGTATTGATACTGATAGGGTTAATTATTCTAAGTTTCCATGTTTTAAAATAATATATTCTAATTACAATATCTACTTTAGTTTCGATGTCCTAAAATAAATATTTAATTACAATACTTTAGCAAGTTTATGGCAGAATAACAGACGCTGTGCTTTCTAACGCTGAGTCATCAAACCGATTTCTGTTGTTAATTAGCACTGTTTTTGATTTTATTATAAAATGTATCACTGTCTTCAAGACAAATAAATGAGTTTATTATTAGTATTATTTAAATGAAGTTGTTCACATCTAGTAAAACACGATTAACTGTCGTTCACGACATTTTTGACGTTACGATGGCAGACTGCCGTGATAATGGGAAGAGCTAGAACGGCAGTCGTCCGATGATAAATAAAACGTCATGATAAAAGTGTAACGATAGATAACCGTAGCTTGAAACGATTCTGTCGTTTAAACGACAAGGTGACTGCCGTGAACCGATAAATTATCGTCACGATCTTGTGGGAACAGCTAGACACGACAGTCGTTCAACGATAAAATAAACGTCCACGACAGGATAGTCGTGATATGGGAAAAAGCTAGACGCGACAGCCGTCCAACGATAAATAACTTTACGACATAACGAGAACGCGCCCTGAAAGCCCCAAAACATTGGTTTTGTTTGAAAAAATAATTATGTAGACGCGACTTAGACCCGAAAAAATTGTTTTATTTTCAGCATTAATTATGTTGTGACAATACTCAATACTCAATATATTTATTGCATTCCTATGGTAAACATGTCTTAAATTTAAAATAATGCTACACATATGAGCCCTTTATTAGGGATAACAATAACAGCAGAGGTAGGCCGAGGTTTCAATTATTAATTAAAATTGTTATTTATCAAATAATAATATAAAAAAAATGTCATATAATAATAAAGAAATACGTCATAATACGAGTAGAATTATGTCACTTGAAAGTTTGAATTTAATTAGATTATAATTATAGATATATAATTATATACTATAAAGTCATGCCACTGTAGTGCTACTACAGTAGCATAACATTATAGTATATAATTAACAATTGAATAATTATCTTCATTTTTGTTATATATAAAAGTCGGCGCCTTAACCTCTTTTCAGGACTACATCGATGAGCAAGTAACAATATGTTAGGGGTAAACAAAAACTTTGTTGTTATGATACTTCATGTCTGTTTAATAGTGAAATTGCGTGACCGGCCTCGTCACAGTTATCATCGCTCGAAAAGAGCTACTAGTGTTCGGCGATGACTGAAAAAATAACAATCGAATTATTCCGGTGTTCAGTTTAATAATATTAGAATGGAATTAAAACGTAAGTAGTGAAATTAACCTTACTTAGAAAATGTAGAGATGTGCGACCAAAGATATCTACGAATAGTAATATTTTATATTAATACATTACATACGACGGTCTGACAGAGTATCCATATATTATGTACATTTAATAATAAATAACAACAAAGTTTGGCGTTTCAAACTGGAAAAGTCTCCAAGTCTGCAAGTCTCCAAGGGCAGTGCCCAAGCATAATAATAATGAAGTTTAGCTATTCAAAGGGGTAAGGTTGCCATCGCATAGCCACGGTACCTTAGATGAAATTATCTACTTTTTTCTATTTTGTAGATTAAACATACTTAGTATATTTTTTCTTTATTTAACGCAACGTAAACACTTAAAATTTAATTGTTATATTAAAATGTACCTCATTGTTTTTAAGAATATACCATTGGATATGAAATATGGGAAAATAAGAACACTTTGTTGTAAAGAAATAAACGAAGGAATAGAATATTATAAATAACGACAGTTAGGTAACAAGGAAGTGTTATTTAAAAACTTCTTTGGAAATAATTAAGAAAAGTGTATCGTACACACGTTTCCACAGTCGGATAGCAGATGCGATAAAAATAAAGTAAAACTATAAGGTATGAGAGGGTATCAGAGGAGCGAGGGTGACAACAATGTAGAAGAGTGAAAAACAAAGTTTTCTATAAAATAAAAAACGTAAAGGGATGTAATAGAGGGTTTAACAATGGAAAAAAGACTTGAAGGTACCTGCGCCGACAAATGGGGAGGGAGTTGTGCGTAAAATTAGGAGACTGTCAAATTTACGATCTAAATTGAAATCTTAACCATTTTGAAACTGTTCCAATTTATTGAGCAGGGTATATGTTAAATCTGGGTTGCCAATAACAGCATCAGCATCTGGACGAGTCCAATAATGGGTGTAAAAATCTCAGTATAATGAATCGGTGGTATTAGAGTGATCTATTTCAATATTTATCCCAGTAAGTACTCGTATGTGTTTGTTTGCGACATTTTTCAATTAACTACACGTAGCCAGAACTGATATTTCAAATAATTATATTGAAATGATTAAAATAAATGATTGATATTTCACTTTATTTAAACAATTGGAAAGAATCATTCGATTTCACCCATCTCTAACCACGACGGCCATTTTTGATACAATGGTGAGCGGAATATTGATTAAACATCATGTTTCTTTTTATGACACGAGTGTGTATTTCGAAACTGATGATAAATAATTACTTGTAATGTTTTAAAAGTAGCAAACGAAGATAACTAATTATTAAACTGCTTCCTTAGTGGAAATGTACGGAAAATGTTTTAATGTTCTATTTCTTTATTCATATGTAGAGATATTGAATGAAATCCAAATATCAATCGTGATCTAATGGTTCGATCATCGCTCGCACTTTTCAAAATAGAAAAGCTTGAATTGAAAATTGATTCTTTTCTTTCACTGAGTTATCTATATGACAAACACCATTGCTCAAAAATGTATATACCAGATATTAAAATACCAGAATACTGTTTTTTTGCACTGGCTGTGACAAGATTAGGAAATCTGTAATAATGTTTGCCAAACTCTCGTATAAGATCACACCGAAAGAAAACAGCTCTGAGGGCCTACACAACGTGTCTTTTTGTTAGCGATATCGCCAATGGAATAGAAAGACAATGTATGGGATTGACATAAGCGTACGAAATGTCACGAGATGTAGCGTAACGAACTTGTAACGAACGATAAATTGGTAGTCAATGTTAATCATTTTCTACTACATCAAACGGAACGTCCAACTCGTACGACAACACCCATACAAATCGTAGCCAAAGTGGCAATTTTGACAATCGCTTACGCTTGCTATCTATTCCATCGTTCGATTACGAAGCGAACACAAACACCTTGTAGAAAACGAAACAAAATGGCGATTTTATAATCAGCTGGTGAAGTTTTGTGTTGTTTTGTGCAAATTTTTTATAAATAACATTGAAATGCATTCGCTTCGACTCTTGTGGGCTGCCCATGATGAAAAAAGGTTTCTCGGCGCTCCTTGGAGCAAATCGGCGAAATGCCGGTTTTATGTTTCGGGAACCATTTAGATTGGATAAACGAGCATTTGTCTCCACCTACGGGCCCATACCTGTTTGAGAGGAACCGTTGCATTTCGACTGGAAGTTAAGGTAAAGAAATTATGCCTACTGCTGTAATATGAAGTGTAATATTAATGGGTACCAACCACCAAAGAGGTTATGATAACAAAAATATTGTTTTTGTAGGTTTTTGTGCCTTGAGTTTCTTGGCGACAGGCTCTTTCCAGGTCTTGTGTGTCACGCAACATTTGCTGCAGCGAACAACTAGTCGTTGCATTAAGCAAGTTGTGGAAGTCCTCAATTATCCAATTGTAATACGTAAATGGGTGTTCCCACGAACGTAACTAATTAAGTCCAGAAGTAAGTGACATTTCAGTAAAATAACACATAAATGATAATGTATTTGTACCATTTCACTTTTATCAATTTTATTAATGAATTTACAGGTTCCAAATAATATTTCATTTATCTGGTGTAATAGGGTGCATTGACTGCACCCATGTAACCATTGTGAAGTCCATGGTAGATGAGCATCTTTTTTATAAATCTCTAAAACTCATTAAATGTACAAATGGTAAATTTTAGCCTATTACGCATTTGGTTGACAAGATAATTTTAGTGTTAAAATTGAAATTGTTTGTCCTGTGATTTTTGCACAGTTAGTTGAAGGGTTAATATAAATCTGAAATTGCTCAAGGTTACACGCTGAAGTCAGTTAATTATATAGTTACTTTATTTAATTCGTAAATATTTAAATATCATAGGGTTATCTCTGTATCAACCAACAATTTTGTCTATTTTACAGATTTGTGATCATAACTTAAAAATCTTAAATGTCGATGCTAAGTATGGTGGAGCCACCCATGACTCTTTTATACGGTCATCCAGGCAAGTAGAACCATACATGCATGGGTTTCATCAAAATGGTGAACAAACATGGCTATTAGGTAAGGAACAAAATTGAACATTTATACGTAACTAATCTTTGCATAATCTATACATTTTTGTTGTTAGTCTAAACATTTCGACCTATAACAAAAACAGCTTTTTAGTTTTACAAACAAATTGTCAACTGCCTGCTTCCTATGATTAATTTGTAATTTAAACAATTGGTTTAGGTGATTCTGGATACCCACAAAGAGCCTGGCTAATGACGCCTATCTTAAATGCTGCACCAAGGTCACCAGAAGAGAATTACACCAGGCGTCATATCCAGGCCACGATTTGTATTGAACGATGTTTTGGCTTGCTGAAGACACATTGAAGGTGTTTACTTAAGCACTGAACACTTCATTAACATCTCCAAGTCGCCAGTAAAATAGTAATTGCATGTGGTGCGCTGCATAACATTGCACTGAATGCCAAATTACCCTCATCAGGTGATATGGCTGAGCAACATGATGATTAGGATGGTGATAATATTGTTGTGCAAGCTGGCCCATCTACCAGTAGTAGCCAAGATGAGCTAAAGCATGGCAGAGCCATGCCCAATTCTTTAGTGAATAGATTGTGCTGTAGAAAATGAAAAATAATCATAAATATAAAAATATAATATTATAATATCTTAACATCAAAACTATTTTGTTATTTTACAAATTCACCTTCAATCTTTTAATTTTAAGTGTTCAGGTACGGTCAAGAGTACATCAAGCTTGAGACTTTGTACTTTGGGCCGTTCTTACCGTAAGCGGTATTGAGTTGGATTTAAATTTTAAGTGTTAAGCTTGACGTGCTCGTGACCCTGTACATACAATATTACACTATTTATTTTTCTTAAGTAATAATATTGTAAATCATATACAATATGTTTTTACAAAATACAATAAGTGTTCCCTTGATGATAACACCTATTATAATAAAGTTTCTCATAAATGTATTACCCACTTCACACACCTATTTATTATTCCCAGTAGGTCCAGGCACTTAGTTCTACCCCTACCTACTTAGTACATATTATTATACAAAGTTAAAGTGGATCTGCACAAGCATAACATTTTACTACATCAACTATGCTATTGCTCAAAAAGTAATTTGCTTGAAGTTGAACTTCCTCATTTGATGATGATGGTCTCTGAAAAACAAAAGAATTTATGTATATTATCTAAATGGGTTTGCGAAAAAGAATTTAGATTTTGATCTAGATTATAATGTGGTGCAGTAATGATCGCAAAAGTTATGAAAGGGGATGATGTAAGATTGAATAGGTACAAATTTATTAAAAAAAATGTTTTGTTCTAAGACTATGATAAACTGGTAATGCCATAGTGACAGAATATGCTGAAGGGACATAATATCTATGTGGTACTAACATTCACTAAATGAAATTTTAACTGCCTTTGTGGCCAAATGGTTACCACGCCGGCCTGACACGCATAGGTCCCAGGTTAGATTCCCGGGCCGAGCGAAGTATTTAAATGGCCTATGTACATTTGTTTTTCTCGAGAGTTTGGGTATAATTTGTTGTTGTCTATGTGTGTGTCCATGGCACTCGCGACACCGGGTTTCCCTAGAGCGGGGCTACGTTGAGTGTGTGCTTTATTATATTTATATTATATTATATATATATTAATATTTGCTCCTGGATACCAGTTTGACCTATTACTGCTGACACCCCTAAAATCGTAACCACCCTCTTTACCAAAGCAGTTAAAATTTGTCGGCTGTCTGGGCCATCACCAGTACCCTCTCAGCATGTCGCCGAAAGGCCTTATATTTTTTTTTGTTTTTGTTTTCCAGTCCACTTATACTTAAAACCCATTCATGATATATAAATGTAAAATCAAGAAGGTGGGCTAGCTTACTTTTTCGAATTTTTCGGATGACTTTTCGACACCGCCACTCAAAGATCGCCACAGCCGATCACTTCTCAGGCGATCTTGAGCTTCCGACTGGGGCTTCAAGAGGTCGCCGTGCCTGTAACATACACGGTCTTAATTTCTTTTGCTTAGGTTGTACTATATCACGTCATTGTTTACGTTACATCAGTCTTAAGTCGTAAATGCATTTTAATAAGTTTGGATGAAAAAAATATGATTCTTATATTGAGTATCTTTACATAAATTCTACAAGACCTGAGGATTGCTCTGGAATGACTCGCAACCTCGGTTCCATTGCTAAAAAGATGAAAAAAATACTTCAAAAGTTGGAATGTAACATCACAATAAACTTTGCAAGATAATAATAATAATAATAATAATAATAATAATAATAATAATAATAATTTATTCGCAATAAGTGTGGTGTACATAGTTGGCTTAATATATAATATTTCTATTAGCAGGTTCTCACACTTAGCTGGTAATAGCATGCAAATTTACCTTAAAATGAGTATATCTATCATAATTATTAAAATATCTTATACATTTAAAATAATAAGTCTCAATAATGTCAAATTTAAACAAATACCTAATTATTTATGTAGTCAAAAAATTCTTCAATTGAGTAAAAACAACAGTTAGACAACCATTTGGATAACCTATTTCGGAACATTGTAATTGGCGTATTTTTTAAATCAATCGGTAGCGAATTATATATTTTGACACACATAGGTAAACAGTTACGACGATACACTTCTCTTTTTATGTTGACCGGTACAGTAAGTCTGTCCGGAAACCTCGTGTTATATAAAGGTTCATGTCGTTTGAATAGTGAATAATTTTGCTTGACGAAGGTACAGGGCACTCAAAATATAAATACTAGGCACTGTTAATAAATTTAATTTCTTAAAAAGTGGTCTGCACGAAGTTATAGGTGAAATGTTGCAAATCGATCTGATGCTGCGCTTTTGAGATATAAGCACTCTGTCAATGTTATATGAATTGCCCCAGATTAAAATACCGTAAGCAATCACTGAAACAACATATCCATGATAAGCCTGAAGAGCAACAGTTTGGCTAACAGTTTTAGATAGACGCCAAAGAGCATACGAAAAACGGTCAATTTTAGTACATACTTGGTCAATGTGTGAAGTCCAGGAACATCTACTGTCTACAATGATACCAAGAAACTCTATCTCATCACTACTGTTGATTTTTTGGCTATTGTATGCAATGTTCAAGTCTATACTCCTTGAGTTTACATTGCAGAAATTAACTGCCTTAGTTTTGCTTAGATTAACGTTTAAATTGTTCAATCGTAACCAATCAATTACATCAGCAACAGTTTTGTTTAACTCCAGATTATGAAATTCTCTGTCAACATTGGGAACCAGTACGAAAAGGTCGTCTGCATACAGTATGCATTTATGCTCTGTTATCGAAGGGAGATCATTAATATAGATCAAGAATAGAAATGGGCCCAGGACGCTTCCGTGAGGGACACCCATGTTAATTTGCCGCGGTTTTGACCTAAATTTATTTGTATCCCGTTTCTGAGTTAGCCTTGTTACCTCTACACATTGCTGTCTATCCTTGATATAACTGTTCAACCATGCGAGAGCTGTACCTCGTATGCCGTAAAAATCACATTTGTCTAATAGTATGTTATGGGACACAAAATCAAACGCTTTGGTCATGTCAAAGAAAATTCCCGTTGTGAGTGTGCTATTATTTAAATTTTCGGTAATACTATTAACTAACTTAAAAGCAGCAGTAGTTGTCGATCTACCTTTCTGAAAGCCGTGTTGGTCAGCATTTAGTATACTGTATTTTTCAAAAAAGGCAGTAAGTCTAATGTGCATAGCTTTTTCAAAGACTTTGCTAAGTACAGGTATTAGAGCAATTGGACGATAGTTATTTATATCCTTTTTGTCACCTTTTTTGTGAATTGGCGTGATGACTGTAAACTTTAGTTTATGTGGAAACACTCCTTCTGTAAATGAAATATTAATCAAGTGACTCAAAATTGGGGCTATGGTAGAAGCGGTAAATTTAATCACAGAAGTAGGTATTTCATCATAACCAGACGATTTGGTGTTGTTTAAGGACTTTTTAAGATTTAGAATTTCGTTTGGAGTACTAGGGTAAAGGAAAATGCTGTGCGGCAACCTGTTCATCCCATTGATAGTTGATTTATTAAAGATATCTATCTTACATGAATTATAGATGACAAAAGTATATCATAAAAGCATTGACTTACAATTATATGGACGTCGGGTCCGCGCTAAAAAGTGTCCGAACTTATAGGGCGTTAGAATCGTATACAGAGCGTCATTCACGCTTTAGTCTTCGCTTGTTCGACTGACAGCAAAGCAAGCAAAATTAGACAGTACTGTGATAACATTACAATTTAAATTCAACGTTTTAGCTTTTTCATATTCCTTTACATGTCACTACGTTTAAATAGGTTGATTTGGGACATTTTTTTCGTGGTTTTTGTATTACATCCGTCGTCCATTTATTTATAAGTAAATGCATAAAAGAGCTAACTAAAATGTTTCTGCAGCTACTTACCACTTTAAAATATGTAATTAATAGTTGAAATCACTTTTCACTTTTAAAACTACGATATTCAACTTCAATGCCGCGCATTTTGCTATGAACATCGACCACTTGTCAAATTCAAAGTGACGTTTGCCGTCGAAACCGTAGATTAAATATTGATCAGCCCTTGAGTGACCGTGCAATATGTGTGACATACCACGCGCTTTTTACAGTATTACAGATATGTATACATTTACATTTTAAATTTAATTCTATGCCAATTACAGTAAGACCTAGAAACTCGATAAAAACAGTTAATTTTAAAACTCTATAAAACAAACATAAAATAAAGCCTTTGTTATAGTGACTTGCGTGTCTTAAAGCGTTTCATCCTTCCTACTTTCCGAGTCTTAATTAGTTTTATATTTAGACTGATGTGGATTGCCACGTCGATAAGCATTTGGGTCGAGACTTAAGACACGTGAATGTGACACGTGATATATGTAGGTATATGGTGGTGTTTGAATGGAGTGGAATATAATTATGAGAACTTAACGACCTGTAACGATTTTAGCAGTATATATTTTTTGAAATATGTACTGCTGTTTTATTATTATTATCATTTTAAAGTTTTCTACGATGTCTTGCTCCAGAGAAGTCTTACTAAGAGTACAATCCGTTACTAAGTACAAGGTTTTTGCAATCTTTTGTGTCCACTTTACAATAAGCTTGTGTTTCCGCGTAAAGGTTGGTTCGATCCTTGTTTTGCACGCCCACGCGGAATTTTGTTTGGTTTTTCTTAGATGCTTACTTTATTCAAATTCAGTTTGCAGAAGCAAAATTCAGAACACCATCAATTCAAAATTATCTATAGTGTTTGCGCAAGTTATATCATCACTATGCTTTACCATTAACATGACTTAATGCTTCCATGCAGTACGTGATTCCAGTTGACGTTAACGGATCTTCAGCAGAGCATTGTGGAACATTGAGAGGATTACCGCTCTAAATAGAAACCCTCTGTACTACGCACACAAATACTAGATCTACCTACTTACCTACTCTTTAAAGAGAAAACAGACGCATGTTTGGATGGGATTTTAGAACAAATGACAGATAATGCACGGGTCTTCGCTATTTACTACCAAATGTCCTCCTATTGCCTGTCATTCTCATATTTGGCTTTCCAGTTCAAGATCATATGAAATTAAACAATTGCCATATTTCTTCCTTTTCGTCTTCTTTGATTGATTCAAATAAGATTTATTCATTTGTGTAAAGTTTTCATTTAATTTCGCAATGAAAAGACTATTTGTTCAAATTTTGTTATGCAAAACATCCCTGGGTGACGTGTGCTTGTACTTGAATACAAACGACGTGGTTGCTACAATGTTTTGGACAAACAACCGTGGTTTATTTGACATGGAACTAGATTGGGAATTTGTATGCAAATGGTAAAATGTAAATTCGTCCATAGAAGTATAATGCATTAAATCGCGTAAGTAGAATAACAGCGTTATAAACGTTTTACTAATGTTTTTTTATGATACCAAGTGACGGGACGAACAAGTTGTGCGCCTGGTTATAAGCGACACGCCTGTGTATAAAAGTTGCAGTGCCACTTAGAGCTTTAAATCGTAAAGATCCGAGGGGCATTGCCACTGCGCCCGTCACCCTGAGATATAAGTTGACAAGTCCCATGTGCTTGTATTTCGCAAGAGCTCTTACCCTAAAAAACTGGAACACTGTAATGCTCACATTACTGTTTGGCGGCAGCAATAGGTAAAGTAAAGGCAGTACTTCCCTGGACCAACTCTTTTACAAGGAGCTCTACTGCTACGAAATATTACTGTGCTGAGGTTTTCTACTTGTGCAAATACAAAATTGTAATTGTTATTTTACGCTGTCACTCCTGTCCTTGACTGAGATCAAAATAAATTGTAACATTACTAAAACTCTTCTTCTATATGGAAAAATGGCGTCATTTAAAGAAAGAAAGAAATAAAAGAAAAAAAATAAATTTATTCAGCACAAACACATGTCACAAGTACAATATGATTTTATGCTCAACGTGTATTTCACTGAAAAGGGCCCAACTCCGTAAATACTGCGGCGGAGCCACAGCGCTTGTTTTCAGTGGACCTTTTTTGAAATTGGCCGACTTAACAACAAAAATTATAAAGAAAATTAAAAGAAAATAAACAATTGAAAATAAAAATTGTGGACGCGCATTAAAATAGGTATAACGTATATAAAATAACTCAATTTGATCACAAAAATAAAATTGTCGCTGTGTCTTTACGTATTTTATGTTTCCTTTTGCGTTATATAAATTAAAATGTTAAAATGTGCTCTTTGAGTTTCATTTTGAAAGTACGGATTTAAAATAATCGTACAGGAAGGAGATTCATATCCGATCCGAAAAATAACAAATGACATGCTTTGGCGAAATCCCATGGCCTTAACCGAAAGAAAATTAATCATAAATGTAAAGATATGATGGCACAGTCGTAATCGGCATTAAGTAAAAGTCACACTTAACTTAAATTATATTGAAACTTTTCTTTATCTTAAAAGTAGAAGCACGTGATAACGGCACTACAATTTTACGTGTTACATGTTTTTACTACGGAAATGAACAATCACGACAATCTTTACATTTCGTCACGAACAAAAATGCTAATAAAGTCCTCAAGGGAAATAGCTTTTACACGAATAACACAAATTACATCTTTGTACGTGATATGAGTTATGATTTCAGCTATTATGCTCACTCTGATGATTTTTGAAGCACTGTTGGGACATTCAACAACTTCTATATAATTTTTATATAGGCACACCAGTGCCTGTTAGTGCCTAGAGCATTTCCATGAATGTCTATGAGTATCAGAGCATCGGAATTCGCTTTCCGATACAACCTGCAACCCAGGCCAGAACCAATACGGAAAAGTTGACTTCCCTAGTTGGTACCACTGGGAATCGAGCCGGTGGTGATCTCCTCATCAAGCGCACACAGTGCAAATCGTTAGGTCACCGAGGTCGTCTTTAAATCATTAACAGTCAAGATATCAGTAGCTATAAGAGGTGTAAAGCAAATGTAATTATCGTACACCGGTAGAATCCAAAAAGAACTGGACAGTTATCTAAAAGAGTCCCGTAAAATTTAGCGAAAAAAATTGGAGCGTAAAGCACTTTACTATTTTCCTTTACTTTTATTTATTTTCCGCTGTCCCTTACAAAACTTTTTCCCATTTGTTGTCTATCGAATAGCTAATAGATTTCACAAACGATTTCGTTTTATTTATATTGTTCACAGTCACGCGTTTCTGGATGGTAGTTCTCGAAATTCACCTTCGAAAACTTTGGGGAGTTGAGAAACATTTGGTTTTATGTAGTTCAAAGTTCTTAAAGATTGATGTCTTCAGGTTTCTTTTTTAAAGTTGCTAGAAAAGTTAAAATTTTTGTCGATATGGTATTATAGATACCGACAATGATATTTTTGATTAATTTATCAGCAAGCTTGTTGAGTTATTTATTTTCCAATTTATTATCTTAAAGCAATAGACTATTCTAGTGATTTCAATTCAATTACGTGCAAGATTAAAAAACAAGCTTGCTATTCTTTTGAAAATCCTAAATGTAACAAGAGAGAAAAGTTTAAGGGGACTGGTGTCTCTCAGAGAAAAGTCTAAGGAGACTGGTATCATGACTGTGGCATCACAGTACATTTACTCAAATATTTTATATGCCCGTAAAAATATACATAATTTCAATAAGAAAGTAGATATCCATAATATTAACCTTAGAGCTAAGTCCAAACTCATGGTACCACAATTTCGTTTAACCAAAGTAAACAACTCTTTTATGGGGAACTGTACACGTTTTTACAATAAGACTCCAGAGCATCTATTAAGTTTATCATTTCCTACTAACTACAACTACGACTACAACTACGACTACATTAAAAATATTTTGATCGAAAAGTCATATTACAAAATTGAAGACGACGTGTTAGATAAAGATGTATGGAAAGACGACACGGCTCTAGAATCCATACAAATTTGATTCAAAGTGTATTCCATAGTATTTAATCATATTTTGAAAAGTGCAATCTCTAGAGTTTCTTGCTCGTTCTTCTCAGAGAGGTCAGCGTAGTGAACGAGCAGTAGCTTAAATGTGACGTTTTCAAGTGTAAATTTATTTTACCTACGGAATAAATGATCTTTGACTTTGGACTTAGAATGAAACTTTTTTGAATGGAAAGTCGAGGTGAAGTGATTTCCTGTCCACTCAACTTATGCTTGCAAGTGCATTAGAAGAAAGAAAGAAAGAAAAATAGTTTATTTGGTAACCATAATACAATTAGAACGTAAAACCAAAAATTAAAATAACCTTATTATAACATTTACTTAAAATAAAACAGTATTATATTTAAGATGGTACCAAAAAGGTCTCCACTCAGCTATTTGTAACGAGACGTAGGGAAACATCTCGTTGCGCTGATTTTCAATGAAGCCAACAATATACAGTTAAACAAAAAAAAATTGTCTTCGACCAAGTAGAAAGAAAAATAGAGAATTTAATTTAAATATGAAAATTCAATCTAAAAAAGGAGAAGACTTAAATATTAGGTCTACTAATCCATCCTTGAATTCAAATGAAATGTTCGTAATTAATTTCTGTTATGAAACGGTTCAAATTGCATCTGAGTCATTAGTTTCAGGCTCGAGCGAGTAGTCGTGTCGGCAGGCAACTGGTTTTGACAACACTTTCTCATTGATTTCTATAAGCTTTTCAGGTCCAAATATTATCTTAATTTTATTGTTTGTGTAATATTTTGCATCCACTCGGTTTTCATTAATTAATTTCGTCGCCTGAAGTTTATTTGTCTAATTTACAGAGAGATACCATTTTACTATTATTATTTATATACCGACACAAGACTAAGTACATAAATGTATCTATGATACAAGAGATTTAAGAGCTATTTACTGTAAGTGATTAGTGAAGTGATTACTGTAAGTGCCTTAGGAGATAGACACTCTAGTTGGAATTATAATATAAGCCTACTGTTGTTTTAGTTTACTAAAAGCACGAGAGTGTTCAATATACGTATATAGTAAGATAACGGAAACCAGAATTCCATTTGCCGTAAATGGACTAATTTAAGATGATCACCATAATCCAATTAGTGTTGGTGGTGGTTATCATAACATTATATTGAAATTCAATGATTAGAATTATAAAAAACTCACAGAAGGGCTACTGCAAGGAGAGGTCCTTGGGCCCCTTTTTTCAGCTGGCTTATACATTGCAAACCTATAATGTTATAATCAAAATAAGTATAACGTAATATTGTACTACGAGAACTCAGTATGTTTGCTTTTTAGCACCTTGCATATTAGCTAATACGAGTATCGTGACGCTGAAGCAAATTCTGTTTTAAATGCATTAGAAAATACGAGTATTGTAATGCTAAAGCAAATCCTGTTTACGGGTCAAAAATGTTTTGGCCCTTTTTGTGAGAAGGATTGTGTTGTTGGGTTTAGTGAAATATAAGCGTAATATTCTGTTTTTCCTTTTTGTGGTCATTTGGAGCGTAATAACTGTTTGGTTCTCTAAATGAACAGCTCAAGCTCTGACGAGCTGCTGTAGTTGTACGCAAACAACATGTTTTCATTCATATTTCGTGGTATCAATTTACTTAGATAAGAGGTCGTATTTGACTTTTGTATGTTATTACTATGTATACCCCAGAAGTGTCGAATTGTCAACATTTTCTTATATGGAAATCTTTGGCAATGTTAGGTGTTCGCGCTTAACATTTCAAAGATTGGCATGCTAATGTCTCTGCTCATCTTTTATTATAATTTCAAATTTTATCAACCGCAACATTGAAACGATTAATATTTTTCGTAATTTATTTTTGTTAAAGAGTTTTTTAAACAAAACAATGGTGATTAAAGGACATAAATAAGGTATAACTGTGTCGTCATTAGTTGAAAGGGCGCATGTGACGAAAACTCAAACCGAGAATATAATTTAAAAAAAGAAATTAAAAATTATTATCTACTTTTCTCTTGTGGTAACTTTATACCTTATCCACCTACGAAATTATAACTTTCTTGTAAAAAAAAAACCGTTACCGGAAGGTGCGCGAAATGGGATTAAATTTAATAGGACCAATACTGTGGTATCTTCTTTCCAACTAAAAAAGTATCTTCGATGGCGGTTCACAAATGCCTCATTCATTCAGAGTGATCACGTAGCGTCCATAAAAAAAATACAATCGATTTGAGAACCTCCTCCTTTTTTAAAGTCGGATAAAAATAAAAACAAGCCGATTTGTTAAGATCACCCTATTTTCACTGCTCACGGCAGTATGCATAACAATTAAAAAAATATATGACATGCGCCCTTTTAACCATAGATATTATATCTATGCTTTTAACTAGCTGCGGCAGAACTATAAATCTGAGTGGTGCAATGGTCAGTTATCCTAAATAACAATGTTAGCGCTGTGGGTGCCAGATAACGAGTTCCCGGGCTCAATTCTCTGTAGGGTCAATTTGGGAAATGGACTATTCTAAATTTGTTCCGTTCTGAGTATTCTGGTAGTGCCCAGGAGTTAATTTTGTTTCTCTAAGATTCATGTTATAAGGAATTCCCTAGGTTGTGAGCTAATTAGTGTGGTTGTATGTTCAAGAACAACGTACGTCGTAGTTCGCAGTAACCGAGCTACCCCTTTCTGATGTTATAACTTAAGAAAAAAGTCCCAAGTATTTTTTTATGATACCAAGGCTTGGGACAGCTTGTCCATAACAGGTGCTATGCCGCTTAGAGTTTTAAATTGCAAAGTTCTGAGGGACACTGCACTGCTCCTGTCACCCTGAGACACAAGTTGACAAGTCCCATGTTCCTGTAATTTCACCAGCACCGTTTCTGCTTGGCGACAGAAATGGGTAAGGCAGTACTTCCCTGCGCAAACTCTTCCACAAAAAGCGCTACTGCTATTGAATATAACCATATAACTAAACATGGTGATAAAATAGCTAAAATAGAGAATATATCTAGACATTAATTTCCGGGATGTCTAGGATATTCAGCACAGGTACATCCTGTCTAAATGTGATGTGATATTTGAAGCAATGCGTAAGGAACTTCATAAATATTGAGTTCTTTGTACCGGTAAGTCAGAATGTAAAATAATATTTAATATATGTTGGGTGGTTTCAATCTGTTTTGTCGGAGTCAACATGCCGCAGAGATTTTGTATACACGTTTAGTTAGGTAGTATAATAATAATAAAAATATTTAAAAGTATTTTGATTTATCTGTCTGGTTTTTATTAGGTGTTTACTACGTGTACCGTTTTACTAATGGTGCTGACATGTTCAATAACAATCAAAGTTCCTAAATAAATAAAGATTTAAAAAATGCTACGCCGAAATACTATACTGCATTACTTACAACGAGGTCGGCATTTATTTATTAACCCCAATTTATACACTGCCGGCAATATATGGCGGATATTTTTTAGCCAAATGTTCTTTTCATCGAATATTTTGAACACTACACACGGCACAACATCAGACCCTAAATATAAACCTTCAATGTCACTTGTCGTAACCAACGAAGATTAATTTAACGCAGAAATAACTTGCTTAAGTAGAGATTACTTCATGTTTCGACCGAACCATTTCAGAAATATTATTTTCGACAGCCTGAGCTAAGATGGCCTCAGATACTGTTGAAAGTTTTTAGAAGATTTCATCTTTCAAGTGTTAATTAGAGAAAAATTATACCTTGCTTAAGAATTTGAATATTGTTGGATGGTTTTCTATAATTCTTTTAGAAGTAGTACCTAATAAAAATAACAAAAGGTAAATAAATATACTCAGCTGGATACTTCGCGTAGTAAACGAAATTGCGGGTTATCTAGATAACTAAATTATTTTTGTCACTGTACGGAAAGTCGGGTTTGATTAAACTGTTATACTATACAGTAGTTTGTTTAAGTAGCAGTAGAGCTCCTTGTGAAAGAGTTCATCTAGGGAAGTACTGCCACCTTACCTATTTCTGCTACCAAGCAGTAATGTGAGCATTACTGCGTTCCGATTTTGAAGGGTAAGGGTGCTGGTGAAATTACGGGCACATGGGACTTTTCAACTTATGTCACAGGGTGATGGGCGCAGAGGCAGTGCACCTCGGATGTTTGCGATTTAAAGCTCTGAGTGGCACTGCAACTGTTATGGACAAGCGTGTCGTTTACCATCAGCACACGATTAGTTCGTCTCACCACTTAGTATCATAAAAAAAGTTTTCTGCTGTAATTATAGTTATCTGGCTAAGGACCACTATGTACATAGTGGTCCTTCGTACCGGGTCCAAACAATGTAAGATTGTTTGTGATAGATTACAACTCTATGCTTTCCCTTACCACTTTAATCTATTGCCAGCTAGCTCTAATTACAACATAAGATGACCATATAGTAACAGTTTATTCAAACTCCACACGTTGTACAGATACAAATTTGCCTAGACACGGGTTCTGGGTCCCAAAAGTACCAATTTCTTTTCGTCTCAATAAATACGTTTTGTATAGTTTACTTGGAATGTAATTGTTTTTAATCGTTTTGTATAATCGGTTTTATTACTTCAGTAGTCGAATGATTTCCACTATGGGCGCTGGATCTAGAGGTCCCGGGTTCGATTCCCGGCAGGATCGATTTGGGAAATATACTTTCTGAATTGGTTTTAGTCTGAATGTCTCAGTACTCTGGAGTGAATTCCGTTGCTCTGGTACCCATGGTACAGGGCATTTCCTAGTTTGAAACCAGGCAATTGGTGTGGCTTAAAAATAAATTGAATTTGTTTATTTCATGCATACAGTAGTTAGTAATATTTTCACTTAGAGTAGGTTACTAGTACATATCGTAACACTAAAACAAAACCTATTTACATTAGGATTGGGCAATGAAATCTGACTGCAACCATTTTTATGATATCCCGAGTTCCCGCTTGGAAACTATTTGTGTGCGCTTCGGAAAACATTCCTGACGCAGTGCTCCATCTCGGCAGATCTAAGACTATCCTGAAAATGTTATTATATTGTACAAGTAGGGCGTTATAAACTCGCTGGCCGCTCGAATAAAATTATTGACTGTAGGCTTTGAATCTCTCTCTATCTATCTATAGTCCCTATCTACTGACCCGAGAGACAGGGTTTTCTGGAGAGACTACGGGCTCGACGGCAAGACCAGGGTACAGCGGGCATCCGGGCCAAGCCCTCCGCCAGTGATACGCCTTTGCTGGCGTCTCTGGCGGACTCGGATTTGGGTATGGACTCGCTGGGGTTTGTGGTTAGCTACAGAGACGGACATGTTTGTGTACCCCGGTTGCATGTATCTGGGGCGTCTGTCTCGTCAGCAGCTAGCGCGTCTTAGTAGCGGTCTAGTAGAGGGCTTGAAATGAGGAGACGCGCGAGGTACGTAAGTTGCCCTTTAAGTTGGAAGTTACGTCCAGACATTATTGCAGGACACTGCGACTGGCATCTCCGGCACTAGCCCGGATAGCAGAGGATAAGCTAGATATTCTCCGATCCCTCCAGCCGCTTAGGTTATTGGGAACTCGAGAGACGTCGTTTTTTCGGCGTCGGGAAGTGAGCGTGCCTTACAGCTCCGCCACTAATGAGGAGATTTGCTAGTGGACTCAGAGTCGACGGCTTAGCGGTGGCAATCGTTAGTTGTGCAATGCGCAACGGGAAGTAAGCGTACCTATAGCTTTTAGCACCCGGGGCGGTTCACGCGAGGCACTAGCCTCTCAAAGAACCGGATGAAATGAAGTGACAGAGGTCACTGACAGAGGTGGACAACCCTGTACACTGGCTAATCTGGGATCAGAACCTAAACTTATAAGGTTCCTGTGCGCGCACAGGTTAAAGTGCCCTTGTTGTATACCCTCAGGGTCGATAGGGAGGATCACTATAATCAAAACTAACGTAAAGATATGGGAGCTGTAGGCTTTGAATAGAGCAATTTTGAATATCTCTGTCATTGTCTCATATTATACGCCACGATAACGCCCTACGCTCTCTTTATACATTTTGCTCATTACATAGATAATCAGTGAGTATGTGACCAACATATTTAAATTAGTATACAATTTAAGTACAACTCCGCCAAGGGTGACGGGAAGTATGAAATACGACCTTATTTGATTTTATGACACTAATGCTGTAAATGCATTTTATTTAGTTCTGGACTCTGTCTTCTATTGTGGAAAATATAAATGGATATTTCGAGATACATGGAGACTTTTACTGAATACAAAGGCAAATCCCTCGGGTGAGGTTGAGACGCTTATCCTCTGAACTAGTTTTCTCCCGACCATGGAAACTAAATTTTTTATATTCATACTATACTTGCAGTTATATTAGAATTTTAATGCCTCTGTGGCCGAACGGTTACCATTCTGGTCTGCCACGCAGAGGTCCCGGGTTCGATTCCCGGGCCGAGAGAAATATTTGTAAAGCCTATATTTATTTCTTTCGTGACTTTGGGCATAATTTATGGTTTGGGTGTGTATGTGTGTGACCATGGCACCCGCGACACAAAGTTTCTCTAGTGCACGGCTTTGAGTGTGTGCGTTATTTATTTATTATTATTTAATTTAATTTTGAATTTAAGCATATGAAGGTATCATTAAAAGCTTTCCTTAAATATATGTAATACGATGCAACATTATAATACTATGACAATTGAAATGGTGTATCCCAAAAGAAAAAAAATCTGAAATCCAATTTAAAATTTTTTTGGTTTATTTTTTATCTAAAATCGCGTGTTTTTTTTTTTTAAAGGTTAGGGCTTTTTAAAGGTGCCAATGTCACGGCTAACAGATACGAGATATAGTATGTATTTTATGCAATCGTTGCATAATGAGGGTTCTTAAAGTTGGGCACCGTGTCAATCAAATAGTACGAGATTTTAAGACCTAATTATGTGATGATTGCATACAATACAGCTTTTTTTACGAGTAAATGAAATATTGAAACAACTAACTCAAACGAAAGCCACAGCACGCTACAGAACAAAAAGCAATAGAAGTGATTAAGTATGGCTCATATTTTAACCAGTATTTTTTTATAAAGGTTTAGGCCAAATTAACCAATCAGGTGGCAGTAAACTATTTGAGTAGCGTCATATTTGATATTTTTCATCACACTTGGTCGTAAGCAGTGTGACTTGTTGGCAAAGTCGACCGCAATGTCCTAAATTAGGCCCACGGGCTTTTTCATTATATGGATTTTTTACGTCAAGATTAAGCAAAAAGTTTTTATGCTCGAAATATCTGAACGCACCTTTGCATAAACTTGAAGTATTAAAAAAATTAAACATTGAAACACTGAATTTATTTTGTGAATTGAAATTCTTCAGTATTTATGTAACTTGGAAATTATTTATTTTATATCTAGTACACTGTGTCGTCTATGGCTTTTATAACATTTTAGTTTAGCTGGCAATCTGTTTAAAACAAAAAACCCGCTAATAGCAAAATCCGCAAACGTTATGTTGTGAAGCGATTATTCATACAAGAAATAAATTATATCGTTGTATATATTTCCTCGCAAATGTGGTGAAAAACATTTTATGTAGCACAGGCGGTAAAAATTACACATCTCGAATAATTAAAGCCCTCAGCCTTCGGCTTCGGACTTTTAACGAACTCTCGTTAGTAATTTCTTATTTGCCGCCCTTACAACAATGACAATAGAATTATGATTCAGAACTAAAAAGAACGTTTTTGTGATATGGTTTATGAAATTATAATTCATAGATTAATGTACAGGAGTAGAAAAAAATATTTTTGTTTTCTATATGTGTAGCAATCGCGAAAACAACTCACATTTATACAAATCAGACCAATTAGTCCAAAATGATGGATACATATTTTTTTTTAAAGATCAGCTATTTCTAGCTAATAATCAAGGAAATGGCTATTCGCTACTATCATCGAACTGCAAGAAACCAACATTCCTATAAAATAGAAATTCAAGAACAAGAGCTTCAGATCATTTCAATCTCTTTGTCGTAGAACCTTTGGGACGTGTTATAAATTTTCCAAGTCCTACTCATTCGTTGTATTATCGACTTTCGAAACCATATGGGTTGCCGAAAAGCCGCGGTAATCTCCGTATGATCCCTGCGGAGACCACGAGAAATTTATCTCTATACAAGTCAAAACACAAAATTTTGCAACACCAATCTTTTCCCGATTATATTTTCCGTTCCTTTTTTAGGACTTTTGTGTTTAAGAGTATTAACCACGTTGGCAATTTCTTTATGTATCAAAGATATTATCTTGGATTTATACTGGGTATTGTTTCGTTTTACTAAATGATATCCGCTATAAAGGTTTTTCTAGTGTAATAAAGATACTATTTATTAACTGCGGACAAACGTGATTCTTCGTATGATTTGACTAGATGAAACAACAAAAAATTTAAAGCCCATCGTACTATTGATTGTATTTTCTAATCTCTTATTACCGTATTATTACGGCTACTCTCTTGAAAAGGTTTATCAGTAACATACATATCGTTAATGTCAGAGTCAATGTGTATTTTGTATTTAAAATCAAATCTAAATGTCCATCACAATGTAAGTTAATGGCAAATAATGAAGTTAAATAACCTGGCTCCCTAAGGAAATTATTCAACCCTTCTATTATATTTTAGGACTGTATATTATGACCCATTTCCCTTGATAGTATATTGTTTTCAATCATATTTTTATTACGGCTTTCGTCACAAGCGGAGCTTTAGTTTGTAGCTGAAATACAAAGTTTACAGAGCATAAATCTAAACCTACACACTGTATGTTTTCCCTAATAGTAGGTTTCGGCTTGTTTCAGATAAATCGATACGATGTCGGCCCCAACTACAGACAGCACTGAAGCAATTACTAATTCAGGATACGGCAGCAGTGACGAAACAGCCAGTTTACTTGTTTCCGGACCCTCAGTAACAGTAATTGTTCCAGCAGAAAATAGAACGGTAAAGCCTGTACTGCAAAGACAAGACTGCACTACTCATTTAAGACCTCAATTGTCTGGCGGTGCTGGTAGCGAAGAAAGCGGAGCATCTATAAGAATTGAAGATGGAACAATAGCAAGAAGTGTACCAGATATAGAATTGCAGTGTAGAGATCAACCAGCTGACCGCCCACAGACACTGGTATCTCCTGTGGCCACCTGTTCCCACAGAGGGTCAGTGACCGCATGCCAGTTAGTTCCGCATTCGTACACTAGATGTCGAGTCTGCGAAAGACGGCAGTCGACAGCCCCCATATCGGCACTACAACTAGCGCGATCTGTGTCAAGAGAGAGTGTACGATCGGCAGTGCACTACCCTTGCGGGTGCAGCTCGCTCCACGCGGTGAGCACCTGCCCTGCTATACAACCTCCGGCCTTATTACTTCCAACTTCAAGCACTAGAATTATTCGGCAAAGCTCGCAACCGGAGTCGAGCGCATGCGCGGCACACTGCCCTCACCACGCCCACCATCACCCTAGCGCCTCACTGCGTCAACTCAGAGAACCTGGAGATGGAATCGCCGGCATCGCTGCGGACACTATGCGGATCAACGGTGGCATGCGCCCCTTCAAACAGGTAATTTACATAACTGGTAGGTGGCGCCACTAT
The DNA here is from genome assembly GCF_003589595.1 of Hyposmocoma kahamanoa. NCBI lineage: Eukaryota > Metazoa > Arthropoda > Insecta > Lepidoptera > Cosmopterigidae > Hyposmocoma > Hyposmocoma kahamanoa. Next base: position 12,303,770 of record NW_020654289.1, read on the forward strand.
ATAGAAGTCGCTTTCAACGTCGTAAGTAAAAATCAATGTTGCTCCCGCTATAATTAGAATTAGAAGTTCATTTTTTATTTACTCATGACATCGAATGGCATTCGATATATGAAAGAAAATACGGTATTATGTAATCGACTTACAACAGGGTCGAATGGAAGCGACAAATATTCTCTAGGTTAAGCTAATTATATTTACACAATTATCTGGATTCAAAATAATAACTCGGGTGATAAACTAATTTAAAGCTTCGGTTAGAAAATGTAATCTGAGTAAGAATGATGACAAAAGAAATTGGGCTAAAAATATTCCAGCGGTTGTTTGTTTAAAAAAATGGCTGCACAAACTGTTTGACAGCGCTCTGGAAAAAGTGTGCCTAATTAAGACGCTAAGTGAATTGTTCAATAAAAACAGCTGTGCAATTTTAGGACGCGTTTAAATGATTCATTTAAAAGTCTTGTCACTCGGAAAAAAGTGCGTGCCAATTTTGTACATTAGCGATTTTTTTTCATGAAATTAAGCCGTTGTCATAAAAATATGTACAATACCACCTCGTAGGCTCATTTTATTTTAGAGTTTTGTTTTTTCACCTAAATTTAACAAAAATGTTTCTGATCGTTAGGAAATTAAACCATTTCTGCGGCAGTAAGGAAGCGCAAGTGCACTTCCAACTTATGGCAATTTACATTGTTTTTACTGCACTTGCGTGTTCCAGCGTATCGTTTTGCGTCACTGCAATTTCGTTCCCTACGGTTGAGATAGACCTTTTGATTGTTTAGACCTTCTGTCAGCGTGTGGATATAATTTGTAAATACGTAGACACATCTAGTATTAGTGTATATTAGAATTATTCATGTGTTGAAAAAGTTTTATAATCGTGCATTTATGTGCCCATAAACAACCAGTGCTCTAGAAGCAGTTTCAGAAAAAATCATAAGCAGTATCACTAACATTTATTGGTAACTACGATAACATTGCATTTTGCAGTTGGCGTGTAAGTGCTGTGTAAGGGTCTTGAGACGGGTTCTCATTTTCTTCTCCTGTCCTCGAAAAGGTCCTTGGAAAGAAGGTTTTTGAATGTGTGTTTTACCTACAGGGGCTGCTCCTCTGTCCACAAACACTGTCGCAGACCCGCCGGGCGAGACTGAGACGTGCATTCACGGAAGCCACTGGAGATACAGTTCACTACGTTAGAACGGTGGGCTTCAAATTATTGGATTATGCACCGCCAAATACTGCCGTCGACTGTACAATCTACGGATCTTATAATTGACATCTGAAAGCGCTTATTCGCAAATCGAGTTTAGCTTACCATGTTAAATTTGAAACTGACCTGGATTCAGTAGTGAATACTAGAAATATTGATGTTGAATAATGGATAAAACCAATTAAAAAATTTTCAAAAAAAATTTGGGTATTATATAAAGTTCGAAATGATATAGAGTTTTTAATTTATGTTTTTTAACTCTATGGTATTTCTGGGAAGTTTTTTTGTTTTATAAATCCGCAAGTAATAGAAAATTAATCAGATGCGGTGATATTTCTAGTAAATTAAAACTTCATTATTATTAAATAAATTTTAATTATTTTTAGAAATATCTCCTTAGCTTGCTGGTAATTTCAGCCAACTAGAAATTTGGCTAAGATTTCATTAATTTAATTTACTGAGCGCCCTAGTTTTGGATTCCTTAGGAAAGCCTTCGTGTTAGTTGTACAGTCGAGCAGAGATGTTAGTGAAATTATCACGAGAGTAATTTGTTAGTTGGCGAATGTGTCGTCCCCATAGCTTCGTCTAATGACCACAGTTAGCCTCCCCTCCACCGCCCCCGGCATCTTCCCCGCACGGAAATCGCTTCTCACGAACAAATCGTTTTCTGCATCACTTCGTTCGAGCAAAAATTGTCATCATATATCACTGAGCACTTATTGGTAACAGCAAATTGGCTTTCAATATCGAGTTTCTTATCAGTGTTGTGGCAGGTACGTTTACGACGTCATCACTTACTATTTTGACTTTGACATCTTCATTTGCAAGTGCATCACTTTCAAGATTTCAGGTATTGAAAATAGAAAACGTTTTGTCATCGCTTTGGGGACCCATTACTCAAGCAAATACACAGCACCTACACAACCATTAGCCATCCGCTCATTCACAGTTGATGGGTATAGCGCTATGCACTTTAGCTCGATGACTAGTTTGCACTGAAAAAATATCGCTTTCCATTTAGATGATATTTTCTTTTGTAGAGTAATTACTAAGCAATAGCTTACCAAAACTAATGAGTGAATTTTCAACTTTAAGGTCAGAGGAAGAACGTTTACGAAATTTAGCTTTTTGAGTTAGACGAACTAGTATCTTACTCGATCGTAAATAGGCTGGTTTGGTGGCCATCGGCAATTATTCCTATAATAAAATCACCTACCTTGTCCCTCACTGTTAATAGAATACATACCCACGCGTGCGTGAAAGCTTTACCTTTCACAACAGATTTTACCCTTTCAAATCGAATTTGCTCTTCGAGAAGAGGTCTCTTAATCTCTATTAAAGTCGAGAGAATATACCAGAGTAAGCGTCCGTGTTATTGAAGATTATTCTGCATCGCAACCTCTAATCATTTATTTATCATAAAATATATGTAAAAGTATATTTTTGTAAGATCATATTTTGTTATCGTTTCTTTGTTTAACTTAATGAACTTTAACATAAGGTACATAAATTAGTATTACGTTTGTCAGCAAATAAATTCTAACTAAAAGTTCTAAGTTGATTATGGAGCTTGCTCTAGCCTGTGTAATCGGCAATGTAATAATGAAAGGCAATTACGATATTCCTGGCGGTAGGCCAAATAAACAAGTCATTTTTGTAAGCCTTATTACTTAGCTGAGTTGATATAAATACCTCAAAAAAATTGACATCACAAAATTTGTGCCCATTTTTTTAGGTGGGTAAAAGCTTTACTAAAATTTATTGTAGACTAATGTATAAAGCAGGGTGTCTTAATATGATTTGCTACTGAGATTTTCTTACGCATTTGTAATAACAGCGCAACAACTTAAGTACCTTTGACCTTGCCTTTAGTTTATTACTAGGCGACATATTCACGAATTTCCTTTTCTTCTACATTATTTTCGTTAAGTAGGTAAGAAAACACCCAGCCTTATATTTTCCCTTAATGGACGGAGCTTTGTTTTTCGTGGATACGGGTATAAGTGAACTGGTTCAAGTTTCAACGGATTTCTTTAGTTGGAACAACATTGAGTGGCGCCAAATATTACTGATACATTTATTGATGTTTTTATAAACTCTGTTTATGCTTCATTAGGTTTTGTATAACACTTTTTTTATAGCAATTTTTAGGGATTATCTGAGGATTGCATCCTTCTTCTTAATGCATCGATGGCATAAACTATGATGCTTACTGCAACGTGGTGACAGGATTTACCAGTCCGTGTAGGGTACCTCCTTTCGTGCACCTCATAGCGTTAAATCGATAATTTGTATGGGTGATAGAGGATAACACATTTGCATCTTTACCTTACATCTTCTTATCTTATATCTCCAAAATCCGTATACTATTTTCGCCTGTTTAAGCAAGACAGAAATTCAATGAAAAAACAAAATAATGATCTTCTTATTTACGATGAAACCAGTTTACAAGTTAATAAAGTGTTATTCGTTAAACTTAACTATAACAATGAATATACTCATTGGAAAACGGGGTTAAATGCATGTAAAAATATGCACAAATGCGAATGAAAAGTGGTAGATTCAGAGTCTGCACGTAGCTATAAGCTATAACCTTTAATGTTCGTTCGAAAAATTCGCTTGCATTTTGAATACCGGTGGATAAAATAAAAAAAATATCACAATTCTGATTTAGATTCCTTTACTTTGCATTTTAGTTCAAAAGTTTATTCTATTCTTATTCTATTCTATTAGTAGATTGAATGACAAAATGACAATAATATTTTACATCATAAACCTTCAGTAATAAAAACAAAACTTTTAAATTATTCCCGACAATAGAAATTTATTTAGTTTAGATAATTTATTTATTATTTTAATTATTGAGTACACTGAACACTTCTGAGAAATTTTCATAGTATTTTACGCTTTAACTTCTAACTACTTTGTATATTCACTGCATTAAGAAACAAAACATATATAAATATGACAAGCATTTAAATACCTATCGATTACCACAAGAATCATATGAATATAATGAGTAACTATTTTTAAAATAAATTAATAACAGTCGCGGGTAGCGACGAAAATCGCGAAAATTTGCGAAAATGGCGTAAAAAAAACTATAAGTCGTGAGGAAGAAAATTGACGAATCCTATCACAACTCACAATATAACGACCTAAAAAAGGTTTTAATAGAACCTCTATTGAATAAAGTTATGTGTTTATGCCATATTTTACTCCAAAAAGTATTTTAATAATGAATAAACTTTTTTCAAAAAAACAATCACAAAGTGCAATGATCTCCACTTTGATGACCTTTTTTCCAATAAGATTGTGATTCCCATAAGATATCAAATGTTAAAGTTTTAACACCATCTAAAAAGCACATCCTGACAAACATTTTGATAGGTAATAATTACAGAAATTAATTAATAATGTCATCTATCACAATTAAAGTCTTCATCAAACACTAAACGTCAACAATCCCGCCAAGGTTTTTTTTTCACATTTTTTTCTGTTGTAGGGACGCATCATGAATATTTGTTTCTTTATACTATGATATCGACTATTTAACAGTGAAATACTAGTAAAACTTTGGTGTTAATACATGCGGTAAATACATGCGGTAACACATGTATTAACATGTATTAATAACTGTTCAGTAAGACAATTATTTTCATTTCTCCACAAAATACCAACATTGACGGATCTTATTCCGTTGCTCTGAAGGCGATATTCTAACACAAGTGTATATGTAGCTTGATGTGCTCGTGACTATACTCAAAGATCTTAGTAATTTTAAGATACGTTACGTATCTTTATACAATCCACGGGATTATAGGGCGTGACAAAAAAAAACATGAATAATTTTATGATAATAAATGCATTTTTTAGCAAAAACATAATTTTTGTCTTACGTATAAAAGACTGTATGCAAAATATGAATGAATTAACCCATTTACACGTCCTACTATTAGGCACGGGTCTCGTCTCAGGAGAGGGTTTTAGGCCATATTTCGCCACGTTAACCCAATGAAGGCTGGAGAAATCACACGGTTTTCGAGGGTTGTGAACCTTCTTCGATGTGCAGGTTTCATCACGATGTTTTCGTTCATCGAAAAACTCGTGGTAAATTTCAAATGAAATGTCGCCCATAAATAAACATATAATACAATAAAACTCACACCTCTGAGTTTTTCGGAATTTATGGCCCGGATTCGAACCCACAGCCTGTTTGAGAGGCAGCAGGTCAAAGCACTACTACGGATTTTGTATATACTTCTATATTTTACATATATGTAGTCAATGTATTATGTGAAGTTGTACACGGAAGCAATTCTCTGCAACGACTGCTACACTAGATAATACTGGAACATCCAATAGTTTAGTCACAAATTTTTTACTATATTTTCTTCACGTCTTAGTGAAAAAAAAAAAAACTTACGTCCTTTTATTTGCTATTCTGTTTGTTTCATTGCCAAACCTTGCGGTAGACTTTTTCGTATAAACCCTTGCAGACTTGGCAACATTTTGGATAATAAACCATGTAATCAGTTTTTGGAAGGATGCCCGTACACATGAAATAGCAGTCTACTCCTGTTTGGTTATTACCAATATACATATGTACATATAGTACTGCCAACTCTTTTCTTCTCACATATTATCACACAAGTTTTTCTTATGGGATTGAGTAACAATCTCGAATCACAACTGACCATGACATATATAGCTATAACCTGTTAATTTTTTCAAGGACATAGTATTTATTTTATTCAATCTTTACATAACACGGGTTCTTAATGTCGAGTACCGTGTTCTGAGAGGTTATGTACAAGATTTTAAGACTTAATTATTGTAATGATTGCGTACAATACTTTTTCTACAAGTAAATTAAAACAATGAAACTAAATCAATATTTAAGATTATTTGTACACAATACACGACGACAAATTCAAAAGAAAGTCGAACAAACGCTATAAAACAAGAAAACCAAAGAGATAGAATAGAAGAGTCCGTGATTGGCCAAATACCGCTTATAGTTTAACCAATCAGGAAGAAGAAGTACATTTCAATAACGTCATATTTGGTATTTTAATTATCCAAAATACGATGTTGTTTTTTTGACACTCCTTACATAGTTTTCAATCCAGTAGCGAGTAGATTGGACAATCTATTGTTTTATTTCGTATTTTGGTTCGGAACTTAAAAGAGCGCCTTTGTGATATAGTTTATGAAGTTATAATGGATAGATTAAAGTACAGGAGTAGAAAAACCTAATTGATATGCGTGGTATCTAGTACTTTTCCTTATATATGCTTTTTGAAGATTACACCAAATAACTCGATTTTTGTTTCAAGGTTATCAATATCATATTAAATAGGTGCTAACATAAAAACAAGAAAAAGCTTATTTTCCTGCAAAAACTTTTCTTTTTGATCAAGACAACAAAAGTTGAAATTTGCATATCGTTAAGGGAATATACAAATTTTCGGGTTTCTCTTTATTTAAAGATAAAAAGGGCATATTGTATTTCAAATAATTATTACTTTAAAAAATCTACAAATTGATGACAAAGAATCTTGAAATGTGAAGAAATGCGAGATTATTTTATTATATGCCACTACCACATGTAGTATGTATATAAATAGGCAGTGATGTAAATACCACAACGATAGCGACAAAAGAAAATTTTCAGGAGTATAGTTACTTTTTTCTACGTACTTGCTGCTCAATTAAACGGAAACCAATATGTTATCCATAGTACATGTAGTATACTCGTTCACGTTTAATTATTGTTCATCCGATTACGTTAAACTTCTACATGTATATTGTTGCACCTACGCTCACAAAAAAGTATTGGAACCCACTGCGGGGAATGGATTTCTTCTAAAGAAAGATTTTAGGCCATCTCTTGCAGAGCTAAAAAACAAACAGCTTTTCCTTTTAGCGGCATTAAAACTCATCCCGGGTCTAGCTAAAAATTCATAAAAAAGTCTTGTTATACTTGATTTCCACAGATGATCGTCATTTATTTATGCTATAGACGAATTTCAAGTGTATCTATTCAGTGAATTATCTACATAATAATATCAGTGCCTCCAGTGAAAAACAGAATAAGGCGACTTATGCCTTTTTGTTTTTATTGCACCATTGGCTTCAGCGTGTCCGATTACATAACATATCAAAAGGACGTCACTTTTTCAGTCTCCTAACATCGTTTTTTTATTGCACTAAGGGCATAACTTACTGTTCCTAAAGGCATAATTCTAGTTATCGGGCATTTTTTAGGAGTCTAAAGGGAAAAGTGCTCTCGTTTCAAAAAATACATGCACGTTTTAACGATTAATTGCAGATATATTTTTACATAAAGACACTTTTCGTATTGTTCCACAATGACGGGGAATAAAAGTAGGATTAAAAGCGACTATTACCTTATTCCACAGCGTCCCTAAAGGCATAATTGAGCTTTCTGTTTGTTCCACTAGACACGATTGGTCATACCCGCGACTATACCGTGTTGCTATTGGTTAATAGATTACAAACGAAAACTTGTCGTTTTATTTATTTACCGATTTTATATCTTTTATCAATGTGGTTAATATCATAAGTATTATTATAACCATAGAACAGTCACAGCAATGGTTATAATAATACTTATGATACTAACCACATTTCGTATAACAGTCATAGTTAAAGGAATAAGTCGTTTTATGTCTTAAAATTTGTTAACATAAGGCGTGTTAAGCACTCATAAACAAGGATGTAACTCGAAAAAACTTAAAAAATATACAAAATATGACTGAATTTTTTACCAGTACCCATCAAACGAAAGCGTAGATGTATACCTAAAGCTAGAAATCATAAAAAGTAATAATAATAAATGCGATCAACCAATAATCAATAAAAGTATGTTTTTTTGCCTCTCCTCAAAAGTGTCTATTTTGAGTTATTCCCTTTTTCACTGGAGGCACTGATATTATCCCCGCGTGGATGTAGTTAAATTATTATTTCGTTAATGGAACGGACATTAAAACCGTAATCAACAAAGAACCTTAGAAGCTAAGAACTAAATTGTGACTGTGAACGTACCTAAGACGTTTATAGACATAACGCGCTATAAAGCTGTGTCATTTACCCTGTTGCGGGTTGTAGAGACATACGATATGAAATTTTTATAAATTCTTGAATTTATAAAAATATATTTTTTTAAATTTATAATTATTATTTTTCAAGAAATATAATTTTTCATAAATTTCCAAAAAAAAAAAAAAAAAAAATTAAGAATGATTAAAAAAATCAATCTTGGCGACAATCTCAAAAAAGATTGTCGTCAAACTTGGGTCTTATATGTAAAATAAAAAGAAATTTATTGACTGTATTTACTTTTTGTGGGTCATGATTGAATGACAAATATATAATGCTTACCCAGGCTTACCTGTTTCTAGCCGTGATGAACGGTACACAGATAAAGTTTCAAAAGTTAAATTATTTTAGTCTTCGTTTAGATTTTAATACTTACAATAACTAATATTCTATAGGCTACGTAGACTTCGGTAAAATTAAGACACTGAAATTACAAGGTACATCGTTGTGTAATAGTAATTAAAGTTCGTTAACTTTTTAGTAGGGAAATGGCGTTTTCAAGACTCTAGCCCGCATTAGGCCAATGTTGCGGGCTAAACTTTCTCTTTAGAAGATACTTCTACCCAGTAGTGAGACGTCTAATGGTTGGCGATGATGATAGTATTGCTTTAAAAAACACCTATAATACCTACAATATGCCACTTGCCTTTTTTGTACCGCTCATGTCTCTGGTCACTAGATATGCGGTGTTAAGAGGGCACCGAGCTTCTGGCGCTAATTGATTTTAGATATTTTATATGTTCCGTGTATGTGTGCGTGCGTATGGTATACGTTTGTAAGGCGTGTGTAAGCAGCGACACAACCTCTAAGCGTGGCGGCTCTGGCTAGTACGGGTGTAGTATTTCTTTCATATAACAAATACGCATTTTGAAAATGTACGGAGTAAATGTTATAGAAAATATTCAGTTTTGTCATTATTTAATAACTGATGACCTTCCGTGAAGTATTTACGCCATACTAAGGGTAGAGGTAACTTCGCTTTTCTATAGAGGAAACTACAAGTGATCGTGTTTCTAAAGAGTATGATTTACCTATAGAGTGAATCCATAAATATCTTATACGTTAATCTCATAACTAAAGCTCTAGTGATAACGATACAGTAAGGGATCAAACAAACGCCATTATTTCGCAATTACTTATCGCTGCCTCGGCGCAGTCTTAAGAATTTTTTTAGTGAAAGGACTGTTACTAGCATGACTTCGATAGTGTAGTCTTCAGTAGCATCGAAAGGCGAAGTTCTTATCTAGCTAGGCGCCCTCAAGCAGCTTAGCTTATTACTTGTTTAGAACCTTCACTTACGTTCGTCCTTTTGTCAGATGGCGAATTTTTCTAGTCTAGATAAGGCCTTTACTTGAAATGGCTAATCTGAAAAACAACTGTTTTTACCTTGGTAAGATGAGGAACTTTACGCAAGGGTGCAGTACTGTCACCATACTTATTACAGCTAAGCGATAATGTGAGCATTAATGCGTTCCGGCTTTGAAGGGTTAAAGGTGCTTGTGAAACTACAGGCACATGTGACGGGCGCAGTGGCTGTGACCCTCAGTTCTTTGCTATAAAGCTCTGAGAGGTACTTCAACTGTTATGGGTAGGCGTGTCGTTTACCACCAGGCGCAAGATTTATTTGTTGTCACTTGATATTATAAAAGAAATATGTTTAAAAAAAAGAATTGTGATGTCGAAGCAGCTTCCACTGTAGTGCGCATCTCAAAGGAGCACTCTAACCAGATTAGCTTTGCAGGACTACAACCTATTCGATTTAACCTGAATTTTGCCAGATGGCATTCGCTGTTATCCTATTTGGAAAGGATTACTTGGGATTTTGCCCTTATACTCTGTGTAGTATTTTTAGAAGGGTAATAAACTCATGCATTACGGTACCTATTCGTGGTGAACATGTAAATTCTACGGCAAGACCTAAGGCACTTAGAGGAAGCCATGGACGTAGAAATACATTAAAAATAATGAGATAGCGTATGCGTATACTTTCCCTTACAAGGAAATAAGATTTAAATTTCGGTGAATTAGTCGTAAAAGTTATGAAATAAGAAAAGTTTTACACATAGCAACAACAACATAAAGCAAATATGATAAAACTTTTCTTCTAAAAAGAAAATTGCTTCCTTTCACGTCGTTTTTAATTCAAACACGTATGAACGATCAGATGAAAAGGAATTTCGTTCTGTTTGTCCGTAAACACGATTATTTTTCAAAACCTATCGATATGAATTACGATCAAATATCGCATTACGAGACGCTTCCGTTTCCTGATTTATTTGCTTTTGTTTTTACGGCGATATTAAATAACTTTTTTTTTTCATTTTCGGTGTTCTTTGTAACAACTATATGTTCAGAAGAAAAAATATTTTGGATCTTACATTGAATGATGATTGAATATAAAGCGGTAACCACAAGATGGTACGCCAGAAGGAAAGTTGCTTTGTCTACATAGTTTCGCTTATTTTTATTGATATTAAGCCTCCTGTGCTCGCAATTTCGCTGGCTTCTGTAAAACTTTTAATTCGAAGTACAGCAGTGACATTTTTAGTTTTCTAAATTGATTCTAGTCTTGGTATTCTAGGTTTTTATATATATCAAGTGACGGGCCGAACTCGTGTGGCTGGTAGTAAGCTACACGCCTGTCTCTGTAACAGAATTCTGTTAGTGGCTGTACTTGTACATTATTAGAGTATTAGATGCATGTTCGTGGTTTATCTGAGCCAGTTGTAGATAATAGCTTACCTCTCAGATGTGAGAGTCCATAAATTTGGCCGCGGGCACTGATCCACGGTTCCTGGATCTGTGCTGTGTCGTTTACCTCCAACCACTTCCGGAACTGAACCGTTGCGGCATGACTGTGGTGGAGGTTGTCCTGGACGACTTGCAGTTTATTGAGCGAGGGGGACACCGCGATCGCCAAACAGCAGCTCCACGTCCTCGTTCTCGCTCAATTGGATGTCTATCATCCCCGACACACACTCGTCGTCACTGATGGACACCTCTGGGCATTCGTCGGCGACCACGGGGTCGGGGGTCGGGGAGGGCCCTTTTCCTTCCCTGGTGATACCAAAGGAGGTAGAGGGCTACTGGGAAACATCCATACGTTCCGAGTTGTGTATTGGTGACGCCTTATTTTCTGGTGGTGCGTCAGTGTAAAGGCCCCTTCTTGTCCTGAATCTGAGGTAGACCGTGCCCCGCTGAAAGGTGAAGCGCCGGTCATGCCCCAGGATAGTTGGGACCAGATCTTCGGGGAGGCTCACCAGCACGAAGGTATGACCACGTTGCTGATTCAGCTTGTGGACAAGCCAACGGTGAGCCTCCGCCCACTGGTTCTGCCAGTAGTCCGGGGATTAGTAGTCCACAGACCACCTTCCGGGGAGTCTCCTCCCCATTTTTCAATGAGAGGGTCTCCCCGGACGGCAGTCTGATGGTGCTGACGGCGTCCTCCAGCCACTGGAAAGTGGCATCGTCGTGGCTCCACAGTTTCAAGGCCCCATCGCTGTAGACGGGTTTTCGTCGAAACTGTGGGCCGACATCATCCTCGCCGCATTCCTCCGCTCCTTGAGCGAGGCACTCATATAGAGCCTCCTGTATGGCATCGGCATCGGGGCTCCGTATGAATCCGGTTTTGGCCGAGGTAATAACCGCCATGAGGTCGGGGTTGGTTGCCTCGGCGTATGATCTGGTCTGGGCGGGCCTCTCAATTTTCTGCCGCTTGTGCTCGCCTCTTGGAGAGATGGTCTCATCGAGGCGGGCCTGTTTGGCATTGGTCGAGGACCTGTGCACCTTGTTCGCCGATTTACTCTACTACTAGAGAGGGAGGGGGGCCGTTCCAGGGGTTGCGAGTCCGGTCTAGGGAGCCGCTTTGATGCGGTCCCAGGGCCATCCCCGTCACCCACTGAGGGCCTCACCTCTCCCTCTTTTTGCTGGGTGTTGCTCGTGTTTTGAAGGCGCTCGCGCTCTCGGAGTCGACTTCTTTTGTTTTTCCGGGCAGGGCGTCCCCTGCTCCCATTGGGGGTTGGAGGTGGCCGTACACCCTAGTCACCTTCCCCTTCCTTACGGACGGGTGCCGTGGTCCTAGGTTTACGACTCACCAGAGTCCAACCCTACCTCGAGTGCTGTGTGCGTTGGGTTCTGACCAGTAGAACCTAATGTATGAACGGGGGCCACGGACATTGAGGTTCGGGCCACTACAGCCTGTGTGGTACTAGCACCAGCATCAGAGTATGGTTGGCTTTTGGGTTTCCCCTTCGGCCTTCCACTCCCTGAAGGGCGCTGTGTTTGTCTGTCTGACTGTGTGTTTCTTGGGGCACTTTTGGGTTTCCCCGCCAGTAACTCGCGATTGTTTGGGTTGAGTTTGTGAGTTGTTGGTATCCATGTCAAAGTATTAGTTTCTTCATCCTCTTGGTTTCCCACCTACCACGGAGCCCGCACCTTTGGGGATGTCTCATTCGGGACACCAAGACTACCAAGAAGATATAGGTGCAGGGGTTGGGAGCTCAATGCGCGACATCGGGAGCTTGAAATGTGTGGCTGGCTAACTCGATCTCAGTCAGCCAGGTGTTCCACACATCCTTGCCCCTTCAGCATGGCCGAGTCCCCCTACACCTCGCCTGTGGCCCTCTGACGGGATACGCTGCCATTTCCCTGTGGTGGCTAGTCACAGGGCTACCGTTTTGCATGAATCAGAGCCAAAGAGCTGCCGCACGAACTGCCACCCCCGCTGGCTCAACCCTCCAGAATACCGTCATCCCTGCGTACGGCGCTCAACTGCGTAGACATTAACGCGGGAGAGTGTGGATTAAGACCGCCCACCACTTGCCATGGTCCACCTCCAGAAACGCATGGCCGGGCCGTGTTGATCTCTTCGCGCCCTCACTAACAAGACTCAGACTGAAGCTGGCATTTGTCAATGTTGGCCCCAGGGTGTACCAGCTACATCCTTGTGCTTTCTGCAACAACATGTTATTCATGTGCACGCATGAAGGTGGAACAACTTACACACCCCTAGTACTACGACAAGGATTACCTTGTCGTAAATCTATCATACCAATTACACCAATTATGGTGTAATTGGTATGATAGATTTTTTTTAATAGGCGGGGTTGTAAATTTATCGTATGAATTTATAGTAGGTGTCCACATAAAGAAGACTTCAATATCAAGCGTTAACCGGATACGATGAAGCCATTAACATCTATTCAGTTGAATGTTGCCGTTTCAATTCAAACTGTTAACGACTATTAGTCCAAAGTTTGACAGTTAATAATAATCTATCCAATTTTCTACCAAGAAACGGTGGTTTACTGAAAAATGCTAAAAGTTGGATAGATAATGAAAAGAATCTGGTTACTAGATTTACGGTGTTAAGATTCCTTTCTTAAAATGATTTTTAATACCGTGACTTCATTGTGTCTTCAGAAGAATACAAAGGCGAAGTTCCTGTCTAGCTGGAAACAGCGGTCTAATTGGCAAGACCGCCGGCGTGGTAGAATGACATAGCCGCACTGCCTGTCTTTTTCCTTACACGATTAACCTGCTATAATGACGTTGTAGTTTTATAAAGGGCAATAACAGGATTGAGAATTTTAGATCGAAATGGATACTTACTCGTTTTCCGAACTTCGTGACCCTTTTTTAAAAGAACTGATAATGATAAATTTTATTCGCAGTAAGTGTGGTTTACAGAGATGTAATATTATATATAATGTTGATAACATTAAAATACTTCAACTTCTAATTTACAATTTCATAGATTTCTCACAGACGGTGCTACGGCAACAAGCACATAGAAAAATTCGTAAGGTCTGTTGGTTCCCCAAGCAGCACACCCATATCTAAATATATACTATAAGATATCTAATAGAATTTAATTCGATTGAATATTTTAAGAGTTCAAATTCCCTCAAGATATCTCGAAGAAGGTTTCTAGATAATTTAAAGTAAAAGTGGGCACAACTTTATTAGTAAATCACAAGAGTGCTTTGAGAAATTATCTGTAGGGGTGTTAAGAGCGATTCTTATCGTTTTTCGCAAGTAACCCTTTCAGAATGCTACAAGACCATTTGTATAATGTAGACAGTTTATATTTAGTCTTGTAGAAAGTTTTTAGATAATTTATAGTCTATGATAGTTTTCTTAGTAATGCTATTTTAAAACCAAAATACTAAAGCGTTACAAACATAAGACGCAATTCTCTTAATACTAATAGATTTCAAGTTTAATGGCTTACAAAATATAAACTATCAAAATTGCAACATGGCGAAATTAGATATAATATTTCTGACTTTTTCGCGCAATGTCTAATCGGTTAGAAAGCGCAAATTGACATGCGACTGTATTTAAAGTCTTGTGAAAAGTGATGTAAAACCTGCCATAAAAGTAATGCGCTCGCTAAATTTTAAATATTTATGTATAAAATATAAACTTAATAAAAATACAGTTATCGATTTTCGGTTTTAAATATTTATAGAAAGTTTAAACATACAAAATAACTCACAAAACAAACCATTTCCAAGAAGTTCTAGGCTTCTTCAAGCTAATTTAAACTTAGATTTACTTTTTAAAAACAAACGAAATTTTTCTTGGCTTTCATAGTCATTTTATAAAAATAAAAACGGCGATAAGAATTTAAAGCTTTTTCGAAACACTGTTGGGTAGTTTGTCTATAGCTTTATCTATAGAAAAACTTTAGAATACAAAAATATTATTTTTACTTGCCTTATCTAGTTGATCTTGTAGAAGAATATTCACTCTTAAGAAGCTTCTGTGATTGTTCACAAAACGCGATATTTCTAAACGTTTTTTTCTTTTTGACAGTATTACAAAACCTTTATAAAAGTTATAGAATAGTGAGCGTATTATGCAATAAAAAACTTTTCAAAACACTAGGTAAAAAAAAACGATTGAAAAAATCCAATTTGTCGCAAAAAAACGTTATTCTGTATAATTATATGGAATGTGTTATATATGACTAGAAAGGTGGATAAATTCCCTATCATATAAATATAAGGAATATTTTAATGACATACCTAACTTACGTGTTGGAAGAAATAAAATTATCATTACAAAATTGAGGTTATTTCATCACGCCAACCACATTTCACACAATAATTTCACTGTATTCTATTGACAGACGGCACAATACACATACACAATATTGAAGTACAGTAGTTTACGCGCTCATTTCAATTATTTTTATCACTTATTTGTCAACAAACAAATGCCGGCCATAACCGGCCCGAGCGCGAATTGTGACTATTGTATCCAGTGTTGCCAATTTGTGGGGAATTCTCCAAATTGTGGGGAGTTTCAATTAGATTGGGGATTTTGTGGGGATTGGCGCTATTTGGCGAAATGTGGGGATTCTAACATTTTATCATTTTGTTTAATCTATCAATTGCTGATGCATCGCTAGTTTGTTCGTTACTGTTAGAAACACTGTGATGGACTATATCGACGTGTTTTTCAACATCGCACATCCCTCGTATTATTAACAAACAGCTTAAATGGAATTATTATTAGAGTACTTGGTTCTGAATTGTAAAATTAGCAGTTGGTGCGTGTTGAGTTCGCGATTCTTTCTCCCGCTTAGGCCGGTCCCCGGTATGAAGCAAAACGAAATCAGCTATTGATACACAAAGCCGAGCAGTTGGTACTTCCACACCACAACGTACCACTCGTCAACTTTAAATATTAAATATAGGTCGCAAGTGATTATTTCCAACGTTAACATAGTGTCACCAAATGCACAACAAATAATAATTTACTTGATTTTGTAAGGCAAAGAAAAATGATTTTTTGTTCAGACTGATTACAGATTAATGTTGAATCTAATTAATATTATAATTAATATAACTGCCTCCGTGGCCGAACGATTACCATGCCGGACTGCCATGCAGTGGTCCCAGGTTCGATTCCCGGGTCGGGAGAAATATTTGTATGGCCATTCTCTCGTGAATTTGGGTGTAATTTGTGGTTGGTGACCCGCGACACAGAGTTTCCCTAGTGCGGGGCTATGTTGAGTGTGTACGTTATTATTATTATTATTAAAATAAATAAACGATTTAAGGTCATCTAATTTTATAATTAGTTTTACTTTTTACATTCTGTTTACATTCACCGCAAACGTAATAGATTATTACATTTTGAGTTTCTTAATTCTTTATTATATTTTTAAGCGACGTATTTCTTATTAGAACGTTACAAAACCAAAATTCTCCACATCTCGAATTTTCATTATTTAATAACCGCTCACGCGATGCGCTCATCCTACCGCAAAATGGCGGCTATTTGGTTTCGCAAATTAGAAAATGATTCAGTTTAAATACAAGTTTTTAAAAAGAAAAACTATTATTCTGCATTGCTAAATAAATACCCTCCGTACTACAAAAAAACATCTCAAATAAAATGCAGTAATACACCGCAAATCCTGCACTTAAACTGCACTAATGAAATTTTTGGTGTACTTGGGTAAATATGATAATATTCCGTTTGAGTGGTTCTAACGTTTACCATGAAATTACTCCTTAAAGTATAGTTTATAAACATTTATATTCAGGGTAAACTTGAAAAACGCAACTTACGGTATGTTTTCAATAAATAAACACCGACATCACCAGCCCAAACAATAACACACACGATTGTCGTGACGTATTTTTGAAGTTGTTTATTTTTTTTAAATGACAGACCCAGGCATTAAAAACTTTATGGTTTGCTAGAGTAGTTACCGAAATAGCAATTAGTATTAGTTCTTTTACCTGTTATAACTTCGATATCCGATAAATCGGTATAAAATCATCACCGGCACCTCTAGGTGTGGTATGCTTCCAGAGACGCATGAAACGCGTGAGCGGTTAATAATGAAAATTCGAGATGTGGGGTATTTGTGGGGAACATGAACTTTGCTCTCCCCAAATTTGAGGATTTTAACCGTGATTTTTGGAGATTTGGAACAATTGGCATTGGCAACGCTGATTGTATCCAATGATGTGACTTAATATCCAAGATTCACCACCTCCACTAGATCTTTTAATATTCTTTACTTTATCCATTTTGCATGAACTCTTACAACGTCCAATAGAGTAAAAACGCTAATTGTAGTATTTTTGTAAATAAAATCTACTGAAGACGCGCTATAACGTGTTTGTCAATAAATACAAACACTACAGAATGTCTATAAATTAAATATATCTAGAATAAACTTAGGAACACTAGTTTTTAGAGTATTAATAGGCTTTACTGGATGTGTATAGAACAATTTTACTAAAAATAATCAGTTGTTCTACAGATGAACTTAAAATAAGGACTATAATAGTAAATCTTAAGAGAGATTACACTTCATTAAGATGTTTAGTATTAAGGTGTTAAAATTTTGACTTGAGTGAAATAAGTCTATGAGAACAATTTCTTTTTTCTAAAACCATTTATAGAGAACTATTATCAAAATCTATATCATATTTAGACTGTTTATAGATATAACAGTTATAAGGCGTATAAAGTGTGCTCCTTGGGTCGTTTCGTAGCTCAGTTTGCGAGAGCGTCAGACACGGTATGCCTATTATTATATATTTACTGACGATCTATGGACCTTGTTCCGAAATAAATGACTATTGTTACTATTTATTATTATGTATGCTGAAGGGCTCGTTCGGCAAACATCATTTCAAGCTAGGTACATGTTGATGCGGTCAAAGTATTCTTAAACGGAATAAAAACAACAGTTTGTAACACTTGGCAACTGTTTGTATTTATCAACAATAAAAAAAAACCCAAAAACTAAAGAGTATTCTTACCTTTATTACATTAGTTGTGAAATAAATTTCCATGATATGCTTCACAACTACTTTGAAATATTATTCAGTACAATTAAAATGTACATCGATGTTTTTTCTTGTCGTTTGTAGTTCCGTATTTGTAACATGCTAAGAAGTTCGCAGGAATGTATTAATCCTAGTTTTAGTTGCTAGTATTTAAGCTTTTATTCTACCTTACTTGTATGTTTTAACTCTAGTATATCGTAAATTGTAAGGGTGTTAACCCATTAATATTTTCATGTAGAAGTATTTAAAATAAATAGTAAACTACGCATTGAATACTAACAATGTATACATGGGGGTACATAATTATGATAATATTAATTTATGTTTTTGTTACAAAAAGTGCAAAAGAAAATAACACTATGCAATAACAAAATAAAAAAGGAATGTTCGAGAAAACCAGAAATTTAGGAAGTAAGAAAAGGATCCTTGACATGTCACTTGGAGGAATCAAGAAAAAGGGAACCTCGACTAGTAAAAAAGTTGAATAAAAGTCACGGGCATGTTTAATAAGAGGATTTCGGAGGAAGGAAGAGAGCGGCAAACTGTACACAAGTGAAAAATAAACCATTATTAAGTAAGGAGGCGTAAAAAAATTTGGAGTAGAGTAAGTTTTGCCCGAAATTGAGAGATAATAACATATAATATATATATGTTAGTAACAAATATGGACTAATTGGTCTGAGAATGAATGAATTTAAATAAGATGGTCAAATTCACGAAGTCCGTAGATAAATCCCACGTACGTATCCGGGTAGCGAATATCTACATTTGTTTCTCTTGTGATTTTTGGGTCGTAATTTGTGATTGTCTATATCTATGGCACCCTTGAATCAAGGTTTCCCTGCGGGGTTATGAATGCGTGGGTTATTAAATTAAATTATTATTAATAAAACTTGGCAAATAGATGTAATTTCACTAGCATTTGAGGTAGGTTTTTTAATAAAAAATTTACGAATATTGTTAGATCTGTTTAAAATGTGTTATTTTTCAATGTAAAGGTAAAGATAAATTTATTATAATATAACTTAGTCTAATACAATACAAGTAAAATAAATATAAATGAAGCTATTATAGTATTAAAATAAGCATTAAGAAGGGATTCTAAATTATACACTCTTCGTAGTCAAGCTATACTGTAATTGCGATGTCTAAAGTAAGTAAATGTGCACCTGCATTTTAGGCACCATTTTGGGCAAATTTCTTTAAATTACAGCTTAGAAAGAGATTTTCTATTAGTATTTAAATAATAAATTAATTAATAGTTATAAATTAATGATTACCTATCCAAAAATAATTATGAAACATCTTCCAGCAAACTCTCTGTTTCATTTTAAGTTTTATACTTATTTGACGCACAATTTGACGGTCTGTGAAGTTATTGCGAATATCTGTACATGTTTAGTGTATGTATGTTGTAAGCTCAAAGTACTAAACAATTCAAGCAGACTGCCAGAGTGATTCTGCCGTTGCATCTAACTGTAGAAATACACTAAATAGAGTTGCACCCGTTTCTTTTGAAATATGTAATGCGTTTTACAAGTAGACCGTTCATATTTTCAGTACGCCTTCACAATCCAAACGTGACTGCACGGTAGGAGCTTTGAAAACAGAAAATTTTCTATGCAATACTCATACATGCAAAAAGAAAAATAGCAAGATAGCCAATAACGTTGAAGGAGCCGTCTAATATCTCTGTAATATCTTGCTGGTATTATTGTATTCCCCTGACGCCGTCTCTTCAAGTTTACGAGATTACCAACGAACGACTATACGAAAATTTGGACTAAATATTATTGTGTTACATCAAACAGACTGATGATAATATGAACAGTATTATGTACAGTCACGTAGTCAAATTATAATCGAATAAGTGGAGCGAGTATAAAATGGAAATGTGGCTTTGTTCGTACACTTATATCTGCAAAACAGTATCGATAAATATTTGCTATAAAAGCTATTTACTTATATACATAGCCAACATTTGTCACAAAATTCAAATTCTATACTTTCGCGGATTCCACTCTTGTGACATCATGACAAGTTCATAAAAATCATGTCAACATTAACACAAACGATTATCAAAGTAAAACTATTCAATTCTGATAATTGTTTGTTGTTGATATAGTTTTTAAATCGCCTGCATATAGGTAGAAAAAGCTTTAAATTCCAAGTTGCTAGTTATGGTTAGGTCAGAGTAGTTAGTACACTTGAAATTTAAAAAAAGTTTTTATGCCCAACTGAGTTTTTAAGAGCTTATCTCTCAACGGCACATTTTGCAGCAGATTTTATCGCTAACTCTTGAACTTTGTATCCCGTCTTCTCTTCATAAGTACGTCTAATATTTAAGTTGCTTCGTGTAAATGAGGAAAAACTTTTTTTTTAAATGCCATTTA
>NW_020654289.1:12339315-12352033 GCF_003589595.1 Hyposmocoma kahamanoa
GTTCTATCGCAAAGGCATTAATAACCTTCCCATTAGATGGCAGCAATGTATAGATAATAATGGCAACTATTTTGATTAAATAAATTTGTTAAAAATTTAAAAAATAAACAATTTAGATTTTCAGTACAAATCGGCAATTTCATACTTTAACCCCTATTATATATGTTTTTCTTTCTAAACTTCAAATTGGAATATTTTAAACAGCTACAGCTGCTAAAGTTAGACTGATATTTGGTAACATTATGAAAAATTTTTTTAGCAGTTTTTATTTATGTTGAATGCATTGACTTACAAAAAGTCAATGGTTGAATGCAATAGTTATTTTTGGAGCTAGTTGAAGCGCGTCATAAAATGTAACCAATTTCGCAAAAAGGGTAAGATCAGAAAAACAGCGTGTGCTCTGAGACTTTTTACCTTTTTATTTAGGTAATAGATGTAAATACAGGCGATTTTATTTAAAGTTAACTTAATAATATAAATAAAGTTCGTTTGATTTTATTATACATTCCAGCCAAAGTACACATAAATTCCATTAATACACTGAAAAAAAAAAATGTTTTAATATAGCGTAACTTTCGTTTACATAATTATTATAACATAAAACTGGTAAATACAAAACTACGGCAATACGTATCCAAACAGTTTAGTATTTCATAAATGAACACTTTTATTAATGCACCATTTTATCTGATCTAAATTTCATATATTCGTTATTTTCCAATCAAATTGACGTTTTGGGTTTTCGAAGCGATTTCGACCCAATAAATAGTTTCATTCCCATTCCCACAAACACTTTACATAGAAATCGATGCATTTCAAATTTATTTTAAATTTCAAAAGTAATGGCTTTGCCAATACATGGAATTCAAATATGAAATACTTTATTATTTTGAAAAGAGAGATCGTAAATTGTATTCAAGATCTCTTTGAAAGAAAAAAAATCAAAGAGCGAACATTGCATTTGTCAAAACCTGTTAAACTTATTTACCTCAAAATTAGTAAAAGAAAAATTCAAGACTTGGCTGTATGTTTTTAAACCTATGCCTTTTTTTAAATTTATTTGGTCAGTCAACAATTGTTACACCAATAAAAGATTTAAAACATACATGCTAAAAAAAGATTAAAACTAAGTGCACAATCTATTATAGACCGACACTACATGCACAATAAATTATTGCAGAGTAAAAAGAAATTAATTTAACTATATTAATCACTTACAAAACCAAATACTATTAATATCTTAGGTAAGACTAAGCGAAAGCATAAAAAAAGAAGTTAGGTGACAGAGTTTTAGGAATTCCTTAACGGAACGAATTTAAGAAACAACAACATAGATGTGTTCTAAAACGTACTCGTACATGCATACAACATAATGGAAATCATTTAGAATACTTAATGAAGTAATACTTATTTAGGTAGGTACGGGGTCAAGAACACACCACGCTTTAAATTGAAATGTATACCGCTTAAAAACGATCCAAAGTCTAAATTGATGTGCTTTTAATTGTACACATTGTATGAAAAAGAGTTTAATTAAATTTGATCTTCTATTGTTCAGATTTTTAAAATCAATACAACGAAATAATACGAACATGAACCTGCGTCGAGTGACATAAAAATATTGTTGTATTTATTCATTTATACTTAGAATAATAACGCATAGAATGATAGTTTCATATCAAACGAACTGTCACAAGTGAGGCAAAAATCAAATTCATGTAGGCTAGTTTTAGTAGTAGGTTAATTTTCGGTTTTAGTGAATATTTATATAAAAAACAAGTTGAAACGCGTTACTTCCTTGTGGAATGTGATGTTAGTATCTATTTTATGTTTGTCTGACGTATTTTTACACTCATTTACCGCACATTTCGTCATTTTTAGCTAAAATTCTTGATCTGTTCGCGGCGCAAGTTGACCTTGAGCACTGAAGGCCCGCCCGCTCGTGCAGGCCCTTTTGGCGCGCTTCAATTTGCCTCACTTAGCGTGTGCGGTTTATTATTATTAGGTTTCTATGCGTTATTATTCTAAGCATTTATATGGAAAACACGCTTGACCAATTTTTTATATGACACCAAGTGACGGGACGAAGAAGTCGTGTACCTAGTGGTAAGCGACACACCTGTCCATAGCAGTAGCAGTGCCACTCATAGTGTGAGTCATGGAAAATTTCTACTTTGAAACACATTTTTCCGAATATTTTTCCTACGTTTTTCCGGTATTTTTCACCTTTGACTGTTGATACCTATCAAAGGTTGAAAATACTGAACGTAAACGATGGAGTCATTATAAGGATTTTTTTAACCTGTGGTTGTTACTTCTTCGCTATTTTCCAATCGTTTTAGATGTCGTTTTTCTCTAATTTGCTTTCAGCTATACAATTTTTAAAATTCACACTAAACAACATTTCAGAAGATATTTCTAAACGTAAAATATAATAGGGGCCTTCGAATTATATTATATTTACCTTTCTAATTTTTCCGAATTTTTTTCATAATATTTCTACTATTTAAAATTTTTCGGAAAATTACCTAACAGCCACTCAAAACTTTAAATCGTAAAGATCTGAAGAGCGCTGTCACTGTGCCCGTCACCTTGAAACATCAGTTGACAAGTCTCAAGTGTCTGTAAAATTACATAATTTATATTAGTGAAATCATCAATCACCATTTAAAATTATATTTTACCATAAAAAATTGTCTAAAACAGTTTCCCTGCTACGGTTTTGGATTTTACTTCAAGTAAAAAAAGATCTAGAATATGATGTAGTAAGTAAGTAAGCTATTGATTTGTGCTACATCGTGGCTTCATTAAAGTTTCTCGAAAGGTCAGTTTTGATTACTCAGACATGATCATTTTTGTATCTATTATGAATGTGTTTCTTCATTATTAACTGACGTTAAGTTGTTTATTTTATCTTAATGGTTTCGAGTATTTGATAAAATCGTGATTTTAATGAATTTACCAAACAATAAAAAAAAAAAGTCCAAAGTTCTTTTTAATATACACAGGTTCTTTTGTTTAGGTTCTGAAAAATATATTTTGTATACAATTTTTTACTGGAGACAAGTGCAATTTTAAACACTGCTTTAGTAGTAACACTTCATTATTCTACATTTACAAAATTATTTTTGTAAAACAGAAAGTTTACAGTGATTTTAGACATAAAAAATAATTTAATTTTCTATATATATAAAATAATTGTTATTCCTCATTGTAGCTACGTTCTTTTATTTCTTTATATGGTTTGGTATGATATGGTGTGATGGGCTAGTGTCCAGTACTCGATATGTACACTTTGTTTTTTATTTCTTTATATTAATCTTATTAGTTTTACCTTTTTCATTCGAAGTTCGTAATATGATTGCGTTTGTTTTTAGCGCCTTTTTAGACATGCTTCGTTATTCTGATATTGTTTTTCTACAGCTCTCTTTATACTTTTTGTACATGTAACTTTATTTAATAAACTTCACAAGTACCCCAGCACTAAAAAATTAAACTTCAAATTGTTATGTTTACGCCATTGATTTACATAAAATAGCTTATATTGCCCTACCCGTCATAACTAACGCATTTGCATTTCGGTAACTTTCGAGATATTGTCAATAATACAAAAAATTACAATTATGCTGATTTTCTTTGAAAACAATAAAACTAAATCTAATTAAGATACAAAAAACTGTTTAGAGGGGATTGTAGATCTCATTTAGCTAATACCAGATATTTTAATTACTCAATTTCATAAAATGTCGATTACGTTAATTATAACAAGGGGGACAGTTTATCTGTTTGATGACTGATACATTCTCAGTCCACCGTAACCATGGACCTGTAACAAATATACGCAATATTATAACACAATTAAAATAATACATAAGCTCACACCATTCACTATGATTTACATTCGACTTTATGCCTCTTATGATAAGAACAGGCAAAAGTTTAAAGTGTCAAGCTTGATGTTCTCTTATAAATATTTAGTTTTTTTTTATAACAGGTACTACCTAAGTGACGGGGCGCACAAGTCTTGTGCTTGATGATAAGCGACACGCCTTTCCCAGTTCCAGTGTCACTCAGAACTTTAAATCGCAATCATCTGAGGGACACTGCCACTGGGCCCGTCACCCTGAGGCATGGGTTGCCAAGTCAGATGTGCCTGTAATTTCACCAACACCCTTAGGTACACCGGAACGCCGAAATAGAGGGTCACAGTACTTCCCTGGACGAACTTTCTCACAAGGAGCTCTACTGCTACTAATGTATGAATATTTCATACATCGTTACCATCCGATCTTTAAATAAATAATGATTAAATACGAAACAACATACAGCAACGTATGTTAGATCCAGAAGCAAGTAACTAAAGCACGTATGTTATGGAAACAACGACCCAACACTAACACCCAGAACAGAGACAGTAGTGTAGAAAAGGTTAGTTTCTACATTGGTCTGACCGGGACTAGAACCCGGGACCTCAGAGATGGCGATACCATTAAAACCGCTGTAAGCTATATTAGATCATAGGGGTAGTCAAAAATATTTAAAAATACAATTCGTTACCTCTTGTGATTAAGCTAGATATGTTACGTTAAATACATGTGTATAATTATAATACTGGAAAGGTTGCGCACCTTTTTATTGATTTTCATAAATGATATACCAGTAGATTAATGTGATACTCTATGTTTGAAACCAGTTTATTTTCTTTCCGAAAGTAGTAAAAAAAAGTAAAGGCTTATAATTTCTTGTCAGTGATAAAAGGTCAAATACATTATACACTCTACAGATCTTTATAGATAAAGTCAATCAGATACATCTGATGTCAAATTGATCTGATAAAAACTATCTCTCTGTTTATAAAAAAAAATTCATGTATCTTTCACATTCACGGTTTAAAGTATAAATGCAAACTCAACAAAACGCACACACAGTATAGTAGAATATTTAGAAGGGTTTACACGTTTTGCTAAAGGCTTAATAGTACCAATATAATCCAAGGATACTTTCTGGGATTTTGTAAAACGCTTATCTATGCTTCCGACCAACAAAATGTGCTTATACCACGGATTTCACTCGAGCTTGTCCTGTTTATTTAATCTTATTTGTAGGTACGGATTCGGGGAATTTTGTAATACGTAACATTAGGAAAAAAATATTATATACATATATATTTATATATTTTGTGTATATATATATATATATATATATATATATATATATATATATACAAAATTGCCTGCAGATTTAATCCCTGAACGCTGTAACTTGAGCCTTTTCGAGACAAGAGTGAACAGACACTATTTAGGTCCATGGTCGACCTAATCGTCACTTTACACCAGGTGAGATAAAAGTCAAATGCGCACTTAATAAAAAAACCACAAGAGAATAATAAAAAATTAAATACTAAGTAACTGTAAACAGATTCTAATATACTTATATGAGAATGAACGAATGAAAATAGTTACAGACAGCTTTCTTGTTTTTGCTCCATGTCTTTATACGCTCTCAAACCCCATTATAATTATCATTAATTCGAAAACGTCTAGTGCTACACGTTGGCTTCCCCAAGACAATATTACTACGACCACACCCTATATTTCCCAATGCGGACAGCTAGAGCGGAATTCTCTACCTCGTGATATGTTTTCCGACAAATATAACCGGGCGTATTCTCTCGCCTTGAAAAGCGGTAGTGAATAGGCACTTTTTGCGCAATAAACCGATAAGTATACTCCATTATCGACTATATCATTACCTATCATTGGGTAAGTAAATACTTGCGAAAAGACAGCAATAAGCCACCTGTAGCTAACTGTTTCGATTGGTCATGTTATATGTGAAGATTTACAGTTATCTATTTTCTACTTACACATGCATATGTTATTACGTATGCCTCACGTGAACAGTGTACGTTTGTTTATGTTGTGTACGTACTACGTTCATTGTTATGTGTGGTTTAGTCTTCGTCAACAAAGCCAGTAGAATGCGTGAAAGAAGGGAATTGTTTCAAGGTTTGTCCAAGGCCGTCGTAAAATATTTCCGTAACACAAAGCAAGGAATTTGTGAATGAGATTGCATATGAACGAGTTTTGTTCCAATTTTTTGTTTCGATCTTCTCGACATACGAACCAATTCTTTTGTTTCTGGCTATTCGAGAGTTTTTCTTTGTTTTTTTTTATACGTCATATATTACAAATAACTATTATCGTTGTTAATATCTTTTTTTTTCTCGTTGTTGTTAATGTCATTTAATTTGTTTGAAAACGATTCTGCCAAAACATTACGGTGATAACTATGCTCCAATTGGCCAGCCCGAATTTGAAACAATTGACCAGTTTAACTTGAGGTTTAATAAACAAAAATTAAAAAACTACGTATTTAATATTTGATTACCGATGAAATATGATTCCGATTTTGTAATTAGATGTTTTGCTGTTTTTCTCACATCACCGAATAGAACAGCCCCCATTGTTAGAGCTATTATCTTTATTACAATAAATACAGAATATTTTTGGAATGTACGGAGAAGTATACACAGCTTATTTGTAGGCGCTGTACTATTTCAGCTTTCTAATTTGTGACTTCAGCGCAAACGAGAGTTGATATTTAAAATGACATAATGCCCATTTGCCTGATGAGTTGCCAGGGGTGGATGGCCCTTATTTCTGGTCATATACTCGACGATAACTACGGATGAGTACTACAGATATTATTTTTTACATTTGTCTTCCAACGATATCACTGGCCTCATATACATACTCAGAAACTACGAGTAGATTGACAGTTCCATCGTCATCAATTATTTCTCTATGCAAAGCCACGGTGGACGTCTATCACATGGCCTTTATTAAATTACGAACAACTGCACGTTTTCTTACATTAAAGATTTAATTTCAACTTCAAGACACTCACGATAAGTGTTGTTGAAATGGTAAGTGCTGTAGAGATCGCACATTAATCTCGACATCTTCTTGCACTTTTGGCAGCTTTCGTGCTCGTAACTGCAGAAACATACTATATTCTACAGATTTAAATTGAAATTTACATTTATGTAACCTACCGTTTTCTGCCACAGTCGTTTGTGAGGTCCATTTTTATAAGTTTTGAGATCGTTAAGAAAAAACCATATTGGTTTCAATGTTATTTACTCGTAATTATGAATAAAATTGTTTAGTGTCTAACCTAACGATTTGTCACTAACACTTTCCGGGGTAGTACCTACCGAATCCAAATGACATATAAAACTCGAAAAAATATTCTCATAACAACAGCCTAACAATTAATACTATTGAATTCGTGGATTTCTTTGAATAATACAGCCTTCTTCTTCCAGATATAGTTCACAGTATAAGTAAATGTTCTTTTCTTCAAATATTTCAATATTTTGCTTTCTACGTTTCCGCGTTTGTTACATAGGAAATGTTTTACGAAATCAAAATTTTAGGAAATCACGTGTATTCGTTTTTTCACTTTATGACTTTTGATATGATGACAAAAATGTTTGCTTAAATTATCGTCAAAGCTTTGACACGAGTGTGCGGCAGGTAGAAGTTATGCTGGCTAGCGATCCTATAAGTGACGATCGTATTAGATTTCATTTTTTTTAATTTCGAATTTCGAAAATCAAATGCCGAGTTGTGTCGTAAAATTATACATCCATAAATTTTACTGCACGTCACTATTGACAACAGTGTACAGCAATTAGCTCCTTCAACGTAGTTATGAATTAATATGAAATTTGATGAACGGATAAACGTCAAAACGGCCATCATAGCATACTATAGCGGTACTTTATATAATAATAATAATATAGCCAAACCCCGTCATAACGAACAAAAGGCTATACGGTATACACTTTTGTGCTAATGTCGCTACTAAGAGTATATTCGACTTAACTACGTTAACTCTAGTAATTGCTCTGTAATTGCAGAGACCCAATTGTGTTTAGGTGTACTAAAAACCAGCAAAGTGCAAGTTGGAAAATTAGTCAGAAACATTTTAGTCAGAATTAGCAATATCTTTTGTTCATAAGCAAGTAATTTTATTTAGAAAATTTTAATTTTTAAAAAGCAATTCTATTAGTGTTCCAATTTAAATTTAATAGTGTGGCTACGTCAATGTTTTTGCTTCAATACAATCTGTCTTAGACTTCCATATACAAGTCCAAATGCGCTTTTATCATAAAATACATAAAGTAAAAAAAAATGTGTTTTTATACAGAAACAAAAACAAAATAAGGGTTTTTTTATTGGAAATAAAATCACAAAAACGTACGGTCCAACTTCAAACTTTATATAACCTCTAAGTAGGTTAGTTTTAATTGCGTTCTCCATAAAACATTCCCAGTTTTAATCTACTCAATTTATTCTACCTCGTGCCTTAATATATTTTAAGAAACTGTTATAAAGCGTTTTGACCCTGAATATTTTTGATACAAAAGCTTAATTATGTTTTATGAACTTTACAATAAGGAAGTCATAAAATGTATTAAATTGAACACAATGAATTGATAAGATAAAGTTGAAGGTGAAAATTATTTACATTTTCTTAAGTAAAAAATAAATATAGACAAATGTAATTATAATCATGTACGATGCCAATATCAAGTCACGGCTATTATACGGCTTTAACTTATTTGTTTTAAATATCACAATCAATTAAAAAATATTTAGGTACTATAAGATAAGTACAGTATCCGGTGTTGGCGCTACTTGTAAGTAAACATTACGTGCGTGAGAAGCTTCGCATGAGCCTCGCTCTTCAACATTCGCAAGTCACATTTTTTATATCCGTAAAAAAAGAAAATAAATTAATAAAGAAAGAATAAGAGTTAATATGAAACGAAAATAAAACTGATATAATTAATTAATGTGGTGTAAGTGTGTATCTGTGTGTAAGAAGAACGTATGACTACTATTTATCAATTTTAGTAGTGTAAATGATTTTTTTATTAATGATGTATGATATAGTTTCTTAACTAGGCAAAGAGTTTCTGAAGGAAATCTGTAAGGTTTAAAATAAATTAATCTCTCAATCACGTTAAAATAATCTTACCTGATGCTAAACGTCGCTTATACGTTTGAGTAGGGAATGCCTATTTATTTTATTGCTGAGTAGCCTTAGATTCTAGATTTCAGGAAAAACAGACGCTGGCAGTGTGTTCTATTCCTCATTACAGGTAGGACGAAGCAAAACGTTTCGTGCGTAAGGGTGTAAAGTCAATGACATAAGAATGGAGTGTTCTGTTTAGTAGTGCGAAGGGGAAGCAGTGAGGATGGAACTAAATTGCAAAGTCGCACACTTTTCGAAACATATGCGATAAAAAACCGACAACAAGTCCCTTTTCTGCGGAGATCGAGATTTTGGAGCTTCGACTGCACAAGAGAGTCATTACCTATTAGTACTTTTGCTAGCTAAACTACAAAAGAAATCTACTTTGGTGAAATTCGGAGTTTCTTGTGATTCCCAATAATTTGAATAATTTTGACTACTCTATACCCCTCTGTGATTGCAATAAGAAACTGTTACATATATTTTAGTAGATTCACCCTACCTCAATGTATGTTGAGGGCTTCATACGTTTTCCAGGTGACGTGAGTTTTCTTCGGTATACAAGTTTCTTTGTGTTATTTCCCTTCACTGTTAGCGAAACATATTTCACATGGATTCGACCTGATTGACAAACAATTGTTGTTCCAATATGGACACCACAGCTTTAACGGTTTTAGTACAGAGTAGACGATTTTTTTCGTGATTTCGGAGGGATTCTTTATTTTATAATACTTATTTATTACTGAAGTGATACTTACTATTGTACTTATAAAAGCATCTTAGGTATCTAATGGTAGGCATGATGCCACAAAGGCGCGGCTCATGATTAAATCTTTTAAGTCAGTCAGCCGTGACCATGTGAAAACGGTGGTTGGTTAAAAACAAACAAATATACGTAATTTTAGATCCAGAAAAATAGATTAATTTTCAATAATAGATGTATGCCAAAAAAGGTTAAGTTATTATGAAAATTTCTAGATTCGATTTCGGCCACCTGAAATCTTGTCCACTTCTTCTAAATGATTCAAATTAAGTTTATTTTTTTTTTAATTAAACAAACAGTGATGAATGAATCACTCAACCTACATTGGTTTAGCAGGATTGGGGCATGGCCATCGAGTAAATACCCCATCCATCTCTTTAAGGAGACCCATATCTTATTGGGATGTATTTAAGCAAACATAATGATGAATGAGTCATTAAAACCACATTGGTTTAGCGTGGTGGGTTATAGCCTAAATCCACCCATCTCGTTAAGGAGACCCGTACCCTATAGGGACGTATTTAAGCAAACAGTCAAAAATAAGTCACTTAACCCGTATTAGTTTAGCGAAGTGGGGTATGATAGCCTAAACTCATCAATCCTTTTGGGGAGACACGTACCTTATTGGGGCGTATTTAAGCAAACTTAGTGATGAATGAGTCACTCAATACGCATTGGTTTAGCGTGGTGGGATATGGCCTAAACCCATTATATCTCTTTAAGGAGACCCGTACCTTATCAGAATGTATGTATATGGTATGATACTGGGCTCTCATTTCTATAATAATATTTGCTTACAAATGCCATTTATTTCACATTAAATGAAACTCATATTTCCAAAACATAAAAATAAACAAGCATCAAGATATAAACTTAATATCGCCGGGAATAAAGTTTCAGTATTCTATGTGGAACAAATATACATCAAGTGAGCATTAAAAGCGATGAAACACCAAGGAGTTTTATTTCAACTGCCGTTATTAACTTTGACGATTATGAGCCACTTCTTTACTTTTTCTGTCTGCTGGAAAAGTGAATAATTTATTTTTAATTATTGTTATGTTCATGATGTCTCGTTTAAGTTAATTGATTTCACTTTTCAGATAGGTCTTAGTGGCATTAACAATTTCAAAATAGATATTATTAAATAATTATTCTTGGCCTCCATTGAAATTGCACAATTTTCGTATGGAATTACTCGGGCGTACCCCAAACTCTACAAAATTTAAAATTAACAAAAAACATATTCGTCCACTTGCCCTGGAGCAAAAGTTAGTAGACTACATTTTGTTCATGGAGTCTGGATACTATGGACTTACTAGATAGATGTTCGAAAAATGGCCTGTCAATTGGCCTTGAAAAATAACATCGAAAATAAATTTTAAAATGATGTAGAATGACGCGGACGTGGACGGGGACGCGATCTCGATAGTCAAGTTGGAGGGGCTAGTTGCTGCAGGGCTAATAGACGCCAGAGAGACGTCACACCCAACAGTAGCTCTGAAAGTGAAGCTTTATACAAACGGACTCTATCCTCCGATAGATTTTTTATTAAGGTCAATACATTTAATAGGACCCCCGGGTGCCATATAACCCCTCCCTCGATCTCGAGTTGCCAAATTTGATTATTTTTAAATACACATACTTTTTATTATCCTGTGGTTATTTTATTTATTCCACTGTAAAGTATGCACAGGTAAATGAATATAGATCACCATAACGTGTATATATAATTTCTTCGTCAAGTATTTTTTCAATGAAACCAATAAAACAAAGTAGGGGGCCACAGTACAACCTTTTCCTCTACATTCAATTAGAACTAATAATTTTCAATATTATTAAAGAAGTCCTGGTAGCCTAAAGGATTCAAGCAGAGCCCGTGGAATGAAATTTGGGCTCGTACCTCGGAGTTTTTAGAATGTGTGAAATTTAATTTGAAATTTACCATGATCTATTCGATGAAGGAAAACATCCTGCACGTCGAAGAAGGTTCACAATCTTCGGAAAATGTGTGAAGTCCCAAACCCGCATTGGGCCAGCGTGGCGGACTATGGCCTAAACCCTCACCTGAGAGTAGACCCGTACCCAGCAGTGGGACGTATAAAAGGGTTGACGCTGATTGATTGTTGAAAATTATTCAGGTAACATCACACAACACGCTGGGTATAGACTTCCCATATTTTGTGCTACTCAACACGATTATAATGCTAGTCTCAATTTAAAAAAAAAAACTAAGTGACGGGACGAACATGTGCGCCTGACGGTAATCGTCACGCTTGTCCATAGGTGTTGCAGTACCACTCAGAGCTTTAAGGGTCGTATTCTAGAACACTATTCAATGCTCAAGTCAGGATTGCACTGGCAACACAAGCACTGGAAATACTACCCTAAAGGCAGGACAACGACTCATGACTTGAGTATGATTTCGAGTGCTTTAAACCATACTCAAATCCTGACTTGAGCATTGAGTAGAGTTCTAGAATACGACTCTAAGTCATAAAGATCTGAGGGGCACTGCCACTGCGCCCCTGAGACATAAGAGGGAGCAGAGGAAAAATTCCTGATCTTCGAGTTGATTTTAGAGGGGTAAATCCACTTTAAAGTTAAAAATAAAATATTGTACAAGTAACTACATGATATAATCAAGCACAGACGTTAATCAGAAACATAAAACAAGAAAGTTTCCTCGATAGATAAAAATCGCGAAACCACCTCTAAATCTCACATTTTTTCGATTTATTCTCAAAATAATAGGGGTTAAAGTATGAAATTGCCGATTGGTACTGAAAATCTAAATTGTTTATTTTTTAAATTTTTACGAAATTTATATAATCAAAATAGTTGCCATTATTATCTATATATTGCTGCCATCTAATGGGAAGGTTATTAATGCCTTTGCGATAGAAC
>NW_020654289.1:12352433-12485105 GCF_003589595.1 Hyposmocoma kahamanoa
CTCGTTCTTTAAGTCGAAATTTCCATCACGAAAGCGTTTAAACCAAAATCGCACGGTGCGTTCATTAGTAGACCCCTCTCCAAACGCAGCATTGATATTGCAGGCTGTTTCTGCCGCGTTAGTTCCGCGTCGGAACTCGTATTCAAAAATCACTCGAATTTTCGCAGTATCCATCTTTCTTGTCTAAATTGAATAACGAAAACAATTGAAAGTCGATGTTCAAATGTTTCAAATCTAAAAAAAAAAAAATCACAGAAACCATTTGAAAAAAGTTTCATTCGAAAACCTCAAATCATGAAGATTCTATGAAAATTCAAAGAACCTATTGCAATAAAACGGCAATTTCATATTTTAACCCCTATACTATGGGTTATTAGGACACAAATTAGATAATTAATGATATTTATGCAAGATCTACTACTGTCGTTACGGTTTTTTTTAAATCCCTATAGTTATTCCGCTAAAACGAATTTGGCACTTACGATAATTTTAATGCGCAAAAGACAACATCTCCTATCGCATGTCACGGGAACTTCAAGCATATATATTTCGTGTTTATTCTATTTACCAAACAAATACGAGTATAATAGGTATCGTACTTTATGAAATTTCATTACAGACACAAATTTTGGGTGGAACAGAAAAAACTGTGGAGTCGCCAATAGGACTAATAAATTTACAATCGGTTCCAGTAAAGTAAGTATTGTATTATGTTACAGGGTGATAAAAAAACCACTGACCATTTTAAAGGAGCACACTGCATAATGGAAATAAAAATACATGTTCGATTTTTTTTAAATACCTAACACTTAAATAAGTTATGACGTCTCAAAGTATTATATCTTAAATTTTATTGAATATCTTAAATTTTCATAAATTTCGTGGAAATATTTCATAAATATTATATAATATAATATAATATATCGGAAATAAAGCATAAATCATAGTGTAATTTTTACAAATATTATATATTTATCATATGTAATGTAAAACGTGTAAATGGTATCGTCATATCAATCGAGTGGCCTGCGAAAGCGGGAATAAACAAATTTAAATGTTATAATGCACGTGATAAGAACTAAAATCGTCTGCACGACCTTCAATTTTTTACTGGTGAATTTTCAATCCTATTTCTGATAAAATCAAAATTCGTAAGTTCTAAATGCGCTGATGCACATGAAAATAATATTGTTTATTTTACCGGTCAACATAGGTAGATATTTCATAAACTTACCTTTGAAAATTGGCCATCACTTTAATGTAGAATTTTTTTTTTCTCGTCTCTTCAGTCGTTTTAACGAATTGAGTTTGTTTCCCAAATTGATAATTTACGATGACGATTAAACAGCTCAGTCGCAAATTTTTCCAAGGACCTCCGTCTCAACGGAGTGATAGTGACTAATTTGTGAAACAAATATATGCATGAAGTTCCCGTGATATGCGACAGGAGATGTTGTGTTTTGCGCATTAAAATGTCGTAAGTGTTAAATTCGTTTTAGCGGAATAACTCTAAAACTAAAGGGATTAAAAAATCCGTAGCGACAATAGTCGATCATGCATAAATATCATTTATTATCTAATTTTTGTCCTAATAACCTGTAGCATTTCGAGAATAAATCGAAAAAATGTGAGGTTTAGAGGTGGTTTCGTGATTTTTATCTGTCGAGGAAACTTTATTGTTTTATGTTTCTGATTAATATCTACGCTTGAATATGTCATGTAGTTACTCATACAATATTTTATTTTTAACTTTAAAGTGGATTTACCCCTCTAAAATCAATTCGTAGATTAGAAATTTTTCCTCTGCTCGCTCTTAATGAAACGTGCTCGGATTGAAGCCGACAATTTGAGCCTTGCTTAATTTTCCAGCTTGCACGTGAAACACTTGATTTCAAAAATAAGGGGAGTAAGGCGACAGTGTACACTAATATGTAACACCTCTGTTAAGCCACATAACACAATGAATATAATGAAGTATGAATTATGAATTGCCTCTACAGTGCGTTTTTTTAATTGGGACAATATGAGGTCGGTCTGGGTATTTGCACAGCAGTCTGCCTTTGAGAATTTACCAAGTGTATGTATTTATTATGCATTTTCAATAATCATATTATTTTCATTATGTTCCTAGCTTCGTCGTTTTATATTATAAAGAAAATGCAGAAAATCGACAGAATCAGTAACGAGTATCATAGACAATAAAATTTTGGTTAAAACTAAAACGAGCCCCTTTGATCACAAATACCATACCATAACATACCATATCAATGGTTTATGAAATTATAATTACGCAAAGTGACACTTTCTTTCTAAATAATTCGAATCCATTTATGTAAATATTCCATTAATAAAGGATTGACATTGTAGCATTCACTCAAACTTCAAATATGGATCAATTCTATAAAAAAATAGGTTGTCATTTTTTACATGGCTTCAATCAATTTGTATTTTAATTGAAAACGACGACAAAATGAATTATTTCAGCCTTGTCGTTTGGCTTGCCTAGAAAAATAAAAAAACTAAAAGCTATTAAAAAAAATATGAATACACTTGCAGAAATTTGTCAGATATTTTCATAGACATACACACATTCACACATATACACGTACACCTTCACACATTTAGACACACAAATGCGCATACTCTACTATAGTCCATTTGTTTATAAGTCGCTTCATTTAAAGAATATAGTAATTAAAAACTAATGTCTAAATCTATTAATACAACGAAATTCAGTTATAATAATTATGTTATCAGCATGTATTTCAATGTGTTACATTGTTCTTTGATAAACAATATTTTAAGTCGCTTCGTTCTGGCATCGAATTAGTTTTTATATAACGTAAAAAAATAAATTGTAATCTGACAAACTTTGTAATTGGCTATGTAAGTATTCAGAATTGTAAACCAAATTTAAAACCTGTAAAGTTTGCAAACAAATAAATAAATAAATTTAAAATTTAGAGGTGTATTCACTCATTTTCTTCAAATTATACTTTAGATTAGGGTTTGATATTTAAATACATAATACGTTTATTTGAATAAAGAAGTGTAATAAAAATTTTAAGTAGTCGTATACGGCTCTATAGCTTCAATGTTTACGGGTCGACGATAAACGCGCGAAAATTACTTTTTGATCGGTTTGCTCTGCGATGAACTGGTAGCGGGTGGCGAATGATTGGTGCTGGTAGCGGAGATTGTGGGCGGAGCCAACTTCAAAACTTTTTTGGTATGAGGGCCCATTGACAAGTCCCATACGCCTGTAATTTCACCAGCACCCTTTAAACTGGAACGCAATAATACTCACAGTACTGCTTGGCGGCAAAAAATAGGTAAGGTAAGGCGGCAACACTTCCCTGGATGAACTCTTTCACAAGGAGCTCCTTGTGCTACCGCTACTAAATCAATTATCTACGGCCCGCGACTTTTACGATATAGCCTACTAATCCGCCAAGGGACTTTATTAAATATTGTTTCATTCATGGATTATGAATTTAACTTTGTAAAACCTAATACACATCCCTTCTTTATTGTCAACCGCAGATGAATAAGATGCACGATTGGTGAAACGTGCGAATGTATACAAACTCATCAATCAATCAATAATACAGAGCAGCGCGCCGAGCCCCGTGTTACTCGCTATAAAAAACTTATTGACCCATTAGGCTTATAATTAGAGAAAATAGAAACAACTTTTCTCTTGTCTATCAGCTATAACATTTCTGTGCGCGATAGTTATTCTCGCGCTCTTATTCTCTCGTTATTTTTTATAGTAAATTGGCAGTTTGGGTAAGATATAGCCCTTGTCTTTATGCTTATGCTAAACTTGCAGATAGTAGTGCCAAGTTTTATCAAAATTTTGTTTTTCAACCTTATTGTCTTTCCAATAAATGAATCTTTATAAATCGCTTGGGCAATGAAGATAATGATAATGGTATTTTGTTTGTTTAAATATTTTTAACAAATTTGATAATTCTTAACTTCATTGCAAATGGCCTGTTAATGTGACGAACTTAATAGTCATTCAAGGCTAACGTTATCGATTCTAATGTCGAGGAAAAAGAAGTGCTTGTTTGCAGTTCGAGCTGCTTTGATGAAATTTTAAGCGAAACACTTTGATGTTGGCTTTTAAACGCTTAAGATCTGAAATGATCTAAAATAGAACTTCAATAAGTAGATACAATTACTATTTTCTAAATTGCAAAGCTTCGGGAGCTATTCGAGCTGAAGTTGACTTTTGCATTGTTAAGGTGAAATGGATCCAAAATAAACGTTTTGACGTATTTCGACCGCATGGAAAATCGGTTTATTTTCGACGTTAAAAATACCAAATCAAGTTTTTTTTATTTGATAATGAAAATAAGACACTATTGGACTCAAAACACTAAATCTTTCTCGATAAAAATAAAATGTTCATTTTTTACTACGTTTATCTTTTTGTTTATATAATACTAAATGACGGGACGAAGAAATCGTGCGCCTGATGGCTAACGATACGCCTGTCCGTAACAGTTGCAGTGCCACTCAGAGCTTTAAATCACAAAGATCTGAGGAGCACGGCTACTGCGTCCGACACCCTGAGACATAAATTGACAAGTCCCATGTGCCTGTGATTCCTTCGGCACCCTTACCCTTCGAAACAGCAGTACAGAAGTACTGCTGCTGACTTTACTGCTTGGCGGCAGAAATAGGTAAAGTGGCAGTACTACTCTGGATTAACTCTTTCACGAGGAGCTCTACTGCTACTAAATAATTTGATGATAACAATATTATTTATCGAGTTCTCAGGTTTTCGCGATTGTTACACATAGGAAATGAAACTATTTTTCCGGATTTAAATCGCGTATATTTGTTTTTTCTATTGACTCGGTCAATCGTGACCATGGGGCCTCTAAAGGGCCCGAAACCTTGGTTTGTTTGAAAAAACAAACGTACGCCATTTAAATCCGGAAAAATAGTTTCATTGTCTATAAGAACATTATTAATAATGAATAGTTAATGTTGTAATTATTGTGTATTTTTCACTTTATAATTTTCATTTATGTTTGACGACCTCAATTTAATTTCTTATACTTTGTCACGTAGTGCAATTTGTACCGTAACATTATATTTAAGAAATAACTAATCAACTTCGTGATGTGAAGGTTCACACTCTTCTAATCCAATCTAATATATTGGAAAGAATCCGAGCTGTGATCAGAATAATTACGAATATCGACTCATTTTCAATATTGACCTAGGTGCACGACTTCCTCGTCCCATTATTTGATATCATAAAAAATTGTTGACCGTTGATGTTGGTTAAAAACAAAGGAATTATATAACGAAAGAGCACTTTCAGCTTCTACTACTACAGTTCGGGGTAACGACTTGTGACGAAGTTAAGCGAACGCTAATGTTCCTTCACACTATAGCTAAACTAAATACTGGTAAGGCTTCCTTTTTTATTCTTCTTGCCATCAGATTTTGTTCATGGTAACTAAACTGAATTATTGTCTTTGAATGCAAAATATTTACTCACTATTATTTATTATTAAATATATAGGGTCATCACTCATCACAATTGCAAATCGAAATCAATGTTTTTTTTCACATATTCCTTTTTTTTTTATAATATATAGTAACGGGACGAACAACTCGTGTACCTGATGGTAAGCTACACCTCTGTCTATAACAGTTGCAGTGCCACTCAGAGCTTTAATACGCAAAGATATGAAGGGCACTGCCACTGTGCGCGCACCCAGAGACATAAGTTGACAAAGTCCCATGTGCCTGTAATTTCACCATCACCCTTACCCTTCAAAACCGGAACACAGTAATGCTAACATTACTGCTTGGCGGCAGAAGTAAGTACAGGGCAGTACTACCCTGGATGAACTCTTTCATAAGGAGCTCTACTGCTACTAGTAATATGTTAATGTAAAACTAAGAACGGTCATAAAAAGCCGTGGTAGCCTAATTGTTTGATCTACTGCCTCTAAAGCAGAGGCCCAGGTTTCGAATCCGGACTCGCATCTCTGACTTTTCGGAATTTATGTGCAGTCCCAGACCTTATTGGGCGGCGGCGCGTAGCTGACCATGGCTTAAAACCCTAACCTGAAACGAGATCTGTGCCCAGCAGTGGGACGTATACATGGTTTGTTGACGATGATACAAAACCAGACAACTTTACGTCTCAGTGTGACTGGGTCAATGTGTGGCAGAGCCCTGCAGATCTTTGAGATTTAAAGCTCTGAGTGATATTTTTGCTGTTCTGGATAGGGGCATGTCGCTTACTATTGTGTGCGCGTCTGTCTAATCGGCCCTGTCGTTTGATATCAGAAGAAAAAGAAAACGGTATTTTATTAGTTCATTTATATCATTATTATTAATTTGTTCTAATTAGAACATTAGGTATGTCCTCTATGAATTAGTGATTTGGGAAGTTTCATAAAAGAAAAAAACTTGTGACAAGGGCATTATAGATATAAAAACAAAAATATTCGGTAATACTTTTTAAACACGTGCGAGAGTCGAAAACTTTTCACGTCCGGGTATGTATACTCTATAATTTTATACATAATACGCTATAATTTTCCAAACACGTTACCAAGTTCTATATTCATTTGTTTCCAAACTGTTTCACGGTTCTGAACTACCTTTAATGAATTCTAAATGAAGTGAAAATAAAATTAAATGAAAACATTCGCCGTTAATCAACATAATAAAAGCATACAAAGCAAACAACAGAATTCATAGACAAAGTATCCATTCTCATTGAAAGCTCTTCCTGGTTGCATAAACCTCGTAGCTTTCAGCATTAATGAGTTGGCTGTTTAATAGGAAGGCTGATGGCATGAAAATGATGTGGGGCTTTTAAATTATTCCATGGAGAGAAATGTAATATACCATTGTAATATTGTGAATGTGTATATTTGTTGTTTATCAAAATTTGAGGTCCATAATCTGCTAAAGTAGAGTGAAAATTTAACAACCATTTCGTTGTTTTACATATGACGTCGCTATTTTTACGATTCGGTGTATATTTTTTTATACTAAGTGACGGCAAGAACATGTCGTGTACCTGATGGTAAGCGACACGCCTGTCCATAGCAGTTGCAGTGCCTTTCAGAGCTTTAAATCGCAAAGGTGTGAGGTAATAATAATAATAACGCACACACTCAACATAGCCCCGCACTAGGGAAACCCTGTGTCGCGGGTGCCATGGACAGACACATAGACAACCACAAATTACACCCAAACTCACGGGAGAAATAAATGTAGGCCATACACATATTTCTCCCGGCCTGGGAATCGAACCCAGGACCTCTGCATGGCAGTCCGGCAAAATCAAAATCAAAAATTTAAATCGCAAAGGTGTGAGGTGCACTACCATCGCGCAATTTTTGACCATTAATGGGTAATTATAGTTAATCGTCGAATAATTTACATATTATTTGCATGCCAACTATGGTAGAATAAACTGGATTTATTTAAAATAAGAGCATAATGTACCTTATTATGACAAATAAATTGATGTTGATGATTGATTAATTACGCTTGTCATCCTGAGACATAAGTCCCATGTGCCTGGAATTTGACCAGCACCCTTAGCGCCCAGTTACTTACATGAGGCGAAACTTTTAAAGAAAGCGACCGCCCAGTTACCACTCCTTCGTGTACATTAATGGTAAATCCGAATTCTATTTACTAAGCAACATCATTTAAATTCCTCTGAATAATACAACCGCGTAGACGTCACGCGTACGCGCGACCGCCGCGTGGACCAAATTCAAGCCAGACTCGTCTTCGTGGTCGGGACGCTCATTTAAATTAAAACATAAAAGCTAAACGAATAGAGCGTATTTTGCCATGCACGCACGCACGCGGTCGCTGCGCGGCGGCAACGCGGTCTCCCCTCGGCGACCGTGCGGCGGCCGCGCGGGGTGAGCGCGATGAAATTTGTGTCGAATAAATGCGCCCTAACTCTTCAAAATCGGAACGCAGTGATGCTCACTGTTCTGAATTGCTTGGAGGCAGAAATAGCTAAGGTAGCAGTAGTTCCCTGGACGAACTCTTTCACAAAGTGTTGTACTGCTGCTAAAAATGTCGATATCACAAATCACTATTTGTTACTGAAACACTGCTCTTCACAGGTTCGTTTCCATTCATTATTTAGAAAGGTTAGATTATCATATTCGATTGTCAATTATCTTATAAGCTACAATTAAAATTACATAATACAATTTGAATACTAGTTAATAGTTACAAAAAGGAAGCATTATTATTTAAGAGAGTCATCTTCAAAATATGTATTAACTAAGTAATAGCATTTTTGTTTTAGAAATAATTTGAGTTTATTACAACACATTTTGTAAGCGAGTCTCTTTCAATTGTTTTTAGTATGTCAAGTAATTTGTTATAGATATTTACTGCTCTATAATGTGGGCTATTTCGATACATTTCGATACGGGGTGTCGGTAAGTTTGTACTTCGGCGATCACTTTTAACAAATTCAAAATTATTCATATTTTTTCTTACAAAATTTATTGTTTCCATTAAAAATACTCGTATACAAAGAGGTGTGAGTAAATGTTCTTTTATAAAAATTTGTTTGCAGCTATTTCTGGGTGAAATATTATACATTATGCGAATACACTTTCTTTTGTATAATGAAAATATTTCTGGCGTCAGTACTATGGCCCCATACCAAAATACCGCACCGGAGCCAAGCAAACGCATAGGCGTAATCGGCTATCTGGGCACACTCTACTTTTGCGTTACATTTTTATACAGATAGTGCGTAGATAAGCTGAGATAATTTAGATTTTATATTTTAAATATGTTTTTTCCAGTTTAGATGAGTATATATTACCAAGCCTAATAATGTGAAATGTTTTACTTACTCCATATGTACTCGTAAGTTGTAAGGTTAAGAAATTAAAAAACAAAAA
The DNA here is from genome assembly GCF_003589595.1 of Hyposmocoma kahamanoa. Lineage (NCBI taxonomy): Eukaryota > Metazoa > Arthropoda > Insecta > Lepidoptera > Cosmopterigidae > Hyposmocoma > Hyposmocoma kahamanoa. Next base: position 12,361,367 of record NW_020654289.1, read on the forward strand.
TGTTACAAGTTAATAACTAGGCAACCGCGCAAAAGTGATTGGGTACACCTAACACTTTTGCGCAGTCAATTGAAATGAAAAAAATTATTCGTTTTAACGTAATTAGTATCCATAGTTGGCACGAGTTCATGAAATTTTTATTAAAAGCGCTGTTTAATGTAATTTATTCATATTAATGTTGAAATTTATGGAGTAAAACAATAAACGTTGAAAATTCTCTCGCTAATTTTGTCGTTCCTGTTTGCTGGATGGATCGTATTGAATAAAATTTGCATTTAGCGTCCTGAACTTTGGATAGCCAAATTATAACTTGAATACTTCTTGCGAGTTATAACTAAATATTTTAAGTTTTGAAGTCATAAAACTGAATATTTCAAGTTTTGAACCTCGTTTAAGTATTTTGATTGAAATTTCTATCGTAAAAGAACGCACACTTAGCTGCGAACATGTTGTATATTATGTAATAATAATGATGTGCTACACAATCACACCAATTAGCAGGTCTTGAAATAGGAATATCCCGGTATTATGACTATCAGTGTAATGAAATTCACTCTGAGGCACTACACCCAGACTACAGCTACATGTAGATATGTTAATGAATCTTAGAAAATGCAAACAAGTATTACAAAAGCGCCTATCACTTGGGTATGTAAAAATGTAACAAAAGCGATGCATTCTCATTTATTTATTAAATATATTTAAAAAAAGACCAGAAACAATTTAGAAAAGATTAATTTCTCACATTGTTTCTATCGGTAATCGAACACGAAATCTCCTTATCCCGCGCAGTGCAAACAGTTGGGTCACCGAGTTCAATGGCATTAGTATTTTTTAAGCTTTTAAATTATTTTACAAGAGTTAATTATATTTAAAAACAATTTACATCACAGGTATTAGTTGTTTTCTTGAAAGTCTATAATTTGCAGATATTATAATGAAATAATCTGGAAAAGTTTGTTGAAATGTTTGAATTTTTAGTCCATGTAATATTTCTTATCACGAACCTTGTTTTTGCAAAATACATTTCTTGGATGTCTAATAATACTTCCTACGGTAAATCGTATTTTAATTTCTCAACGTGACATCGTTGCACGTGGCTGTACAGCGAATTAAAAGCTACAAACTTTGATGAAGTCCTATAATTGTCTGGCCAAAACTCTTCCAGAACAAAACCGAAAGCTCAATCGTACTAAAATTTTATTAATTTTCAAATATATATAAAATTATATCTTATATATAATACATAATTATATAATGCTTGCATTGTATCACTCAACTTTACGATAAGTGGCATAGTTATGTTTTCTGTTAAAGGTCATTCATTTCCGGAAAACGGCGCGGAAAAATGTTTTGGGAGCCAATACTATTTCTTTATTTCATTATATCTACAATAATAATATAATAGTTAGCTTATATATATTCCCACCGCTGGGCATAGGCCACATCTCATATTGGGAGGACTTCCCATAGTGCTGGCTTTTTCACGATTATCTCTTTCACCGAAAAACTCACGGTAAATTTCAAATTATATTTCGGACATAAATGACGAAAAACTGAGGTACTGTAATGGTCAGCTCCAGTTGGTTAGAGTGAGCATGAGACTGGTTGTGCGTGAGTTCTGGTTGACCCGTTGCTGCGTGTAAAATTTAGAAGCGAGGAGAAGGAAGGAGGCCTTACACACAACGAAAACAAGTTCCAAGTAGAAATAACCAGATGATTTATTTAAATTTAAAGCTATAACATGTTACATGCGTTGCGGTTAATTATAAGGTATGAACAGCTAGTTTTTGCTACTACCCCAATTTACATTATGAGTTTACAGATATGCTTTTTGCTTTTATCAGTTACACATAAAAGGTTCACTTTAAGTATACTGAGAGCTAATACACTGCACTAAGAGTTTTTAAAAGTACATGAGTGGCACATGGACACGTCACTTATACGTCACTGACCTGGAGGTTAACGGATGCACTTTTAGGTTACATACCAGACCCGCTGCGAAGACAGCGTAGTCTCTACAGGAGTAACGCCAATACATGTGAATGCCGACCACCCGTGGAGCACATGACACGTGGCCGTTCACAGCCGAACAAAAGTTACGGCGCTTTTGTCTCAGCCATTTAGTTGATGGCGAAACACGAAATTACAAGGTACAAGGAAAAAAACCCTGCAACAATACAAATTGTTACAGTACATTGAAATAAATGACGAAATATCTAGCGAAGGAAAGAATCCAGAGGTCAACTCACCATGCGGTCCGGTGACACGGGTTTTACATCTTGTACAGGGTTCGTATCGCAGGGCTATTCCATATTTTTCTTAAAAAAGGAGGCATTGGGGGACCATGCCCCCAATGGAATAAATCACCGCTGAAGATAAAAAAAATCTGGGACACCTTACGAGCCTACGTGTCGAACAGAAAAGACAAGCTTCCGCCGAATTCCTCTTAAGAGATATTACATGCAAACAACGCCACAGACAATCTATCGATTCATCCAGATGAAGCTCCCAAGTCTTATTACCCAAACCCGCTAGAATACAGGGCGATTCCAGGTTTACGTATATTGCTTTACAGAAAGTACTTGGCAAACTAATTGGCGGCGTTCGACATGGAAATATTAAGGAAAGCTATAATTTATATGAAGCTCGACTACAGAAGTAAAATCGAGTTTATTGGTCCGAAGCACTAGTATTCTGCGTTACCATACAAGAAAAATTTGCCAGGATTGGTGTTTTCAAAAATATGTCAAACTAAAGGGTACCCATTCACGATATTGATTTTATAGAAAAATCGTTGACCAACAAATAATAAAAATGTGAAGGGTTTAAATAATAGATTACACCAACACTAAAGGGCTACAAATAATTTACCTAATTATTCGTAAAATACAATATCAAAGTGACATTTTGTACACGAATGGTGAAAAATACCAAGGAGAGAAGAGAAATTTTGTTTTTGTTTTGAATTTACGAGATCTACCAAAAAAAAAAGTATTACAGTGCAAGCCTTCATTCAAATATCTATATCTATTCATATATATATATATATATATATATATATATATATATATGTTAATAATTATAATATTTACAATATATAATAAATAAACATATTTTTTTTACATTTATAATACATAATGAAATACCTACAATTGCTTGGAGAAATACAGATATTCTGCCGTGCTTGTCTTCCTCCGCAGCAAGCCTTTGAATTCTACAACCTCTCACCTTTCTTGATTAAGTAATAAATTCCACTTCGCGTGGAGCAGTCTACATTAGATTTTACTTTGAAAATCACGCAATTTTTCCACATATCGTGCTTCATTTGTGTATTTCATAAAATCGTGCGTAAAGATTTAATAAAAAGAACTCTTGGAATTTGAGAATGCTCAACTTTTCCATTAACAATTTACTTCGAACTTTATTTACTCAATAATAATTTGTTGTACTAACAAAAACATTGAAGGACTGCTTTCTCGTGTTACTAAAAGAAAAATATAGTTATTAAACGACAGATGCTTAGAAATGCTTATAGAATTTTCATTATTTATTTGTCCATAAAAAGTACGTTAAATTTTTTTTCATTTCTCCATCAAGGCACTTAAGTAACATCAGGAGTATATAAAAGTACATAAAAATGCTTTAAGTGCTTTAAGTTTTATTATCGTTTTATAGTTTTTGATTCTATTTATAACCCCTCGGACCTATGGACTAATTGAATAGCACGATCAATTAATTGGCATAGCTATGGTGCCTTTTAAACAAGTACTTTAGTTGTATCGTTCTTAAAATAATGGGTAGAAAAAAACTCTAAAACGTAAATAAAATGTAATCTTAATATTACTGTGTTATTTACTTGGCTACCGAAAACTTTTGTGCAAATAATATTACGAAAATAACCGAATAAAATATTGAAAGTTCCGAAAAATCTTATCATTTTTGTTTTTTTTTTATAATATTAAGTGACGGGACGAATAAGTCGTGCGCCTGATAGCACGGTACACGCGTGTCCATAACAGTTGCAGTGCCACTCAGAGCTTTAAATCGCAAAGATCTGAGGGGCACTGTCGCTGCGCACGTCGCCCTTACACATAAGTTGACAAGTCCCATATGCCTGTAATTTCACCATCATCATCTTGTTAACGTAACACTACTACTCCAACTTAATTTATATTTTACCGAAAACTATCGTAAATCACTTATTATAAATTTAAAAGCGACCTTTCGGTGCTTGTTACATTATACCATCATACTTTAGTACTATTTATAAATGACAACAAAGAACACTGGTCGGTGAGTTAGTTTTTCTTTCGGAAGTTTAGAGACTTATGATTGTTTAAACTTGTTTAAAGTTCTTGTTTTATTTGCTAAGTATAATTTTGTCGGTATATTCTGTATTTACTTTCTAGTAACTCATTTTAACGCAGTATTAGGTATAATTAGCCGTAGTTCGCTGGTATACCGATGACCAGGTGAAGGTTGCGGGAATCCGCTGGATGCGAGCGTTACGGGACCGGTCGTTGTGGCGTTCTTTGCGGGAGGCCTATGTTCAGCAGTAGCTGTCTTTTCGCTGATGATGAGTGTTTATTTATTTCCTTTGCTTAGTCAGAATGTCATTATGTACTATTTTAACTGCTTTCGTGGCCGAACGGTTAATATTCTAAGCTAACACGCAGAGGTACCGGGTTGAATTCCCGGGCGGGGAGAAATATTTGTATGGCCCACGTTTATTTCACGCGTGAGTTTGGGTGTAATTTGTGGCTAGGGTTTTCCTAGTTCCGGCCTATGTGTGTGTTATTATTATTATTATTATTATTGTGTTATTATGCTGGTATTACTAAGCACTAAATTCATCACAATAAAGAATACAATACAAATAAAGAATGATACAAGATTCTTTTGTAGATTTTTAAATCTTAGTGCGTTTATGCTGCTGCGTGCCGATATTTATCGTTGTGTGCGTGAGAGATGTTAATAAAGTATATTACCGTACCTGTATCAAACCCATATACGTCACGCGGCATGACACGAGTCGCCTGCAATAAAGAAGCGTGTAAAATATTATAATGTTAGGTATTGGAGTGAGTGTGTTGTTTAATTATTCTTTGCTGTTGTTAGTTACGGTTATATTGGAAGTGCTTATTTAATTTTAGGATTTATTTATTATCTAAATGTATTGTTATAATATTTATTTTTATTGAATATCATAATGTTTTTACTTCTATGATATTCATTGATATTTTTTTGTGAAAATACTCCACTAGTGTGATATTGTTATTGATATAAAGAACAAACAACCATAGGCAAAAATTCCTTCGATCCGACTGGACTCGAACCAGTGTCTGTTGCCTCACCGTGGCTACCGCTCTTATCAATTAAGCTACAGACCGAGTCAGCAGATCATACGAATTTTATGTGCCTTCTGCGGATATTTGTCTTGCATTTAAACTGAGAGAAACTTATGTAAGTTTCTTTGCATAGGTATCTTTGCAGCTACCAGAAAATTGATAGAGATGTCGCTATATTGATTGCAATAGGTACTTATTTTTATTGAATATTATAATGTTTTTACTATAATGACATTAATGTATTTTTTGGGAGAATACTCCACTAACTTATTATTGTTATTGGTATAAAGTCCGAACAAACACGAAGAAAATTCCTTCTATCAGACTGGACTCGAACCAGTGTCCGTTGCCTCACCGTGGCTACCATCTTTGCCAACTGACTTACAGAGCTGTATTATATGTTTTTTCTTGTATTGTTTTAGTAACTTGATGATTTTTTTATTTCACTAGGAATTTAACTTATTGTCCGGAATCAGTTATATTTAAGGTAATTTTTACCACAAAAAATTTGATAACAGTGTCACTATTTTATTTTCACATCTCTTTTTCATCACTCTAGTTTAAGTTCATGACAAAAAATTGTTCCGCCAGTAAAATATCATTAATTTTTTCATGAACTGGAAGTATCTGACATTGGTGGTATTTTCTTACTGGGGTGTACTTTAGTTTAAATTTGGTGCGCACATTTTTTGTTATATTCTTGAGCACGCAAGTGCCGTAAAAATTTACGAGATGATTTTTACAAGTTAAGCCGTGGCTGTAGGTCCTCGTTAAATAATTGATTCCCTGAGTGATACCGTAAGGTAATTATGGAAAAATTTATAAGAACAGCGTTCAGTTTTTTTATTTCTTTAACAAGGCCTACCTACTAACTAAATACAGATATGTCAAATATAAAATACTATGAATGAATTCGAATTAAAAGTATACACAGCATTATACACAAAGGTATTATTTTGGAAGCACGGAAGTATACCAGCCTGTATAAATATAACTTATTTACAAGAAATTCGATAAAACTTGCATTCAACAATTTTTACATTTACAGACAGTAAAAACAGAGACAATCAGACAAAACAAAAACCCGAGCTAAACGCAATTAACTTCACAAGTAAAATATTTAATATTTTATACTAGTTCACAATTCCGAAAAATGTCATTGTACCTTCTCATAATGGAGCAAGAGGAGAAATACTACCGTAATTGATTTTTTGTCAGTTCAGTTGTAAAAGGTATGTTATAATGCAGCCTAGTTGACATATGAATATATTACTCACATTTTATATGACTAACATTCACTGCACTTATGATTATGCACTGTTTCTATATAGGGTCATGTGCGTGTGAGATGTGTAGTTTTTGCACGTGAGGTGTTCACGTGCAATGAGTTTAACTCGTTGACTGGTTTCCTTTTGTAATGAGGAGTTCACGTACGTTTTCATAGCAGTAGTCCTCTTTGTGAAAGAGTTCGTCCAGGGAAGTACTTCCACCTGACCTATTTCTGCCGTCAAGCAGTAATGTAACCATTACTGCGTTCCGGTTTTGAAGGGTAAGAGTGCTAGTGAAATTACAGGCATATGGGACTTGTCAACTTATGTCTCAGGGTGACGGGTGCAGTGGCAGTCCCCTATGATCTTTGCGATTTAAAACTCAAAGCGCCACTGCAACTGTCATGGATAGGCGTGGTGCTTACCACCAGGCCCACGACTTGTTCGTCCTGTCACTTGTTATTATAAAAAAATCCACATATTTGTAGGTTCTTTATTATCAATTTGTAGAATTTTGCTTGAAATATACTATAGATTTTAAATATAATTTTCCTGAATTTCTATTGAATTGATATTCAATTACTTTTATGTGAAATTACTTCACTAGTTTATTATAATTATTATACAAAGATCGAACACTCAGATAAAATTCCTTCGATCTGAAGCCGGATTCGAACCGACGTCTTCTAGCATACCGTGCCAGACTCTGTACCAACTAAGCCAAGGAACGAACCAGCGGACCTCACAAATTTTGCTATGTGCTTGCGTCGTATAAATGATACAAAACAAAAAAAAAACAAAGGGATGTGAAGTGAATTGAAAAAGTGTCCGTGTCTGGCCAAATACCGATTATATTTTAACCAACCAGGAGCCAGTAGAGAGTTTGAGCAGCGTCATGTTTGATATTTTATATTGCCTTTTTTTGAACTCTTTGCAGTTCTGGTGCAGAAATATAATGATTTTTTTTTCGTTCAGTGATGAAACTTATGAAATTATAGTTTTCAGATTAAAAGACTGGAGTAGAAAAACATTAAATCTCAAAGAGAATTTCAAACATTTACAGTAAAATAGTAAAAGGTGCAAAATTGAATTCAGTACAATCGTACATTGTAATTCCTATGAATATTCACTCGATCGAATGTGACTGCCCATCAGCAATAACCTTAATTACTTACTATATTACTTCCACGATTTGTATAGTTTAATCAACCTTAGAAAACCTTAAATGAGAATCACTAAGTACAGGTTTCTTACCACGGTTTGAGTTCTTTTTATTTACCCGATTTTCGGAACAGTTACGCTTTTTGAACATGAGTTCGGGTTAACTCAACCAAAGTGACATTCATCAACACCAGCATTACGATATAATTTAAAACAATACGACGGTATCCAACGAAATGCAAACTGTTCGAAATTGTTCGCAATCGAAGCCTGCAAGTGACAACTACAGTGGGTTTGCGGCAAGTTTATTAAATTAACAATCGCTTTGTAATTACGATTGTACAGTCCCTGTTATTGTATTGGTATTATCCCCGAGTTCCTGGTAAATATTCGCTTCTTTATTATATTGTTCATTAATGAACCATCGCCATTATCAACTCATTATATTTACATGTCCCTGTTGGGAAGGGGTCATCTCTAAGAAGAGCTATTTTTCTGTGGGATCTACTTTAGTAGAGACGAAGCTGCTGAGCCTTGAATACCGCTGTAAAGTTGCTTGGTTATCGGTTTCCGTCAGAATATAAATCACGGCCAACGTGCGATGGAATTTCATTACGTCTTCACTTATCCATCATTGAGGGACTAGACGTAGGCTGAGATTCCGCCCCTATGTTCTGGATGGCACAAGATTCATACGAAACGTTACACTTCCACATTCCTAAGGCGAACAGCTATGGAGTAGGATTCCCTGCCTACAACTTATTTTTATAATATTAATTGACGGGTAAGCTTCACACCTGTCCGTAACAGTTGCAGTGCCGCTCACACCTTTAAATCACAAAGATCGGAGGCGCACTGCCACTGCGCCCGTCACTCAGAGACATAAGTTGACAAGTCCCATGTGCCTGTAATTTCACCAGCACCCTTACTCTTCAAAACCGAACACAGTAATGCTGACATTACTGCTTGGCGACAGAAATATATAAGGCGGCAGTACTTCCCTGGACGAACTCTTTCACAAGGAGCTCTACTGCAACGAAAATTCTATGCTATTCCATGAACGTTAAACTTGAACCTTTTCAAGGCGAGAGTGATCAGTATTTAGGTGTGCGCGCTTCATCAAAATGCACACTTATATTTTATAAAACACATGATTTGAGCAACTCATGTCTTTTGAAAATAATTAAAAAATGGTTTTTACTCAACGATCGTTATGCATATATTTCGAAAGGGTTCGGAATGGTAGAGCAAATTCCAGCAATTGATTATCATAATTTGTGAACTTTGTTCCTAAAAAAGTAACATTAAATTTAGGAAAATAAATTCTGACCTACTGCGGATTTCACATGTTTCATCACGATGGTTTCCTTTTCCGTTAGCAACATGCACTCCCATTCAAACTTTGATAACCCATTTCAACGTAGTTTTGAAAACAAAAATTAAAAAAAAAAAATATTGTGTCAGTCTTGTACCATTTCCATTATACCATAATTATACCAGGTTTCATTTCTTGTAGCATGTTTACAAAATACTTTGAAGCCCTAACTTGTCTCTTTTTTGGTGTTATTTCGAAAATCCTTGAAACACGTGTTTGTTTATTTTGTATTTAAAGCATCAAAACCAAGTATCAAGCAAATCGCACCACATTTTAAACAGATTCCATGCAAACTTTGATTTGCCATTTTATCCCAGTTTAGGGGTGGTTTTGAAAAAAATGTTATGTCATTTTTAACCGACTTCAAAAAAAGGAGGAGATTCTTAATCCTACTGTATTTTTCAAGTGCATGTTAACCAATTACTCCAGCGTTTGTAAACCGATTTTGACGAATCTTTTTTGCTGGAAAGAGGGTAGGTACCTCATTATTGGTCCTATTTGATATATTCCACCTCTAATTGGCCAACAGATACATGTGATTCCGTAAACTTTTGAACTTGGTTTATTTTATAAAAAGAGTATAATTATTTTACCATTTTTATTGCATCAAGTATCTAGGAGTTCTGGTGGATGACAATCTTTCTTTCCTATCTCATGTAAACCTCCTACGAAACAGAGTCCGAAAATTAATATTTATTTTCAAAAAACTTCGATACGTTGCTAATGCCTCTGTTATTAAAATGGTGTACTATGCTTTGTGTCAATCATTGTTGACGTATTGTATCTTGGGGCGGCGTTCCAAAAACACATGTTATCACTGGAAAGGGCTCAGAGAATCATTTTAAAGGTGTGTACTTTCAAGCTATTTCAGTGCCCTATCGATGACTTGTATAGGTATTGACAGTTCGTCAACTATTGATTCTAGCTGTCATCCTGAAACAACATGCGGAACTATCGGATTCCAGTCTGGGATGAGCATCCCGCCCTCACCGATCGACCCGTCGGGACATTGTGCCTTTACTAACTGTGTGTAGAACTTCATTTGGCTACAGATTCTATTTCCTGTGACGGTTTCTTTTAACAAAGTAAATAAAGAGTTCTATCACAAATTGGCTTCAAGGACTAAACTATTCAGAAACTGAAAGTTTTGTTATGCCTTAATATCGAAGCCATGGGCTCTAGACATTTACTTGAAAATATTTACGGCTACCTATCCAGCCATCTCTGATGCCAGGTCCAGAAGGTTTTTCACACTTATCAGCCCACACCCACAACCCAACGCCTATCACACACACACATTCACACACACACACACGCACACATACTCTCATATACACACACATTCTCATAACTAAGTTAAATATATATTATTGTTTTCCCCTTAGTTAATTTTTGTTTTGCTCCCTTCAAAAGTTTTGCTATATTATATATATTAGGAACCCATCCAATTGAGCCTCTGTCTCTTGTGATACAGGTTTTACCTAGTTCAAGAGTCAGTGTCGTCATTGGCTACTTCCTGTTTCACTTTCTAAGTAATTGTATTTCGAAATCGCTGTATAACTTGTGATTGTAATTAAAGTAAAAATTTTGTGGAAATAAATAAATTTATTATTGTTATTTTTATTGTAGATATTTATGCAAAATTTCATCTTTGTAATTTCAAAGAATACGACTTTTCATACAAATATTTTTACCCTTTTTCAACCTCTGATGGGTTGAATTTTTAAAATATCCGTCCTTATTTCCCATACACCAAATAAAAGTAACAAACCCTCAAGTTTTCATGTTTCTAGGAATTATTGTTTTTGTTGTACGTCCATCTACCACTGAATTGCTCCGAACTCTACTCCTGTACATAGGTGTATAGATTTAAATTAAAGTCATATGTCCATGCTGCCACAAGAGGGAACCTTCGATTAAATTGAAAAGCGACTATTCTCCCACTGGGTTACCATCGCTCAACATTAATGGATATTAGAGAAAGTATAGTTATCATGCGAGGTGTTAATTAATTCCATCGTGCTATTAAAAAGGTTTAATAACCATTAAGACACAAAGTTACAGTTTTTAATTCATGTAGGTGCCCATTATCTTTATTTTATTACATCCTACACTGTTTCATTACTGTGCAAAGGCCTCCTTCCCTCGTTTTCATTACTTTGGTCTATCGAATTCGTCCAATTTATCCTTCCACCTTTTCCTTAAAATTTTCTAAAGTATCTGAAGATTTCTTAATTAAAGTTTGCCAATTTTTATTTTCCTCTCTTGTATCTTTTACGTAGTATCATAACAGCCTTGGGTGTTTTAATAAAACTATTTAATGCCAAGATCAAAAAGTATATAGTAATAAATACTCGCATTGGCAGTTTCTAAGAGGAAGACCTATAATATTTTTATTACAAGACAAATGGCTAAAGTTACGACGAATACACTGAACTTGGAACGGAAGCTTCTAAGTAAGTGGTACTGTGATATTTTATGTGGTGTGAAATAAACTGTTGATAGTTATTGATATAAGTGGAATCATTCGACAGAGTATGAACGATTAAACCCTACTACTAATACAAACTACTAACTCTTCTAAAAATGTACGTATTAAATTCGTATCTACGTGTAATATTACCTAAAGTTTTATGTTACACGTAAACCGCGTAATTTGCCAATAAGCGCTAATATGTTATAGAATGTTGCAGAAAAATGATTCTTATACGCTCTGGGTGTACAGGCGATGCCCTAAGGTACTTGACTCCCCTAGCCGACCATTTGGTTCGCTTCGGGACACTTTTAACTGATATATTAAAGGAATTACAGCTTTATGTTTGAAATTTGTAGTCCATATTTAAGTAAGTATACGTTAAATATAAAATTGGCTTAAAAAGTTTCTTAAAATGTGGACTCACTAATGAAGTATACCAAAAATGGATTGTGCCGCTCATAAGTTTTAGGTTAAAATTGTTTTGTGAAGAAAACTTTCTTCGCACTTACATATTTACTCAGAACCGACCATTTAGTCAGTTACAGGGTCGGGTAGATACCCGACATGTACACCTATACATACTTAACTTTACAGATGGACCTGATATCTAAAACAAATTTGATTTAATTAAAACCTAAAATGAGTCTGGTTATAAAAGAAAATAAAGAAAAATATATTGTTACAATAACACCAAAAGGATTCATAAAAAGAAACCGATGATAAAAGGAGAAAGATAAAGCGCTGTAACAAAGCGAATTCTTAAAAATATAAAAAGATCTCACATAAGCGAAATAGGTTTAAACTAACACATACATTCCAATAAAAAGTAAATCAGTAAAACGAACGAATTCTTTCGCTAAAAATATAAAAAAGTGTTACTCAAGTAACACTGAAAATGTGAGTTGACTCGTTTGAGATTAACATACAACCGAATAAGAAAATGTTCTAACAGTTTACTCAGCTAGACTAACAAAAGGCAAACATTTACGACATGCTCGCGTGAGTAGCACTGTACCGTCTAGACAACGTACTACGAAACGACGTCGTCCACGCAGTATGATATAAATTTTGCAAACGCAAATTCACATGGGCAGACAACAGAATCTGTTCGCACATTGTACTCGTATAGACTTGGCAAAGCGCCAAGGTGCACCAGCGCAGAAATAGTGTCAAATACGTACTATGGCTTTAAGTTGTCGTATTGTTCTAGACGTAGACAAAACTGCCTGACAATGGAGCTGTAAGCTGTACAATTGAAGATAACTTTTGTTATTGTTGTGGAATCTTCAAAGTCCGTAGATGCAAGATTGTTTCTTGCGAGTTTTGAGAATTTAATTAAAGTAGTAACATCAAACCAAGTATTTAGAAGTGAAGATCCCTATCGGCTTGCTTAAGAAATTACTTCTCCAACTTGTAGCTAATATTGAACAGCACAATATCTTGTATAGCAGTATTTGTTGCGTACATTCGCTTACCTTCCATCTTTTCAACAATTCCAGCATCAAAGTCTTGTCTAATTCAAAGGAAAATCCAATATGGTTTCAATTGGATGGATAGGTGCAGATGTATGTATGTATGTACAAATAGAGTTACTTGATTGATTTACATTGTAAAAGCGAAGTCTTCCTATTTGTGCCTAAAATTGGGTGAGGTGGAAAAGAAGGTGGCGACGACCAAATAAAACCAGAAAGCAACAAATAGGGTGAATCATAAACATAATCTGTCTTCGATAATATCGTAATATTTTACCAGTTACGTGTAAGGTAGTTTCGTTTTTATGTTTTTCCGTTTCCTTGCCATACGTAAACAAAAGTATAATATGATATTTATCATAGAAGAATACAGGTTAAGCTAACTAACTGTAGTACTTGAAAAGGTATTTGATATTATCATTATTTACCATACAACCTGTCGCCAGCAAATTGTTGTTTATAAATTGTAGTTCAGAACGCTTAACTTCGTTTAATATATACGAACAATAGAAATAATTAACATAGCTGAACAAAGTAACGTGGAAACAATAACCTGATTTGTACAACCTTATCGTCAAAGAATTTCACCCTTCAAAGACTTCATTTAGGAGTTCTTTAACTCTCTTGAATTGATTTCCATTCTCTCCTTTAGAAATCCTTCCGATGTCGATTCCCCTGTGGCCCACTAACTGCCTGTCAATATGAATGAGCAAACTTTCTACAAATCGGCTTATTAGACTTTAGTAATTGGGTATCGTCAATTAAGATTTTAATCTTAGACTTCTTAATTTTAATTAGAACTTTCATTATACAAAATTCTATGCACCTTTCATATAAGTAGATAACTTGAAATGTTTTTGATTTTCCAGCTTAGCTTAGCTTTATAGCAACTTCACCGTCCATTACTACAATATTTTTCCATACAAAATGTATGTAAGAATAGCTGATGTTTTTATTGCGTTTTAAAACGAGCTAAATATTATAAGTTGTTTGTGTTTGGGTTTATACACAATCACTTATCCAACTTATTTGTGTCACCAAAAAAACACCTCGCATTTCGTTTAGCTTGTATATGGTATGTAAATGCTTCCATAGAGTTCATGCTTCCATTATTATGTGTGTGATTGTTTTTAAGCAACTAATATTTATAGTTTATGTCTAGTAATTCATACTCGGCTCCCGGTTTGTTACTGTATTGAATATCAAAATGTTTGTGTAGTATGATAACTTTTGATCCTTTTCTTATTATGCCCATTTATGTGATCTACGAAACCTTTTGCGTTCGTTTGCCTTATAATAACACCACCCGAAATCCTTGGAGCAAAAACAAAATTAAATATCGATCGCAATATCATTATACAAAGTATCTTTAAATTCTGTTTTAGGCCTGTACAGGAACTCGGGATCACATGGTGCAGGTAAATCGAAAAACTTATTAGTTTTAAAAATAAGTTATACTTATATATCTTTGTGACATAATTTTGTAATCATGCTGCTGTAGAAATATTCACTTGGAAATAAAAGACAAATCGGCTTAGAACGTCTACAACATGTCGACGAACAATTGGGCTTTTTTTTAAAGTGTAATAAATAAATTATACAAAAACAGTTTTTGTATAATTTATTTTTAATCTCAAACGGTTTAATATTAATGGCTCAATTAAAAAATTTCAAATTATTTTCCACTTTAGGGATTTTTTTTACTTTTAAATCCAACATGTAAAACAACAAACAAGTACTACAGAAATAGCATCTTGTTCTTGCATTTTGTATGGCTTCTCGGGGCCGGTGTTCTCAATAAGCAAGCAAAATGGATTACAACATATCCCTTCGTGTCGGATGAAATAATATTAACAATTTTCCAAATGGATTACAGTATATTTTTATTTTCTCTTTGTTTATCTGGGAATCTGTATACAACTCTAAATAACAGTTTCGTCGTCTCTTACATTATAACTCACAAGTCATAGACGGTGTTGCTCCAGCAACAGCAACCGATTCAACAAACAAAAACACACGTCAAACCTCGTCGTGCCGCTCATATATATAATAAATTAAAGCATTTACGGTGCTGGTGCTTTACGCGTTCGTTATGGCACATTTATACTAGGTCGATAGGTCGCTGGTCCGCTGAGGGCGGCAAACTCCCAAGTGTAAACACAAGTCGTTTGACGACCTTCGTTTGCTGTTGTAGTCGACAGAGACGACTACGTGTAATCAGTCAACCACTGTCGGGCGACTCGGTCGCCTTCAGCGAGCGACAGTTGATCACGTGTTAAGGGCAGAGGATTACCTACATACCTACTCGATCAGATTTTGAACGATTTATTGTGTCTCTGTGTGTAAACTTGTTACTATAATGACGCGATTTCGACTTGGTGATTTTGGCAAAGGCGGCAAACGACTCGGCAAAGGAAAGTAGTCTGCCGGAGACGGCAGTCGACGATACTGTAATTATTGACGTAATTCAAGACGGCGCAGAGGTAGTTAATAAATACAGTGTGTAGGTAGCTGTTTTTGCAAGGAAACAGGAAATTTAGAAAACTTCACCATTTATGAGCACATTATCCACAAAAAGATGATAAATGATTGTCAGATACTAAAAAAACAATGGAAAAAGGAATAATAAATTAGGTATTTGTTTTTCGTTAAATTACACATGTCATTTAGATTTCAATGCTGATGATGCATTATGTGGTAATAAACTAGTAAAACGTAGTTTAGTAGGTCAAAGTAAGCTGTTTGTATTTGTTTATTTTTTTATGGAATGGAATTGAACAAAGGTGCGGGTTGTCCGAAGTATTGCGTTGCTAAAAATGTAATACGCAATAATTGGAACTTCTTGTATTTCGATTTCTTTGAAAATAAGTAGTTCATATATAGTCGCATCTTCTAAACGAGTTACTGATTTTGATAAACGAGGCGACCGTATCGATTTGTCTTGCTAACCCTCGCGTCACAAGATGTATTACGAGACGAATTACAATGACAATGACAAAAGTGGTACAAATAAAATGCGTGTTTTGTAAATTTCTAATTTTAACATGTAATTATAATGTGAAAAATGTTTTGTGTTTGAAGACTACCAAATTCAGAAATCTGGAAAAGTTTCAATTACAAAATAAATACAGTTTGCGTCGAAATGGTCGCTGCGTTCGAAGTGTTATATGTTAAAATGCTTTATATTTATTACGATAAAATTGACTTCATTATGGAACAAGCTTTTGTTTCTGGGTTGTTAATATCATTTTCTAATTAATTTTAATGAACAAACATAAAAAATCTTTATTTCCTTTTATTAAGGGTGTGAATAATGAAAAGTTGAAATTTGCGTGTCATTAAGGAAACGTACAAATTTTTGGATTTCTCTTTTTCTTTTAAAATTCTACAAATCGATTACAAGGAACCTAGATTTGCGAGAAGTTATGTACATAACTACGTAGTGGTACGTAGTTGGCAGCTATATAATACTACTGCCACAGTCAGCTCTCTTTTCTACATACTTGCCGCTCAATAGAAACAGAACTGTTTCTAGTAGAAACAGAACTTTTTGGACAATTTGTTACATTTTTTAACAAATATTCTAGTATTTTTGTTCCTTTGTACGTTCAGACAATTTTAAGGTTAACTGTATTGTCAAAGAAAGCTTTTAAGATATTTACTGCAAAGAAAAAATAGTAACGTTTGCATAACATACTTATGGTATCGTACAAAAGATATTCGTAAAACGTGACAACAATTGTTGATTGTAGTCCTCTTTGACCCAGTTACATAAAAAAGTCACATTCTGAAGCTGTGCCGTTTACCTGCGAGTAAACACGTATACTGTACCAAATGATCTCTCATAGATATTATTCTCTTTTTATTGCAAACGTAAACAGTTTTGTCTGAAAACGTTTTGGCAAATCCAACCCAGTGACACTGTCGCCCAGAGTCACGAAAGACACAGGTAATTTGGGGAAAGTGGGACGATCGACCGTTGACCGTTTAATTATTCGTTCGCCAACGGAGCCGCCGCGACCGCCGCGGTCGCCGCACGCCAGTGACATCGATCCCCGATAGGTATTACGTAACTCCTATTTAAACCATCGCCGCTTCATACATGACGACCACTATCTTGCAGGAAGCTAGACGTTTAAACAAACATGCGATTTAATATCACTTAAGAGTCTATACCACCTCAAATGGCTTTGGTTGACTCCACAACAGGGAAAGTGTTGAGTCAATCGCTTTGTAAAAAATATAAAGTAAAATTGAGGATATATACTGATTGCTTACTATACCGAGTAAATAATACACGATTCCTAAAAATTTTCACGTTATAAAAAAACGATACGATAAATACGTTGTATTCAGTAGGTACTTTACATATACCAATGATTTTTTTTTAATATCAACTGAACTAAATAGCACACGTAGACTATACGATATATATTTTCGACCCATGCAAAATAAACTGTATTAGAACGGGAAAAATTTTAATTCGAGCAGAGGTAGTATAGACTCTTAAGTAATCCTGCTGGTGTAATTATCTTACTGAATTATTTACACGCTCGGACGCAATCGCACTTGATGATCAGCGATGATGAGAACGATTATGGTAAGAGTTTGTGTCAACGTTTGTGTACTATTTTCCTTTTAAATTTAGTGTTGTTTCTTCTAACCAATGTTGGTATTTCATTATGACAAAAGAACTTAGCTCATTAAATGATACTACATCAAACGAATGATATTGGGTTTCAGTTTAAGCCGTAGTAGAGTTCCTTGTGAAAGAGTTCGTCCAGGGAAGTACTGCCACCTTACCTATGTCTGCCGCCAAGCAGTAATGTGAGCATTATTGCGTTCCGATTTTGAAGGGTGGTGTGACAGGAGCATTCCTCAGGTCTTTGCGACTTAAAGATCTGAGCGTTACTGGAACTGCTATTGACAGGCATGTCGCTTAACGAGCTGTTCGTCCCGTCACTTGGTGTCTTAAAAAAAAGTTTGTATATGTATTTGTTTGTCAATGTAACGGCCAGCTCTTCAGTCTCCCGATCAGTCAAAATTAGTTCTGTAATAAAATTTCGTAGAAAGAGTGCACGCGAGGACTATAAGGACCTACGTTCCAACTTCGAAGATTGCAAATAAGTAGCCGGAATCTGAGGTTGTGGTATTTTTGGAATTTTAATCTTTGCGCCTGTATGTACAGCAACGTAGTTCTTTTACTGATGTTTTGTCGGTGGGAGGAGTCAGTGTATCGACCCATATTCTATAGCCTGATGATCATGTCCAATTAGGTATTTGCGATCAGCTCACGATATGCTACTGAGTTTCATCGCAGCGGGCACGCTGAAGGTTGCATGGTGTTAATTGTAACTAATTAAACACCTGTAACTTCATAATCTTCATCTGCTCAATACACGTTCCACTACAGGGTATGGGTCTAAATTAAGATCCTGTGCGATTGAGGAATTCACACATTATCCAAGGGCTGTGAACCGTCTTCCATTGTTTTCCTTTACCGCTAGGTGCGGTACTACTAAACATTCATAAACGTACGTAATTTAGAAAGTAAATCCGTTGGTCCATACCACATCAGGGATTCCAATAGTCGAAGCTTATCTGAGAAGCAACCATTCTCCGAGTTACCACAGCTCGCGTACGTGAAAATTGTTTCCTGTTTGTTAAACTAATTACATTCTTACTCTTGACATATTTTGAATCATTATCTTACATTCTTACTCTCAAAGTAAACATGCATTTTGTAAGTTTTTAGGTGTATATTGGGTTGGTTATGCGATATCAAAGCATAAATGGAAAATATTTAGAAAATATATCAAACTTTAACCAACTAAGTATGGTTATGTTGATACTACTACAATCATTGGCCGTATTTCGATTTATTTTAGAATTCCCTTTTTATTAAAAAATCTTGTCCTTACTTTTAAAATACAGCTTTAAACGTGGTTGAAGTAACTGAGTGAACTTTCATAGGTTTCTTACAGGTGGTACTACAACAGAAATGTCGTTAAAACCAAGTATAAAGATCTGCAACGGGGAACGTAGAAAAATTCGTAAGGTCTGTTGACTCGTACTGTAGATCAGTTGGGAGAGCGGTAGCCCCGGTAAGGCGAAGTCGCTGGTTCGGGTTCAGCCGGATCAAAAGAATTTTTCTTTATGTTTGTTCGATCTTTATATAATTAATATGTAATATATGCGACAACCACACCAATTACTGGGTCTCAAACTAGGGAATTCCCTGTACTATGAATACCATAGCAACGGAATTCACTTTGAGGCACTTTCCAAAACGCCCAGATCAGAATCAATTTAGAAATGTTCATTTCCCAAAATGGTCATATCGAGAATATAACCCAGAACCTCCGCATCCAGCGCCCATAATGTAAACCGTTAGGCGTTAGAGTTCGAATTTTCACAAAAATATATGAGTAGTAAAAAGTAAAAAACTTTATGATATTTAATAAAATAAATATAACATTTCAAAACAAGAAAGTTCTTTTATTGTTTAAAGTTAGCTAGTCGTAAAAACAGCACGAACTTTATAGGCAATTAAATACTTCAGCCCTAAGTTCTCATGTAAATGACCTATCTTAATGAGAATAAAGTATGTTTTATCTCAAATTAAACTTAATACGGTTACCATAATTAAATAGATTTTTTAATGCGTGAGAAATTAACTCTACTAGAAATTATGACGTTATATCTTCTAAATAAACGTTTTTCTTGCTAACATTTCCGATATCATTACGTAAAAAAGTATCTTTTAAAACATCCTGACGTTCCATACGTAATAAGGACAGCCGTTATCTTGGGCGCAATTCATGCAGAAAAAACGTGGAAGGTAAAGGTGGAGGAATGAAAATGTGGGTCATATGACGCAGCATGTGGTAAGTAGATAGCTCACCCTCCAAAGCTGTTAGGATTTTCTCACGTCTTCGAAGTGTTATGTAAACTTTCTCGACTTGCAAGTGTTATTACGACCTTTACGCTTTAGGTAAATGATAATTAATATGATTAAAACCACCTTAATTTTTAATTTAATTAAGGACTTCGTACATTAACGCACACATTCATACTGCGTCACGGGTGCCACAGACATTTTTTAAAATATAATATCAAGTGACGGGACGAACAAGTCGTGCGCCTGATGGTAAGTTTTAAATCGCAAAGATCTGAAGGGCACTGCCACTGCGCCCGTCACCCTGAGACATTAGTTAATAAGTCTAATCTGCCCGTAATTTCGCCAGCACCCTTAAGCTTCAAAAGCGGAACGCAGCAATGCTCAAATTCTACTTGGCGGCAGAAATAGGTAAGGTAGCAGTACTTCCCTGGATGAACTCTTTCACAAGGAGCTCTACTGCTACTGAATGATTTTCACTAATTACAGGTGTTAATGAAAAAGAACTCCGGCGCCGCTGGGCCGCCCGCGCCCCTCACTCGATTCATTCCGCCATCGTAGGTTAGCGTATTCACACGTATTACCTTTCTATTGTAACCAAAATTGGAATACACACTCCAAAGGTTTTCAGGTCATTTTATTTGCTGAATCCTTTGTAATAAAGTATTAACAACAGGTTTCTTATCATGTTATGGGCTTTTTTTATTTTTCCGATATTTCGGAACGCTTACACGCTCCATGGTCACGGGTTGACTGGACAGCAGCAGATGACAGCTTTAAGAGCAGACCTATCTGTCTACCCTCTTTTACTGTCGACGACTACCTCTACCAGCGAGCTGTACACAGACACTCTACCGCGCGATGTAGGAATCGTGCGCGATTGAGGGCGCGTGTGAAGACGTTGGAAGGAAAGACCGCGCTCATCGGTTGCGCGCGCAATCACGCACTCCAACACGCGCCAGTTTCATGCGGTCTATCCTGCGCGATTAGCCTTTACACGGACGCTTTTTCCGTTGTAACAAAAACGAACGCGGGATGTCGCGCGCGAAAGAACGTTAGTTTAAAAAACTTCAAACAATCGAAACCGGGACGGGCCACGGAGACACTTACATTAGCGGCAAGCGTTCTTCCAAAAAAGCCATTATAATGATCAACCCATTATAAGTCCCACTGTTGGGTACGGGTCTCCTCCAGGGAGAGGTGTAGGCCATATTCCGTCACGTTTGTCCAATACAAATTGAGACTTGACATAATATTTTCCAAGGGACCTTCTTCGACATTGAAGATTCATCACGATATTTTTCTTTACCGTTAGCGAGAGGGTATTGATCTTATACATTCACAATGTATGTAATCGATTAAACCGCCTCTATGATCGAACCACCGTGTCACGCAGGGGTCCCGGGTTCGATTCCCGGGCTGGGAGAAATATTTGTATGGCCTACATTTATTTTTCTCGTGAGTTTGAGTGTAATTTGTGGTTGTTTATGTGTGTGTCCATGGCACCCGCGATACAGGGTTTTCCTAATGCGGGACTATTGCGTGCGTAAAAAAAACTTTGTCGTTATATTTTTGAACTCTAAACGTATAAAATTTAAAAAAATAATCACCAAAACAAAATGATGTTCCCTTGTTTAAAAATAACAAGGAAAATGGCATCTACCACGCCCAATTACCAGGAAACCATTGCAATACCGTACGGATATTTTAAAGGGCATCGAGAATTGCGTTTGTTTAAGGGTTAAAATCATACATGTTGCCACAAGCATGCGAATCATTGTTTGGGAAGCAAGCGTTCCCCCAAGGCTACCACAGTTTTAAAATAATAATGTATATATACATATGTATAAATATTAAATATCAATAGGCAGATTTAATTTCCTAATGTACGGTATAAGTGTGTTATTTTCTCATTATTGAACATATTTTGTAGCTATTATGTGTTTGCAATGGATCGTCAATTGTATGAAACATTTATTATCGAAAACGGTTATTAAATAATAAAATTAAAAATCAAAATTGAGACTAGCATATTCCTTTAAGATGCTCGCAACGTTTGGATTTGCTGTCTAGACTAATAAATTACCAAACTCTACAGAAACGACCACAAAATGGGCGCCGACAGATTTATCGTGTCGTATAAAGAGACTTTCCCGAAGCCAGAGTCCTGACAAGAATCCTAGCATCGTCGATGGGAAATCGCATTCGATCGACTGAATGTTCATACGAATTGCAATGTACGAGTGTGCTGAACTCAATTTCGCACGCTTTACTATGTGAGGTACTTACAAGTGTTTGAAATTCTGTTTGTAGAATTTGTTTTGTTACAGAGTCGATTTTCATTTATATTTTTAACTAGAATTCCCTGAAAAACTAGGTTTGCCTTTATATACCTAGAACAATTGCACATGAGTACATGAGTATCCTGCCCAACCTTACCTACGGTGGGCCGACATGGTCACTGACCAAAAATCGAAATATCCAACAATAAGGTTGCAACGCAGCATATCAAACTAGACGATAGAAGTGATGTAGTGGCACCACTGTGGCGTTGCAGCCGCGTCATTACTAATTTTTATATTTTAGAAGCGCAGTTGCAGCGCCACTGTCGTGACACCGGCACGCCACTTTTGCAGTCACAAGTGAACTAAAAATTACTGCCGCGCCACAATCACGCCACTGCAGAGCTTCTATAATCGTCTAATTTGAAGGCGCACTTCTTTGTAAAGAGGACGAATAAAATCCGAAACACTACTTTGTGCTCGAAGACACGCATAGCTGATGTTGCGAAAAGAACTAACCAATCTGAAATGGGACTGGTCTGGACACGTCAGTCGCATGCTCTCTCATAGATAAGCTTCCACAGTCACTTGGTGTGTGCAAAGAGAACGGCCACGGACGGACGACAAGGCACACCAAGAAGCAGATCGCAGGATAACTTAGATGCATGTGTAAAGAACTGGCCTAACGTTAAACAGCGAGCTGTGGAAGTTGATAGGAGAGGTCTTTGACCTGGTGGGATTCAAATAGCACGTTCATGGACAATACTTAAATAGTATTGTAGTACAGGCAGGTTAGGTTTGTACTCGTATTTAAAATTGTAAAAATAGTAGACGGTTGATGTCAAACAGACATCGTGGTAGTTCTGGACAAAGCTTCGAAATTAATACACATATAAAGTTATAATTATGATATAATCGTCGTTTCTCATTGGAAAGTACCTCTACGCAAGCCCAAGAGCTACGTACCCTGCTATAGTACCGTACATCAAAATGTTACTATTACTTTTCTTTGTGCCGAAATCCTTATATTGACTCTAATATATTAGCAGTAGAGCTCCTTGTGAAAGAGTTCGTCCAGGGACGTACTGCCACCTTATCTATTTCTGCCGCCAAGCTGTAATGTCAGCATTACCGTGTTTCGGTTTTAAAGGGAAAGGATGCTGGTAAAATTACAGGCACATGGGACTTGTCAACTTATGTCTCAGGGTGCGGGCGCAGTGGCAGTGCGCCTCAGATCTTTGCGATTTAGAGAGCTGAGTGGCAGCTTACCATCAGGCGCACGACTTGTTCGTCCCGTCCCGCGGAAAAAATTGGTTAAATATACTTTTGCCGTTGGAAAGTTCAATGGCACTGACATGTACTTGTATAACCTTATACAAATACGTCATTGTCCACCGTAACGTCTTAACGTATACATCTTAAATATGCATGTGTATCGTTCACAAATGCGCGCGTGTAAATCATTGAATATTGTAATCAAGTTTATTCAAGGATCAGGATGTTTCACCACAATTTTGTTTTCTGTGAAATTACTCCTGCAGTTTATTATAATTATTATATAAGATACATTTATTTTACGATTCGAACCAACGTCTCCTAGCAAACCGTGCTAGAAGTTATGCCAACTAAACCAGGAACTAGCGGACCTTGCGTATATTTCTATGTGCTTGTTGCAGATCTTTGTTTTTGGTTTTTAACGACTTTTTGCTGTAGCGCCATCTGTTAGAAATCTATGAATTTCGTCAGTAGATTCGTTGTTGATACCTCTCTATGGAGAAGCAGTAGGCGGCAATTACGCACAAAACATTGTATAGCCCGATGTTGGTTTTTCGAGATCTATATAGTGAAACGGGGTACCTCGTATTCTGATATTTAATTTTACGATAAATGTATTGTCTTGAACGGGATAGGCCTTATTAATAATAATAATATTGTACCAGACAACCACTCCAAAAATCTGGTCACAAACTTCCTAGTTAGAGACAGTAAATCTGTACTATGAGTCACGATCCACTCCGCGACTACCCGGTATGGCCAAACTAGAACCATTTTAGAAAAGTTCATTTCCCAAGTTGACCGTCACCTGGAATTGTATCTCATACTGCAAGCCTTTGGATCACTATATCGTCGATTACAATATATTAATCTTTCTTTCATTTTCAAATTGCTTCTTATAAAATGCCTTGTCCAGAATTATCTTTTTTTTATTGATGCACCATAATAAAGCTGGGTATGTTTCTAAAAAATCATTATTGGATGTTGCAATTTCTGAATAACATTCGAATCAAAAAGGGTGAGACATTATTTGCCTATCAGACACAATGATTAGAGTTGGTAACGAAAGTCGTATAATTGTAACTGGTTATGATTTAGCAACGTCTTACTGCAGGAAAACATGAGAAGTAGGGGTGGTATATGTATTTTAATTAATAAAAAACTGAAATATCAAAAAATAGAAGATCCAAGAAATTATGCTCAGGACACAATATTCGAATGCTGTGGTGTTAAGCTACTATCACACAATATTTGCATAATATGTGTTTATAGATCGCCCAAATCAAATATAAACATTTTCTTGTCAAAGCTAGATGAAGTACTACACAAATACACAAAACAATCAAAAACTAAAGTTATTTTAGCTGGTGACCTCAATATCAACACTTTAGAGGCAAAACTATCAAAAAATGTTAGAATCTTCTTGGATATACTTAACAATTATAATTTGACATTACATATAACCGAACCGACTAGACTACAAACTTGCATTGACCATCTACTTAGTAATATTGACGACGCTACAGCTGAATTACATCACTTACATGTATCTAATCACAATACGGCACAAATGTTATTCATACACGTTATTAAAAAAATTTGGCAGCCTATTGAGTACTTTTTAAAAAAAAATTTAAATAGGTTTCGAAACTGCTTGCAAGAACTTTCTTTTTTAGTAGTATTACAAGAACACGACTCAAATAAATCTATTCAATACTTCCATGAAACCTTGACCCTTTTGTATAACCTAAATGTTACCATTAAAATTATCAAAATAGCAAACAGGTATAGAAATCCAAAATGGATCACTAAAGTTATCAGATAAAGTTGTAAGACTAAGAGATTACTGCGTTTCCAATACTACGCCAAAAAATCAAAAACTAAAAAACAACAATAAAGGTCATACTCTAGAATACTACGCAAATGTCTAAACTTTGAGAGAGAGAGAGAGAGAGCGACGGGCGTTAGCTGTTAGAAGCAATATGTTGGCGCGCAGATTCGCACATTGCACAGTACCCGTGAAGGTGACACTTTTCAAGGTATTCTGCCAATGCTTCTATACGTGTAATCTGTGGGTCAACTTTACGCAGAAGACAATCAACGCCCTGCGCGTTCAGTACAACAACGCGTTCAGGGTTTTATTGGGTTTGCAACGGTACTGCAGCGCATCAGGCATGTTCGCGGATGCCCACACGGATGGTTTCCATGCTATCCTTAGAAAGAGAGCTGCCTCATTAATAAGTCGTATCCGTTGCGGCACGATTGAGATTCTGCGCGTTGTGGCTGGTAGAGTGGATTGCCCAATCATGCTACATTGCATGAAATTGCATTTAAAACCATGTCGATGATTTATTTGATATTTAATTTAATTTGTTTAATTATTCTATGTTTTTAAGTTGCCTTTTGTTTATTTTAATGTGTGTAAACCTATTGAATTATCTAAGCTAATATTATAACCGTAAAATATGGACTGTAGTTGTCTGAGAATAAATGATTTTTGATTTGATTTAAACTTAGCTCAAATGTTACACATTGACAAACTTACAAAAACTGCAAAAAACAAAGCAAAAACCTCCTGGAAAATCGTGAAAGCAGAACTAAGTAATCTTAATAGTGACCAATTTGTAAAAGAAATCGTAATAAATAATAATATTATAACCGATCCAAATTCTATTGCCAATGAATTTAATAGTTATTTAATTGATTTAACAAATTCAAAAAAAAGAAGGCTTGATCAACACAAACAAAATTCTTTTCACAAATAGTATTTATTTACAACCTGTGCACCCAAAAGAAATACATAATATAGTAAAATCATTAAGAAATACAAATTCGACGAGATACGATAATATATCTACTAAAGCAATCAAATATTGTGCTGATGAACTAAATGAATATTGACTACTCACTTATCTAGTGAATCTTTCATTTAAAAAGGGCACTTCCTGAATTGCTTAAAATATCTATTGTCAAGCATAAAAAAGGTACGAAAACTGATATGGTCAATTACCGTCCTATTACATTCCGAATTCCGGTGCTTTCTAAAATTTTCGAAAAAGCTATGACAACAAGACTGCTCAATTTTGCTTCCAAATATAACATAATAAGGCCAGAACAATTTGGATTCCAACAAAATAAATCCACTTCATTGCCAGTTTTCCATTTGGTACAAGAAATAGTGGAAAATGTAAATAAAGGAATACCAATATCTAGTATATTTTTTGATATGAGTCGCGCTTTTGATTTCGTATCTCATGATTTGCTTCTTCAAAAGCTAGTAAATCATGAAATTAGAGGATTAGCACTTGACTGGTTAGCATCTTATCTATCTAACAGGAGTCAAGCGGTAGAAATTAAAAGTCTAGATAGAAAATTTCACATGGTTTCGAATAAATCATTTTATCGTGTAAATGCATGCGGCGTGCCTCAAGGTCGCACATTTGGACCAGTATTATTTCTACTCTATATCAATGACTTGCCTGACGTAACCCAGCACAAATGCGTATTATTTGCAGATAATATATCTATAACGATACCATGTTAAGACAACGTAGTAAATTACGAATCTGATATAAATAACACAGCATTAGGTGGTTAATTGGCTCAACAACAATAATTTGACAGTCAACTTTAATAAAACGAATTTCATTCAGTTCGGAACTGTCAGAAACAATAAATTACAACTGAATATTAATTATAATGGTCATGTTCTACAAGAAGTACAACAAACATAATTTTTAGGTGTAATTATTGACGATAAGTTCGAGTGGAAACTTCACATTCAAACAGTACTGAATAATCTTCATCGTTATGTTTATGTTTTGAGTCGGTTGCGAGGCAATTAAATTATTTACAGCACGAAAAAAAATGCGTACGGGCAATGTGTGGTTTAGAACCCCGAGAATCTTGTAGACCGTTATTTAAGTATCTTTTGAGTATTCAATTTTGTAAAAAATAATAACAAACTTTTTTAAAAAAACGCGAGACATTCACAACTTAAATGTAAGGGGTCCAGACAGATTAGTTTGTAATAGTTATACTAAACTAAGTTACTACCAGAAACAGTGCGGGGCCATGTGTGTGAGGATATATAATGCTTTACCCTCTGTTATAAAAATGATAAATAATAATCTTCTATTTAAACGTCAGCTGATGTCATGGCTAAGAGAAAGAAATTTCTATTCAATTAATGACTTCTTTACATATAATTCTCAATAAATTTGACCACTTAACTTATTTGATAAGAAATGTATTTATATTTTTTTACACCTTCATGACATGGCAATAACTTACTATTATAATATGTTATCTTTATACTTAGCAGGACTTGCTTTAGAACTGTTTAGCTGCCAAAATGTTGACATTCATAGGTTTGCATTGCCGACAGCGGTAAAATATGAGTACTGTTTTATTATGTATACTTGTACCACCTATTGTAAACCATATTTTAAGCAAATAAATTTCATTCATTCATTCTTAGTATGAATATTATGCATCTAAAACTCAATTTGTATTTGTCAATCAATCTTCCTATAACAATTTTTTTTCGCGTCATATAAATGATGAACCTTCATATACTGAGATAATCGAGTGGGTAGTAACGTAGGCTTAAATTGTCGGTATAGCTCAAATACTTTATTTCTCCCAAGAGGGTGCTTTTCTTTGTCATGGAAAAAAATAGCAAAGTCATATTTGGCCACGAAATTATGAGTTATTCGCTATTACCGACTTTTCGGAAATATAGCATTTTTTTAAATTAAAGACTTCATTGTGTTCATTATGAGACTTTAACTTGTGGTAATATTGATCTATAAAAGTAGCAGTTTATTGAATATCACTATGTTTTACTACATCGAATACATAACCAGAAATAGAGACGAAATAAGTGCCATCCATCCCTGGTAACTCATCAGTGAAATGGTACTGATATCACTTTTAAATATCACTCTCGTTTGCGCTGAAACCACAAATTAGAAAGCTAAAATTGTACAGCTGACCTGTGTGATATTAAAAATAATTCTGTAAAAATATTCTGTATTTATTGTGAGTAGGTAATAAAGATAATATCTATAATACGAGTATAATATGGGGGGCTGTTTCATTCGGTGGTGTGGGAAAAATTGCAAAACATCTAATTACAAAACATACGGAATCACATTTTATCGGTAATTAAATAGTGTAACAACCACAACTTTAACACGTCATTAGTTCCGTCGCGTCACCGTTAGATGGCATTAGTTGTACTCTGAAACAAAAAAAATGTTAATGCTTTCTACCGCTAGAGCAGTTATACGTCGAGATGGGTTTTCACCCGATAAATATCCGTCAAAGGATAAATATCCGTTTTTACTGAGCATTCATCCTATAACATGGATTTTATTTTATGGTGTTTTTTATATAATATTCATTAGAATTATTTTTTTATTAAATGATTACGTACGATTACTTCTCATTTTGCCATTGTTTTATGTAACAATACTGTTATAGTAGTTTTTCGAGTCGATAACATCTCACTAACTGCGGTAAGAATGTAAGCTAATTCCAACATAGTCACCTAAACTTTTCTCAATATAAAACTTGGCTGGTATAGAAAATTCGTTAGACAGAAAGTTATCAATAGGAAATTAAAATATTTTTTCGGATTTATTTCGCGTATATTTGTTTTTTTTTTTCAAAAAAACCAACGTTTCGGGCCTTTTACAGGTCCCATAGTCACGGTTGACTCTCAACCTATAAAGGGCCCGATACGTTGGTTTGTTTGAAAAAACAAATATACGCGATTTGAACCCGGAAAAATAGTTTTATTTCCTATGTGTAACAATCGCGAAAATCTAAGAACTCGATAGAAAGTTATTAAATCTGTAATCCTTGAGCTGATCTATTCTGCATTAATAAAGTGCGACCCAACTTTATGGTCTTGGGGTCTACTGCGTACTAAATAAAGTCATGTTTGGATTTGAAATAACCTAAGGATTCTTTTTCATATTTTACTCACAAAATCTATTAACTAAAACACATGATATAAAAAAAAAAGTTTACATTTTTCCTTAGTGGCCCTCTCCGTCTCTTTCGCACTCATGTAAATTATTCGGTAGCGAATTTAGGTTTAGGCAAAATAGTGGCCAAGTGATTTTGAATTGAATTTCCTTTGTATTAGAATTAATTATCGTTTAAGTTTTTCTAATCAAGTCTGTACAGTTTTTAAAAATAAAATATTGAACAACCAAAAACCTATACGTAGTTGAACAAATTTACAAAAACGAACCAACTTAGTAATTTGAAATAAAAAATCCATACAAAATGTTAGACAGCTGATTAATATAGCGTGAAGACTTTTTTTTAACAAACTACACATTTAAATAATAATATATAGGGTTCACCCAAAAACATAGAGCTTTACGGTACTTAAAAGGATTCTTTTATCTCTAGTCATAAGGTCCTGAACGCCACAAGAGACGATTTGGTCCTATTTCTGCTACCTAAGGTTTGGCACTGAACCGTGTGGTCTCACGCTAGTGAGACATACTGTTGGGTTAATAACCTTGTAAATTTACCCTTTTAGATAATATACGCCTTTCTACACGGAAATCTGCGTCTAATTCGTCGTACTACGCAACCCCTCCGTTAACCATATTATATAATAGAAAATTATGTAATTTTTCAATTTTCGTCCATTATAGTAAAGCTCAAGTAAATCTGGCGGTGTACCATAACCTTTCCAAAATCAATTTTTTTTCAATGTAAGCTTAAAGTAAGCTTATTCATATACTTACTCATGTTCGCACCGTGACGAAACCTGTCAGCCAAGTAATGTATTATTGCAAAAATAATTGAAAGAAAGAATGATTTCCCAATTTTGTCTATTTCTGATTAAAAATAGGAAAGAGATAACGCTATGAACTATATAATGCCGTCTCTTTCTTTTTTGATGTTACGAATCGTCTTATAATAAGTATAATGTTTCAGTACTTAATGTTATTTATATATAGAGAATTTTGACTATTACAAAAGAAAAATATGTAATAAAATCTATTAAAATTACGTTGTTTTCAATAATTATTCCGCATTTTCATGAAGAAAAATAAATAATACAAAGATCGAACACTCAGAAAAAATTCCTTCGATCCGGTCGGATTCGAACCGACGTCTTCTTGCATACCGTTCCAGACGCTATACCAACTAAGCCACGGAACGAACCAACGGACCTCACGAACTTTTCTATGTGCTTGCGTCGTGTCTTTGTACTTGGTCTTTCAACGACTTTTTAGTCGTAGCGCCATCTATGAGAAATCTATGACAGATTTATCACCCAGTTATTACCTTTACAGCCACCAGTCCTGGCGAGAGATGTCGCTATTCACTCTATTAATTAAATTTTTATTGAATTGATATTCAATTATTTTTTGTGAAATTGATGATGAATTAAATTAATACATAATAACATTGACTTACAATTATATGGACGTCGGGTCCGCGCTAAAAAGTGTCCGCACTTGTAAGGCGTTAAAATCGTATACAGAGCGCCAAACTCCGCTTTAGTCTACATTTGTTCGACTGACAGCGCGATACTGCGATTACATTACTATTTAAATTTCGAATAGGTCGACTTAGGACATATTTTTCGTGGTTTTTGTATTAGACCCGTCGTCCATTTATTTGTAAGTCAATGCATAATAAGTAAATCTTGAATTATGTTGTATTATATATTCATATTATTGTAATTTAATTTAATCGGAATTTTATCAGTGACATACTTTTATTACACGTATATTGATAGTGAACAACTGAAGTAACTAATCTAAGCCTCGGCCTGCCTCTGCTCTTGTTGTTATCTTTAAGACAGGGCTCATATGTGTAACATTATTTTAATTTTAAGACCTTATGTATCATAAGAAGACAATAACCAAAGATAATTCCTTACGAGTGAGCAGTAGAGTTTAGCCAACATGACGATTTCATGTGTAATTTGCTTACCTATGAAAATATCTTAGAGGATGAAAAAAATAAAAGAAAAGAGCTGCCCTAACTACGGAATGAACGTGCATACCTAACAAATATTGAACGAACAAATGGCGGATTTCTTTAGTGTCGTACTATAATCTATCGATAAGTGATTATCGACATGCAAAGTCATTATCGACATGCAAACATTTAATTAAAGTAGATCATAATTCTATTTGGGAATATTTTAGGTTAAATGGGAATATCCGGGAATGTCACATGAAATTTTGAATTTATTGTTTAGCGTTTACAAATACTCAAATATTACGAAAGGAGAATTTGCAAAAAATTAATATTTGTAATTTAATAGTATATATAAAAAAGAGAAAACTTTGAAATATAAATCATAAACTTTTCCAACCTCAAGATTAATATTTTCATAGAGAAAATTTTAAACAGATTCCAAACAGTGTAAGTTTTTTGCATTTATGCAAATGTATAGAATTAATATCAGTGACTGATTTAAGTGAATCTTTAATACTTCCATTTAATTTTGGAAACAAATGAAGGTAGTAATATTATCAAAAATAATATTACTTGGTACTTGGTGCAACGGGCTGGTATCCGCATATTGGCCAAGCGCCTTTGATTTGTGCAGCAAAAACCGACACTTCTTCGAAGTGAGACAAGTAGTCACGAGGGACTGCGAGTTGTGACAAGCTACGTCAAACGAGCTCTATACACGTTCGCGCTCGCCTTCACTCGGTCAGCTAGGCGAGTGACCGAACGATGGCAAGGCAAGGCAAATAGCCTGTCTATGCGTTGGTATTGGCCCTCACCCGGCAACGTTAGACCAACATGGTCTTGTATTGCTGGCTTTATGACATAAGAATTTTTAGTAGTTAGAGTTGTCAGTGGGAAAAAATCGGAAACGAGTAGATAATTTTGTTTTCAGGAACTGAGAACGCCTAGTAAATGAGTCTTGTTTAATCTAAATTAAATATAAAATTATTTACCAATAAACCTAATGATGGAATTGCATTATCATATAATCTAGTTACATTCAAAGTTATGTTAAAATTTGACTCTTTAAAATGAAGAGAATAAATGAAGATGGTCTTTGATTTAATGTTTATATTCGTCACTATTATACGGCGGTATGATTTCAATCATTCTTTTTTCTTTTTTGATTTGTAGGTAAACTTG
The DNA here is from genome assembly GCF_003589595.1 of Hyposmocoma kahamanoa. Classification (NCBI taxonomy): domain Eukaryota; kingdom Metazoa; phylum Arthropoda; class Insecta; order Lepidoptera; family Cosmopterigidae; genus Hyposmocoma; species Hyposmocoma kahamanoa. The sequence continues at coordinate 12,394,072 of NW_020654289.1, forward strand.
AAATAGTAAAAATAATAATAATAAAAACTATAATAATAGTACGCTTCCAAGAACAACACTATCTCAAAATAATCGTTAACAATAATCATCAAAATATACAAACAAACAAACAGGCAATCTGAAGAAACCAAAGCAGAATTTGGCAAAATTTATGAATGAACTACTTAAATATGTCTAAATACATGAGATATTTGGGCTTTTGTGTGATTTATAGACAGATAAATAACACGTGCCTGTACAATGTTACATTCGGTTGATCTTCGCTTTTTCAAATGCCACATCCCGCAATGCTGCACCGACGAATTTTTATTAATGCTTCATTGTTCTCAATATTTTTGTCCATTTTATTACAATACATGCGTATAATTCAATACACTTGGAAACATTTGTTTTGACATTTGATGTACTTTCCTTTCACAATCGTATCATGTACCTCATGTACTGCGAAATGGATACGGTTGGCATTTAAGATGACGTTACGTATTTTCGATTCCTTGACACGTACCAATGTGACGCTATCTCTTTTGGCTTAAGACGGCACGCAAGAGACAACAACATGTTTATGATTTCAACGTCGAAATGCATCATATACCTATAACGTCTGATTTATATATGTCAACATAACATGTCCTTTAGTTTCCAGTGTAAGGAAAATATGGATTATTTGACATTGACATTGATAATGTAAATATATGCTCAATCAAAATATAAAGAAAAAACTATTTATACGTGGGTAGAAGTTAATGAATCCCAATTAAAAGTGAACATCTAATTGCTGAAATAAATCAAAGAAAATATAAATCAATTTTTGTTTATCACGCTCATCTAATTTTACAAGGACAAGATTCATAAAAACCGTACAAAAAGGAATTGTCTCCAATAAACGACCTGTGAAAACCTAACAATTAATGCACGCCATTACATTTACATTTTGCTTACGAAAGCCCTATTCTGCATAAAAGGTGACAAAGGTTACAAAAAATATATTAGATTTAGACTGTAGTAGTTTGCGTGAAGGTATATTTTTGTGAGGATTGGCTGGTCGTTATTTTTCTTTTTACGTACGCGAAGGGTGAATGTTACATTTAGGAGGGGCGATTCTGTAATAAAACGAATGTTTTCCGTACAACACCAATGCGTGCCGCAAAAATATTCGGTAGTGCAACTGTGTGAGGAATTTCCTTTTACTGATACCATCGCCCTAAATTAGCCGGGTTCGGCGTTCAGCTCGTAATTCTACACGAGGATATTATTACTTATCTAGAAAATTCTGTACTAAGACTAAGAATTTTCTAGAAAAATCTTGACACTTTTTCTCGGTTATATAACTAATTCTTCTTTTTTGATTAATGTGTAAGTGTAGAGAATTTTTAAAACAATTGCGTGTTTGATACACCCTTCGACCTTCCAGTCATTTTACAATACAATTCCTACACGTTGTTACATACTAGACGAGAAAAATGTTCATCATCATCATCAAACCATTTATACGTCCCACTGCTGGGCACGGGTCTCCTCTCAGGTGAGGGTTTAGGCCATAGTTCGCCACGCTGACCCGATGCGAATTGGGGGCTTCACACGTTTTCCAAGGGTTATGAACCTTCTTCGACGCGCAGGTTTCACCACGATGTTTTCTTTCACCGAAAAGCTCATAGCAAATTTTAAGTTTGATTAAATCTATCAACTAGATAACAAGGAAACCTGTAGATATACTACAACAACATAAAGGAAAATACTATTACGTAGCACGTGTAGTATGCGAACCTGTCTACAAACGGACTGCGGAATAGCTAGAGCATTACCCACATTAAATTGATGAAAGTGTTCGCAATTATATAAAAAAAGTCCGTTGAAACGGAGACTGCAATCCGGTAAAACCCTCGACAGTAACTGATGGCTCTGAGAGCGCTATTATATAATTCGGTTTTTTTGGCCCTTCAAATACTGCAGCTGCTTTAAATATTCCAGATTGAAAGCTTTACCAAAATAGCTGATCTGATAAATATTGCGCATGTCTGCATTGACCTGTTCGGATAGAAATTCAATTTATAAAATACGGTTCAATATAGATTGTACAGGATTTATAGTGATTGATGTCACAGCTCGGAGATTTTGGCATGATAGTGTTGAGCGACCACACATGAAACAAGCAAACAAAGTGTAGTTTGACCGGCATTGTGATACCCAAATTATACAACGTTCTGTTCACCGTTGTTTGTTGTTTTTGAAATAAAATTCATTTTTTGGAAATGATTTATAATCTGACTGAATCTGAAGAGCGACACAAAGTGCGTGATCTCTGTGTGAGAATACCAGTATTTCGCGCTTTATGTCACTCTCGCGATAGTCGCACCCTGCCGTGCTAGCCCTACTGTTTGCTGTTAAATGTGACAACCACGAAGTTAAAATATCAATAGTATAAAAAAGAAACAATAACTCTGTTAAACTTATGAACTTGAGTACACCAGTTTGATTATTACATAAATTGACAGTTATTATAAATTTAATATTAAAATAATTATAATTAAATGGTATGGTTATTTTTAGTTAAGTACGGTGAAGTCAGGGAAGACCCTGGAATAAAATTAAAAAATTTTTATTTTTTCCAGTTCATGGCGCGCTTTTGTTGACTTAATATGCTATATTTACACTTTTACACCCTGAAATTAATATTTATCGCAGCTGATTCCCCTTGATTACTTTTATATTGATTAAATAATAAAAAATGCGCAGTGCTGATTTCCGGGTCAAATCCTACCAAAAGTCAGAGGCTTACCTTTCACGATGGGGTAAACCGCAAGCCGAATTTACTTTGACAATGAGGAAGCTCAGTTTCGCGTCCGGTGTGGTTGTTGTGGCTGATCCTGTTGATGTTCTACAGTATGAGCCACTATACTATCAAGGAATTGGTAAGTGTTACTTTCTGATACTTGAAATTTTGTTGCTACTGACGTTTAGACTTTTGGTCTAGTCTCGTGCTGTATAATGCATGATCTGTCATATTAAAGTTTAAAACTTCTGGTACAGTTTTCAAACAAAGGCGAATTGTAATGCTATTGAGTATTACAACCTTTTCACAAATTTCATCACAACGGTAATTATGACAACTAAACTTGTGAGTACAATATTGTAAATATACTATCTGTGTACAGCCTTTTATTGCCGCAACCAAAATTTACTTCGGAATTCAGCGTACATTTTTTTATCTGCACCACAATAAGCCTGTCAACAACGTCCATGTTTAAAATTTTGAATATTTATTAAACGCAAACAGGCACAGGACTGTTCGACTAAATGTTGGGAATATACGATTGCTGCAAAACAAGCTGAGCAAAAAACTCGTTCTGCATCAATGTAACAAGAGTAAATCCTGTCATCGTTATATATTTTATAACATACTTTTCTATTCTTAGAATGTTACGATAGTTGTAAGTCGCTCCTCGATGCTCGACATCCAGTGAGAAGTCGGAAGCAGTAGAGATTGGCATGTAGCACATGAAGTCGTATGAAATGAGACAGATATATCAACGTATCGGTTACATTCTCTTTGGATATAACAAAAGGTTGTCATAAATCTGACATTTGACACGATATTAATTTGACACTAAAATGACAACAATGCGTTTCATTGCACTCAGTTCTTTTAATAAAAGCAGACGGCTCTTGACTTAAGTTTAAAAAATATATTATCGATTATATTTTGAATACAAATACCGTATAAGGAGATGATTTAAGATGGCTGCAGTGGCAGGGAAACCTAAAGAGAACCTACTCCGCTGGTTACGAGCAGAAGAGAAGAAAGTTGTCCTGTAAAGGTAGTCATCCTCAAAAAACTCCGTGGGAGAGAAAGACCTAAATGCCCCGAGTATCTTACCAACTCCAATCCAGGTCAGAGCATCCTGTAGCCAACGTACAAGGAGGCCTTACCTCGATTAAATTAGGAAAGTAACAGGCACAAGAGCAGAGGAGATATCTATCTATTTTGAATACAACCATTAAAAACGGAACGTGTATTAAGAAATATTTCAAAATCTTTCGACTAGTCGGTCTATTAATATCTTTTGGATAATGGGAATTAATGAAATTTTTGCTAGACATTTAAGATGCGATGTAATTTTTAAAAGAATGTCGCCGCATATGAAAGTTGGTTCACAGATAATATTTCTAAGTGAAGGGAAGGCCAAAAAATACGTCAACCAAATTTGTGACTTTCTCGTATTTTATGACGCATTTTCACTGCGAACTGTGCAAAGTTTTGTTATTAATAAATCACCTGATTTTTATAAATATTTAAATAAATCATTATAAAAAACAGGTGATGATTTTTATGCACAGAATTATGTAAGTAATTATAAATTATAAAAATAAGTGTATGTACATAGTTTTCCTTTATCAAAGCGCAGAATAAATTATGCTTGTCATTAATATTAATTTAAGCATTATTCAAAATTGTGATGTCGCGTTCACTATCTTGTTGTCCTCAGACGGGTGATGAGATTAGACATTTCTGTTTATCAGTTCAATTCCGACCGGTTGTTTCTGCTTGTTGTGACCAAACAATAAATTAAACGTCGTAATAAAGGGCGTTGTACCTTGTTAGACTGTTTAAAGTCCAGATATGGACTTTATAGACATAGTACAATAAGAGCAGTATGGTACCTCAAACTACAAAGTGAATGTTAATGCGACCGCCGCGCGCCATAATAATTAAAGGTGCGTTGGGATGACCAGTGTTATATAACGCAAGTGCATCGTGAGATTATGCGAATGTGTGCGTCCATACACGACACGCGGTGGGCATGCACACATACAAGTCTCGCTGCTACGTTTAGTATAGAGTTACCATACCTGCCTTATTCTAATATCGTTTAGAAATCTACAGCACATTGTAACTACTATTATTTCTACATTAATTTACATCGTCTACATTACAATATTCTTGACTATTAACGGACTATAAAGTGCTTTAAATGTATTGTTTGTACGTTATTTTTTTTATTTTTTTTTTTTTGTAAAAGCTTAAATATTGGAACTAGGTCTGGATTAAACGGACGAAAATAGGTCCCCTCGACAGGGTGCCCAAAATGCGGATAGCGTTCACCCTTTGTACTTGACTATGCTAATGCATGGGGCGGGGTAGCTGGCAAGCGTTTCTTTGACATTAAATAAAACAGTAGAACTTGTTGTTTACAGGAAAAGTAAGATGGAGGAAAGACTAGATACATATATTAAGAGTAAACGAAAAATAAAGAAAATAGAAATGTTCATACCCTTGTTTGGGAATGTTAGTAGCTGTACCGTACTTCGTCGAAACAGTTAGTAGGCTATAGGGTGGCTAGGATAGGTGAAATACTAGAGGTGCTGAGAAATAAGAAACTTTTCACAGAAATTATCTTCTGCGTTTTCTTACCAATAATTCTTATATATACGTATATAATATCTGTAGATCTTTGGCAAGAAATGTTAGTGAATTGAAGCGTATAATGTATGGTCGGCGAAGGAAATAAATTTTATTCATACAATGCTTCCCAATGGAGGAAGTTTGACCAATAAGTAAAATGTACTCGGGCGTACATTTCGTGTGGATTCAAATTTTGCAAGAAATTTTTGCTAAGCTGTTTTTATATGTATTTTTTTTACACTGCGAAATATTTAAAATTATTGGAAATAAACCATTTTCCGGATCTAAGTTGCATATATTTGATATTTCAAACAAACTAATGTATCTGGATAAAAACGAAAATTTATCGAAAAAATGGTTTTGTTTTTAATGTGTAACAATCGAAACCTAAGAACTCAGTAATTTCAATTTTTAATAGAAATATCTTAAAAAGTTTACGTGAAACTGATAAAATTATTTATAAGACGAACAATTTTCTTTATTGGCTTCATAAAATTTTCCATTTATGCGATGTTAACGATTCTTCCATTGTTACTTCGTAACAATTTTATGTATATCAACCCCTAAGCAAATTTATAAAAATATATTACAAATATTATTGTTTTTTCACGAAAAAGAAACTAACCTGTAGCCCAGAAAGTTCGGCAAGTTTGACAAATCGATAAACAGAGATCGATGACAATGTTTTTTATGGAAAAACATAAATATTTCATCGGAAGTTTTGAAAGTCGCAGATCAAAAGGAATGCCCTGTTCATAGGTTTCAGATTAAATACGAGTACGCCTTTGTACATTTTTTTTTCTCATAAGAATTACATATTCACTTACTGAGAAACTTATATAATTCAAACTTACAGTATAAAAGAAGTGCGATAATATGGAAATGTGATAAAAATATGTATATGTAGAAGGACTAAAATACAAGCGAACACAGATGTACGATGCGGCAGAGCGTACTAGATGCGGCAATGACAAGTTCAGTAATGCATTGCAAACTTTAAAGCACGTCACAATTATACCTTTATATTTTATCTTGCCAAAAAATTCCACATAGTATAATATAGATGAGAGGAACCAAACCTGGTTGTATATTAAATATTTGCCATAAGCGATCTCCTGGTGTTTGACCTTGTCTTAATTTTGTTCCTCCCTTTTCTCTTTAAGTACCTACAATGAGGGGATACAAATTGTGATTGATGTTATGACCGCCTTAAAGCCTGACGAGAATTTCTGTATTAAAATAAATGATAATGATTATGAATACTGTTATCTGCCTTTCACATCGTTACCATATTTGTAAATAACGATTTGACACATGGAGTATTGCATTTATTGTTTTTAAATGATTTTTGTGTTGATATTGAGGAAAGATTCACTTGTATTGTGAGATAAGAACAATAAAAGTTGGTTGAATGACATCCTGAAAATAACCGCCAAGCAAAGATTGCGGGTAAATAGCACTAGATGGCGGTCAATGTGGGAGGCATGTGTTTAACTTAGGACTCATAACAATGATTCCTAACAATTACCTAATCTTCAATAAACACTTCAGTTCTTAGTTAATTGTGTTAGACTTGCAAATAAGATGATGTTAAAAAAAAGAAAATCTAATGCACAATTAACCTAACACGATATAAAACTTACTACTAAACCCTCCTCGCTTATTGCATTCTTTTTACTGTTAAACAAAAATCAACAATTTTCGTTTTAGACATAAACATGTTGCGTGTAAAGCCGTATCTAATTTACGGTTTCACACCGAGAGGATACTAAACCACGTCACCTAATAGAGAAATTCAACGCCCAAAAAACTCAAACAGACAACGGAAAGTCCTTGAACTCCAGAAAATCCAAATGTACAAGGAAACTATGCCGTCTATATGATTTTATATACACTGTCATGGACATGCGTATTGGCCGCTTATACGAACCGAAGCACGAAGCTACTTCACCACAAACTGAGTTGCACACGAATCTGAACTCAAGAGAGTTAGAGTGAAAGTTGAAATCATTTTTGTAAGTGGATCGAGCAAGCGCTGTGTGTTGGGCGGAGGCGTCGAATCGAGGTGGATTCAGTCGAAACCTTGCCGCGTAAGGGGTAGTGCCGCTCTCCGGCCCCGCTCTACATACTGACAGAGCAAAACCTTCCGAAATGGAACTATCTAATCCATCCACGAAGACCATTTTATAGGCGTCAGTGTCTCACACAAATAAATAAAATTTTCTTTACCTTAAATTTTCTATAACGCTTCGTTCACCGGCAATCTTTGAAACCAAATATGAAAATAACGTGTCATTCCGCGGCATTCATTTATTTATGTTAAATTATTGTCAAATTACTCATACTGAAAATAGAAGACTGGTTAATTTAGTGCCATGTATTGCCCCATTTTTTTATAGTTGTAAGTTTTGGTGTTCACGACTTTTGCTGAGGAGTGTATAGATGAGGGTTTGAGTGATAGATTACTCAAATAACATTGTATGGATACCTAAATGCCGAGGTGCATATGCAACGGCTGTGATTTAAACCTTCGTCGCTGGGTATAAAATATCAATTTGAATATCTTCCGCTTAGTAGCTTCTGTAGAAACGGTTGGCGAAAAATTAGTTATAAAATTTTATAACCAGAGAAGCCTTATTACAATACGCTTTTATGATAATTGTTACTATAGATTTGGAAATGGAATAGCTACCGTAAATTCGCTTAAAAGGAATTTTATGCACATTCCGCTTTTATCAATTTAAACTTCAGTAAATGCACTTTAAAAAAATATATTTCTAACAACTTAAAGTTTTCAATAAGTAAACAGAAATATATCTTAAATTTTTATGTATTCAAGTTAATAATGTTTTACATAAAGTTTTAATAATAATATGCTTTTTAGATATTTTTCATTATCTAATTAATTTTAATCTAAATTTTTAATTATCCTTTAGGAATATTTTATAGATCTTTTATTCAGACATATGCAACGTCGTTTCTTTTTTACTTAACACGATTAACATAGACCAATTATTTTAACGTCCATAAAAATTTGATTCGCTTAGTCTCGTGGCCTTCATTTTTATAGCATAAGCCAACACAAAAATAAGCTTTAAAAAAGCCTCCATCATGTGAGACGTGGCTGTTATAGGTTCTATGGACTATTCTTTATGTTAGTTTAAAGAAACTTTTCTTGTTAAAGTTATGATAAGAGATAAAATAGTTTCGCGTAGTTTTTTTATAGCACAATCTAACATGGAAAAGAAATTAAATTTAAAAGAATACTCTGTCAACGTGATACGTGGCCATCTTGGTTCTATAGATTTAAAAATATATTTATATTGTGGGGCTTGTATAATATAAGTCACATCCACTACCACGTACCACGCGTACTTTGTATGTAGAAATCAATTTTTTTCTTCGCCATTTTACAAAATATTTTTTACGGTCGTTATCATATTTACGATGTCTATCTTTATTAATTATTACTTACTTCTGTATATGAGGACAAAAATATAAAATATGCGCTACTTTTCCTAGAAATACTACTTTGAGTTAAATTAATTTCTCGTTTAATTTTATCCAGGAAAACGGCTTCAAAATTTTTTTTTACAAACTTTTTTAAGAGTAAAATGTAGATTTATAATTTTACCAAAATGTTAAAGACGATAAATGTTACTTGTAAATTTTATATCAATGTTTTTTGTTTATAAAAGCTAATGGCGTTTGTAAACCGTTACTTATCTTGACAAAGGCTCTACGAGATTCTGATATAAGCCTTTGATGACGTTGGTGGATTTGTATGACGTACCCTTTCAGTAAAGGGAAGTGAACCAGGCATATCGGAGTGCTTCCTGAATTCTTCGTACTGATACATTACGGCTTAAGTGCCTATCCTTCAGAAATGGTAGTGTCACACACGATGTTTTATTTTAGGGTAAATAATAAATGACGTAAATGGCGTAATAACGAGCATGTATGCGGAGACTAATGCTAGAGGAGGAGGCGAACGAGGATTGTTTGTAAGGACAGTGGCAGGTGGAGGTTCATGGTCTTTGACTACCCGAGTGGGAGACAGACGAGACGCGTGTGTGTGTGATGCATGTTTTTGTTAATAACTACTGAGGTATAATGAATAATTATACCTAAATAGGTAAATATGTAATAATTATACATAACAATAATTATGTATTGCACAAAATAATATTCTCAAGTTATTGGTTCTTTAATGCATTAATATATATGTATATGTATATGTATATTAATGTATATAGCGTTAAGTAAATTTAAAAAGTAAAAGTAGTATAACAACAAAAGTAAAAGTAAACTAATTTCGTTGAAGACTTGTAATATTTAGTTTATATTAAAATTTTATTAGAATCCTATATTGTACTGGGATACTGTAGAAATCGGATATGATCTTTGAATGTTCCTTTTCGGCAGCTATCACGGTAAGCCTGCTCTACAAATTTAAATTGAAATAACGTTTGTCTTACCTATCTTTTTTAAACTTAAGAAAAAATCATAAGGTCGGAAATAAAGCAATACAATACATACTTTCAAATATAACATAGTTAATTGAGGTTTATTTAAACCTAGCTGGTGACCGCGACTTTGTCTGCGTAAGATAAATACTTCGAATAGATTACTGTACTATAAATAAATAAATAAATAACGCACACACTCAACATAGCCCCGCACTAGGGAAACCCTGTGTCGCGGGTGCCATGGACACACATATAGACAACCACAAATTATACCCAAACTCACGAGAGAAATAATTGTAGGCCATACAACTATTTCTCTCGGCCCGGGAATCGAACCTGGGACCTCTGCGTGGCAGTCCGGCATGGTAACCGTTCGGCCACGGAGGCAGTTAACTATGCTAACTATGCTAGTTTTCGTAATTTTATTAATCCCCAATACAAATTTTCATCCCCTATTTTACCCCCTTTTACATTTATTTTTGTGATAAAAAGTAGCCTATGTCCTTCTCCTATGTCCCATCTATGTCTTTTCCAAAATTCATCAATATTGGTTCAGCGCTTTAGGCGTGAAAACGTAACAGACAGAGTTACTTTCGCATTTATGATATTAGTTTGGATTGATCTTGCTGATATCACGTATGAAATTGCGTTAAGAATCGATACTACCTCAGCTCCAATTCAAATTTCTCCCGTATTAAAACGGTTCATTTTGTTTGACTCGAAAGGTTACAAACGAAATTAAAGCTATTCGAAAAATGTATATCGCATTGTATACGTTTTCTATTTAGTTCGATTGATATTAAATAAACGTGGGTATATGTAAAATACCTATTGAATACTGCGGTTTTCTTGTAAAATTTCGAGGTAAGCTTGTGTTTTTTTTTACCATGAAAATTTTTAAGAATCGTGTTTTCACATCATATAGTAATTAGGGTAAATTCTCAATTTTACTATATATTTTTTCCAAAGTGATCGATTCATCACTTTCACTGTTATGCGGAATCCATCAAAGCCATTTGGGGTTGTACAGACTCTTAAAAACGATGAATAAGACGCACGTTATTTTAAATTCAACCCTGTAAAATAAATACGGTTATTAAAGTAAGAAAATGGTTGCTATGCGATCTCTTCAGTACCTACGTTTTTTCATAGATCGATAATAAAACATTTTTGATTAGGATGATTTTTTTTACGTAAACTTTCTTGTAAAACTTATTTCTGATCATGAATTCTATTTCAAACGTACTAAAATCAGTCACTTAACTATCACTAAAATTCTAATGTTCCTTTCAAACACATTTTTGAATTGTCACTACATTTGTATGAATCCCTCGATAGCTCCTTCGTAATTCTCTGCCCTTTGACCTACTACCATGGCTTATTCAAATATGAGTAGGAAATTAGATTAAATCCATCATTTCTGCTATCATAATGATAAATTATACCTACAACCGTTCTATTACAGACAGAGCATTTTATCTTTCGAGAAATGTCAGACAAATCGAAGGTTACTGTTCTGTAAATTATAAGCAAGCTTTTAGGGAAGGTGTTCCCCAGGGTGCGATTTTATTACCTCACTTATTTAGACTATTGAATTATTTTATTAGAATATAATAGAAAACTCGAAGCTGTGTATTTACTAATAATTGTCATTGATATAAATGCTTCCATTTAAAGAATACTGTTTTTATAATCTTGATTTTTTTTGTTATTTTACTTTCTTATTTATTAATGAATCCCATGAGCATAATACAGTTTTTAAAAGTTAACATCGAGATTAGTTATAGTCCTCTGTACTAGAATGCTAAAGAAAAATAAATTGGTAATATGCACCTTCTTTTCTTACCTAGTGCACAGAATAAGAAAACTTAACCCCGTCAGTTACAAGACAAGGAAAGGAACGTGAAAATCCAAAGCATTCCCTCCCGGGTGCCTCATGAACCGTTCATCGACCGACGGGAGACGCCGACCAGTCTCCGACATCTACCACCGCTGCAATAAAACAAAGATGAAAACAACAGAAGTGTAACTTTGAGTATTGGCTTCCAAAATAATAACCTATCTCTATCATACATTTATCGTATGCTTTAATAACCGCGTCTTCTGTACTAAAATTATACATTTTCAAGCTGAAGTAATATTCATACCTTATAAAATTTTAAGACATACTAACGTCATTTCCAATAAAGCCTCCATAGTTGCTTAAGGAACATGTAATATTTCAAACGGTGCTTATTGATTTCCTACATCCGAAACATAATTTATCTTATGCAAATGTTGTCTCACGTACCTTCACGTTGACTAATCTACTAAATTAAACTTTTTACCTGAAAGATAATTCTATTTAATTAAATTGGTCGATTCTACAATTTGTTCTGTGGCGTTAATAAAATCCTGGCGCCATCGAAGTAAGCCAAATGAGCGAGGGTATAGACAAATTTGTTTGGCCTGACCTACGTGCTAACACGTACAATCTTAATATCCAAACAATGTCTCCAATTCTATCGGAAAAAAGAAACTTAAATATGAATATAAAAGGTCATGAGGTCATTTACATTTAAAAAACACTGAGTTACAATTTTACGACTTTGTGTACGGAGTAGTCGATATTTTCTCAACATTCGAATGCTAATGAGCAACCATTGTGATTTTGTCTAAATAAATACTGTTAAAACTTACGAGGATGGAAATTTAAAGTGTGTACACGCTTTATGTCATATAATTGACTTTGTGATATCGTTTACTGTCGAATATTTATTCTGATATTATTTAGTTTTAATTTATTTTAATTTCTATTATTAATTAATTACTAAATTAAACTTAATAAAAAAATCATTCAATAAAAAATTTGTAAAACGTAATGTAGCGTAAATTAGAATGTTTTCTTTGTAAAATGGAAAATAAGGTAATGAACAACTTTTGTAACTATAGTGAAAAAATAGGGTGGTTTCCATTAATATTAAACATAACTGATTGATGACTGTACCACCTCAGTCAACCGTGACCATGGGATCTGTATAGGGCCCAAAACGTCGGTTTGTTTGAAAAAACAAATATACGCGATTTAAATCCGGAAAAATAGTTTCACTTCCTATGTGTAACAATCGCGAAAACCAAAGAACTCGATCTGATATTATTGTTTTGAAACTGTCTTTCACGATAAACTTTCATGATTTAAATATTTCCAATAGCACCTCTATCTAGATAAGTAGTAGTAATCAAACCAACTTCGTAATCCATTAAATAACTTTAACGAAATAGCTAAAATTTAAATGTATTTTAAAACAATTGTAATATCACGCAATAATAACTTAAATGGCATAGACATACATTTTTCACAAAATTACAAATGGATACTGCTACCAACTGAAACAGGACGATGTTTTGCCTTAACAACAACTCATTTTTGGATGAAAAAGGGAAAAGTTGGGACGTTTCAAATAACAATGCCTTATAAATAAGAATCTTAAAAAGTTTTTATTACATTTCTTCATTGGAAAGGATCTCTCTGAAAAGAAAGTATTTTTGAATTTACAGCATTCATTGCAGTGCTTGCTTTGTATTGACTTGGTTTATATATTAACTATATAAATGGACAAAGTAAAAACTTTATTATAATAAAACCAAGAGAAACGAAAATAATTTACTTTTATTTCTGCATCAATATCTTTGTTTTATTATTCTTACGTTTTCAGTCAATTTTTGTTGTCTTGGACATATTTTTTTTCGTATGAAACAAAACAAGTCACTGTTTTGATTACAACAAAATGTGTTTAAGCCACAAGCACCTATATAGTTTTTAACTCTGTAGAAGCTGTCAACAATGTAGAAGACAAACACCTAGTGATTTGTGGGGCAACCGGCTAGTAACGCTTCCAACTTGGTTGATCGATGTGCTTTGTACTCGAACCGTCTGCACTGGATCAAGCCCTGTCATCACTTGTAACTTATTGTTAGGCTTTGGTTAGATGCATCGGTGAGACTAAAATAATGCACGATAAGCACATTACTGGTTAGATACATCAATAGAACTTAATTGGTTGTTTGTTTGGCATTCGAAAACCGTTATATTTTCTTATTATTCTCAGGAGATATGATTTTGAGGCAACGATTTGTATTCTCCTACAATATTCCTAAATTGTTACATTTTTTGTGCTTATATTAAAATCTACCCGTGTGTAACTTAAACAGACTTGTCTGAATTTTGAAAACAGTATATTATCTTAGTTACAAAGCAATCGTAGTTATATACAGCTTGATTAAAATGAAATATTTGTTTTAAACAGCTACCGAAAATAACAATAGTTTAAATTAAAATTACCAAGAGACGAACAGTGTTCAAATTTAACGAACAGAGTGACTAGTGAAGTGCTTAAAGACAAAAAATGTCGATTGATGGTAAATCGATATTAGAAAATGGAGTGACAAGAAGAATCGATGAAACTTCGGAAGATGATCATGTCAAGTCGACGCCTGCGCCGACTGTTTTGTCCCTCTAGCTGATGCAGCGATATAGCACTGTCGATGATAGTCTGCTTTGTCGCTGAGCTCACGTCGTTTCAGGTAAATTCTATCAATGTACACATTGGGTAACAAAAACAAATTATAAGTACTTGTTACTTGTAGTCCACCTAGGTATATAGTAAAAATCTAATATTTGAAAATTATTATGAGTTATTCCATCACATTTCGGATTTATGTTGTTATTGTTCTTCTATATTAAGTTATTTTATAGCAGTTACTGTCGCTACGTCTATTCTCAGTTATTATTACAAAAATATGTTTCAATCAGTTGATAGTCTATATAAATATGACAGATAAACAAAAAACAATTCATTTGAAGTCATGTATCTTATATATGTTTTTTGTTTAATTTAGAACTAGCAATCGATTTATTAAGAAAATTAATAATTGAAATATCTATGTAACTGTGTACCAAATTACTTTTGAATTTAATATTGCTTTAAACTAGATCATTGAAGATAAACGTGAAAAGCAACCCAAATTGCTTGTAATAATTTCGTTAATCTAATTAACGTAATTTCTAACTTGTAATTTAACTTAATTCATTTTTTAACATGTTTAACCTTAGTAAACTCTAAATTCAAGTGATGCTTGCGAACAATAAGGCAACACAAATTGAAATTAACTTAAATAATGTTGTACTTACGTAACAAAAAATCAACAATAACAACGGTGACCCTGTGTAGTCATCAGAAAAAGGGTCTTTATAAGAAGTTATATTCAAAGCTTTGTCGCGTCATCAAAGTAATGGACAGGTCGTTTGGCCTTTGGCGCTTGAGTTTTGTTAAAAGATAAGAACAAGAGTGTGATTAAGTAGTTGTTACAACGCAACTGTAGACACGCCGATTTTGCACCTTCCCATGATAAATGTTAATAAAACGCTACGGATTTTAAAAGAATACCTAATTTCACCTAATCAGACGTTAATATTGAGCAATATTTTTTGAATACTTTTTTCACGAATATAATCTATACTGTCTATAAAAATAGTGTACGTTATATAGAGTTTAGATATCTTCGTTGTACAATTCATCTATATTTCCTAAATTCTGTAGATAAGAACAACTCGTTGCGACAATAAGGTAACTATGTTGTTTTTCATCAGACGGAGAGCACAAGGATGTTATTCAAATCGTGATTTATAAGCCTTCATAATGGACTTCCAGAAGAGGAAAGTTTGCCCCGATTCGTACCGATGACGGTGTTAGATTTATTATAAAGTAGTTCGCACTATCCATCTATAAAAAGGTCCAAGAAAATTCAGGTCCGATCAAACGTTTTGATTGATTAAGCCCAATTTCGCAGTAGAAGTTAAACAGCAGCAAACTGTAGGTGGCTTATGTTTTCTAAATTAACTCCTAAAATAAGTAACGAATTCAGCGCGAAAATAAATGACAGAGACAGCACAATGATGATTAAGGTTAATCATTTAGAATGAATTTCGTACACCAACAAACTGGATTCCCTCTCGTATTTTTCAGTCCGCAGAATGAAGAGATATCTTTCTGTGACAAGGAGATGAATGGTGTTTGCTCACGGTGAACAATTTATTAGACCTTTGATCGTAGAAAAAACTTTGATACATTTTTGTAAACGAAATAAATAGGTAAGACGAGATAGTGTGAGTGAGGAGTTATTGATGACTCGCATTTTACGTTATTGCTCAGAATTCTCTGTCGTGTTACTAGACTCCAGTGAATATTGGACAATTTCTTTTTTCGAATGATAGTTGTTGAGGTGTGACTATCTTATCCATTTGTGTAATGTTGTTCAGAGATACCCAGTTGAGCTGTATAGCATTTTGTGTAGATAAAAAGGGACAATCGGGCCCAAAATAACATGACGTATTAAAATTCTCTGCTTTAAGGCTTAAGTGTACGAAGGCCATTAGATGATCGCTAGGGACAAATTTCGTAGGACCATCATTGCGTGTTGTATCCAGTCCAAATACAAATAAGTCATGCGTGTTCGTAACGGCCTTATCCTGAATATTTTAAGACGAGCTCTATGTTGAACTCGGGTTGCGACACAAATTTTTACTGTAATATACGGTGAATTTCTTTGGGTGCCTTTTGCATTATTTTGATGTCTATCTCACTGCTTATGGAATATCGCAGAAAGACTTTATCACCGATAACCAATCCCGAAACGGGAAATAAACACATCGCGTTTCAAGATTTTTTAAATGTGATTTTTATTCATTTTTCTCTTATCTATCTAAGGTATTCATAAGCGGTTCTATGAAGATTTTCAAACTATATATTATGAATTAGGTGATAGTTTTAACTCGAGTTTGTTTTAGGAATGAATGGCCAATTTATTTCAGACATTTTTATAATAATTGTCAACATCTGTGGTCCAACGATTTGCAGTGTGGCCGCTTTGTGAAGAGGGCCTGGATTCCATTTCCAATAGGACAAACTTTTCTAAGGTTTGGGTATTCAGCGTAGTGCCCTAAAGTGAATTCCTTTGCTCTGGTGCATAGTACGGGGAATTTTCTAGTTTGAGACCGGGTTCTTCTTCTTATCATATCGATGGCACAGTCTTGCAGCCCAGAGCTGTAGGACATGTTTGCCATCATGGTAAAAGCATTTGCTAATCAAGATCTGGCCACGAGAGGGTAATTTGTGTGGTTGTCTGGCACATTAGTACATTATTATTAATAAAAGACAAGAAATGTAGAACGACAATGGAGTGAAAATAAAATACAAAAAACGTTTTTAGTAATACTCCTAAAAAACTAAGACAAATACATAATCCATTTATCCTTGTTTGTTCTTCAACTAAGCATTTAGCTGAGTAACATGAGAACGGGGCAATGTAAAGTGAAACTCGCGTTACTTAACAAGACTTCGTTACAGACAAAACGTCTGTCGGTCTACACAAACATCCATTTAATTAAGCAGGAAGTTCCGAGGACGTTCGTCCCCTAGTTTGTTTTTGAGTACCAAATCCCCTGTGTGCTACTGGTAACTAACAACTGGGTAGCGTGTTTGAATGTTAAGAATTTTTAAATTTAAAAAATGTTACGTCAAACCATACAAGCTTTACTAAAATAACTTTCCAAGCTGAGCATTCGTGTGTTTTTTCATTCATGTAAATACAAATTTACATATAGCAGCACCGGAACACGTAGCTACATAAACAATCATACATAGATGCATTTACTTCGTTACAAAATATAAATTTAACATTTTATCTCAATACGAAAATACAAATCCATGCTATCAAAATCAACATATTTCGCTTATTTTCAAATGTAGCACATGTTGCTAAAGTTCCGTAATAATAAAGACCAAATAGGGGGGTCTACTCCCGTTCTCGTCCGACATCCATTCGAAACAATTGTGCTCTGGGGCCTTACCATGAACTCTTATTACGATTCAGTTTAGGACATATAATGAATCGTTGTGAGACAGCGCTACATGCAGTGTATATCAATCACCATCCCGCTTTTTTGTCGTTACGAACCTATACTGAATTGTAATACACAGAGGCGGCCGCGGAAGCGTTCCGGGCGCGGTAATTTTTGTAATATACGAGTTTATATGAACCCTGTCACACCGAAACGCGCTGCCGACGCGCGACTATCGCGCGTTTCAGTGTGGCAGGTTCAAATATCACAAAAATTCCCGTGCCCGAGCATTATTGTTAAATAAGTCATACTTCACCAAATTAAAAGATGCATGATGCGAATGAAGCTTCATTCTTGACATCGTCTTAAGACTTAACCAAGTAATGCTTATTTTTCATTAGTTGTTTCGGACGGAATGCCGAACGAGAACGAGAGTAAATCCACAGTACAGGATGGACAGTTGTTTTCGAACTCGATTAACACAATGCAATTTGCTAAGGTATTTCAAATTCAATCCCAATGGCACAGCGGTTACCCGTTAATGAGGAGGTCTCGAGTTCAACTCGAGACAGCGTCGATTACGGAAAACTGTACCTTTCTAGTTTGGTTCATCTGGACAGTACCCCTGGACTTAATTTCATTATTTTGGCAATCACAGGGGCCGTGCTTAGTTTGAAACAAATTGTTATTGGTGTGATTGCCTGCTACATTAGAAGCTTTATTGTTATACTTTTACATTTAAATTTGAACTGACTTTATCCCATCTACAGTTTCATTGGAGAAAAAAAACAGTTTCTCTCTAAACGGTCCCTCTAAAGCCCTTCAGCTTGTTTGCTGTTGACTTTCGCAGACTCATTACCTGCTTCATTAAAGTGAGTGTGCTTTTAAAAGAGCACTCAACTTTTGTAGTAAAGCTTAGCTCATAAAAGGTGAAACTTTTATTGAACAATCAACAATAAACCTTTTGAAAATTCATAGAATCTGTACTGACAGGACATGTATTTACATTAAACGCAAACAAAATATTGTACGCAAGTATTGTAAATTTACGATATTTCACGATAAATGTGCATTTTTATTGTATAAACAATAAATTCCGATTTTCATCAAAATAAATAATATTTTAATTAATTGGCAAAAGTAAAAATTTTGTAACAATTTAACAAGGGTTGAAGGGCTGGAGTGTAATTTTGCTGCGTGCATTAATTGAGGCGACTGAAAAGAATATTATCACGATTTTCTTATGAAATAAAAATATATATTCTTATTACTAAAGTAGTTACTATCATTCCTCTATACAATTTAAATAATATGGCAATATTAGAAAGACTTCCGCACCGGAATTTATTAGACGAAAAGAGGTCTTTATGTACCAACATTCCATAAAGTAACTTATTTCAAAGTTAACCCTTAATGAACCGTCAGTTCATGTCCATCAAAATCACAGCACATCCAGAGGTCGGGCCTAAATGACTTGTGTTTTCCTTCCCACCGCGTTTTGTATGGGAAACCACCGTACTTAGAAACACATAAAGCTTTGCCAAACTTCACTTTACAGCTATTAAACAGTCATTTGTAAGAACCGATACAAATTATGACCCTTACATCTTTAACGTATGACAAAGTGGTCATTGATTTGTATTTATATAGATTGTAAGAAAGTGAGTTTATTTTATATTGATTTCCATTTTTTTATGATACCAAGTGACGGGACGAACGAGTCGTGCGACTGATGGTAAGCGACGCACCTGTCCATAGCAGTTACAGTGCCACTCAGAGCTTTAAATCGCAAAGACCTGATCTGTAGTGGCAATGCGTCCGCAACTCTAAGACGAAAGTTGACAAGTCCTATGTGCCTGTACTTTCACCAGCACTTATCCTTCGAAACCGTAACGCAGTAATGCTCACATTACGGCTTGGCGGCAAAAATAGGTAAGCATTACCGCTACTATATTGCCGCTCGACTAAGCTTTCTTTGGTGACAAATTATAATTTGTGCCTTTGGTGTAGCATATTAATTAATGATACTAATTAATAATGTCTTTAATTATGAAGACAATTATAACGAAACGCTTTTACATAAACTATGATCATGATTTCTATATAAGACAACTTCGATGGCCGGTTAGCACTGTAGGCGGTTAATGATAAGGTTTTGGGTTCGATTCCTAGTGGGATCAATATGGGAGGCGAACTTTTCTAAATTGTTTCTGGTCTGTGTTGAGTAGTGCCCCTTTACACGGAGTTGTCTAGTTTCGGACAAGGCATAGGTGTGGTTGTATGCTACATTGTTATTATACTGTCATAAATAACCTACAATAACGATATGGACGAAAGTCTATAATATATTTATATAATATATCTATAATAATAATAAACTTTCTTCGTCTTCTTTTATAAAATTCACCACACGCACCATTCCTCCACAGATTTTTTCCTTTCAACGACTTTTAGGTTTATGGCCTCCATAAACTGAGACAGCGTTTTCTAACCTTTTTTTAACTATAAATCAAGAGATTTATTTTCAAAAAGCTGAAATTCACATAGCTATTATGTGTGTATAGCTGTTAAATACGACAAGGTCGTTAATTTTAGTGTAAATATTTTTAAAAACTTGTTTTGATTTATGGATTTATGATATTATATTTGGTATCATATTTGAAATTTGACAGTTGAACATATTGAAACATATATGTTTGCTAAACTCTTTGAACACGTGGGAAGTGTCCGGTCCTCATTAAAATACCCTTTCTGGAGGAGACTCCAACCACACAACGGACTTATTATCAGTTGCTGACGATAAATTTTTCCCTCGCGTAACTTCCAGAACCTCTGACGTCAGCAGATACCAGATACACTGATTTTAGAGATGTAACAAAAACACGTCTACTTAAAATAGTATCACTACAACGTGCTAGTATGGTACTAGTTAAAATGTAATAATAATGTAATACTGAACTACCCTAGCACGATTTCTAAAAAAAAATTCATGTTTCTCTGTGTTCACATGTAAGTGAGTTACTTGTAATTCTTAGTGAGAATAAATGTCTTAAAACTTATATAATAATAAAATAAGCCGTGGTAGCCTAATGATTTCACCTACCGCCTCTCAAGCAGAGGCCCTACACGCCAGTCCATAACAGTTGCAGTGCACTCAGAGCTTTAAATCGCAAAGATCGGAGGGGCACTGTCACTACGCCTGTAACCCTCAGACATAAGATGACAAGTCCCATGTGCCTGTAATTCCACCAG
Organism: Hyposmocoma kahamanoa; assembly: GCF_003589595.1. NCBI lineage: Eukaryota > Metazoa > Arthropoda > Insecta > Lepidoptera > Cosmopterigidae > Hyposmocoma > Hyposmocoma kahamanoa. Next base: position 12,415,073 of record NW_020654289.1, read on the forward strand.
CACCCTTACCCTTCAAAACCGGTACACAGTAATACTGACATTACTACTTGGCGGCATAAATAGGTAACGTGGCAGTACCTACCTGGACGAACTCTTTCACAAGGAGCTAGTGCTACTAAATGGTTTACAACTTTAGGAAAACGTGTGAAGTCGCTAACCATCATTGGGCCAGCGCACTATGGGAAATAGTAGCACAACGGCGTATCAAAAATGGTTTTGACCAATGTCTTAATTGAAATACATATTTAATTTTATTTGATAGTTCAGATGTCATACTTTATTATACTAAAGGTTTTTTATGTTAGATAGGTACGTTAATTTAATAAAAATACCTCCAAGATGTTCTTTCCAGTACTCATCTCGTTGTGTCGTATAATTTTGGAACTTTCGACGTCGTATTTCGTATTGATTTTGTTAGATAAGTTAGATATGTTATTATATATTTCTATAAAGCACATCTTACGTAAATGTCAAAAATAGTTGATATTTTTCAAATTTGTTATGTAAGGTAAAGAAAATAAATCATAATTAAAAATGGCGACATTAACCTATCTTTATCTAATTCATCAAAGGTTTTAACTGTTAGCGAAGCTTGCCGAAGCTTCGAATTTTTTATTATTCCATAGCGTAGGTACTCATTATCAAAATATATAAAAATTAGTTGCGGTTTTTTGCGGTTTCTAAGGATATAAAAGAAATCGTAACAAATGTCCTACTGCAGAAATATTTTTCTTATCAATGCAACGCGATAAGATAATATAGATGCGGTTGCATTTGTCATATTTATCAACATTATTCACACGACACCTTTACTATATAATGCGCTGACACATTAATTTCATAAATTTATTAAAACAAGCAGTCGTTTGTTACTGAATATACTATTCCAACTACTTTGAAAATGAGTATTTTCAAATGTTTAAGACGAGAACTAATACTTTCCTACATTGAATGAATCTGCTCTAGAAATATTTTTACGAGATTGTTATGAACTTTCGGAGGACAATTTACGTTTGATAATTAGTGATTTAAAAAAAATTTGCTAACACAGTTTAACAGTCGTTTGAGCCAAACATCACGAAAGAAAGAAGCCTTTTTGAGGGTTAACAGTGATTGGTTGGATCAAGAGTTTTCTGTTACTTTGTCAATGACAATCGATTTCATTCCATCTACTTCAACTGGAAAACGAGGAAGACCATGTATGTCTTATGAAAATTCTTCAGAATCTAGTAAGAAGCTCAAAAATACTACACTACTTAATGAATATAGATTTGAACACGTCTATGGTGCATATATTCAAGGGCTGCGATCAAAGGGAGAAAGTAATGAAGCAAAAATCGTGAAAATACCATCCAAACGCTGAGCGGTCAAGAAGCATTTAGTGTATTAATTGAATTGGATCTGACCAGGGCTCAATATTTATATTTGAAGAATGTTATGGATGAACGGAACTGTTTCTTACTACCACCTTACTACAAAGTACAAAAAAGTAAACAGTACTGTTACGCACCTGCATCAGCTATTGAATTTACAAACACATGTGCAAAAATGTTATCCTACAGGATTTATTAGATCACACAATGGCGAGGATATTGATGATAGATTCCGTGTATAAAAACGGTTTGAAACAGTTGGTTTTATATAGTAAATGGGGATGTGATGGCTCGTCTGGTCAAAGTGAGTATAAACAAAGAATTCCAGAGGAGTCTGAACTTGTGTCAGACTCGTCGCATCTGTTGTGCCCATCAGATTAATTGATGAAACGACTGGTACTGTTGTTTTGCAAAATCCTGCGCCTTCATCCGTGAGATTCTGTCGCCCTATTTCAATTGAGTTTTCGAAAGAAACTCCTGAGAAAACTAAAGCTGTTGTTGATATTCAAAATCAAATTGATTCTTTGAGTCCATCGTTAATTGTTAAGAAAGGCAATGGCGTTCAAGTTAAACAAGAACTTTTTTTAGATGATGATAGACGGCAAAGTAACTCAAGTATTAACCGACACTCCTTCAATTTCAACATGTAATATTTGTGATGCTTCTCTACGTCTAATGAATAATTTACAAAATGCAACTGCTAGGCCCGAAAGTGAAAATTCTTTTCGTTATGGATTATCAACACTTCACGCCAGGATTCGCTGTATGGAGATGATTTTGCATATTTCTTATAACCTTTTGTTTCAAAAATGGTCAGCTACGAGTGACGAAAATAAACAAAAGAAACAAGAGAAGAAAACTGTGGTACAAAGCTTTCGAGAAGAGCTTGGATTAATAATTGATAAACTACGGCAAGGAGGTGGCAATACCAATGACGGTAATACAGCCTACTCACTTGAAATTACAGGAGTCGATGAAATTTTGATAAAGCGACTGTATGTAATCCTTCAAGCTTTATCGTCTGGCATAATGGTAGGTACCCAAAAAATTGGTCAATATGCTTTGGAAACTACAAGAATATACGTCAGTAAATATGATTGGTATTATATGCCATCTTCGGTACACAAAATATTAATTCACGGAGAAGGTATAATTAATCATTTTGCAGTGTTACCTATCGGACAACTTTCAAAAGACGCTCAAGAATCTCGTAATAAAGACTACAAAAAATTTAGATTACACCACGCAAGAAAGTGCTCTAGATCTGCAACAAATGAAGATGTATTTCACATGTTACTTTGTACTTCTGATGCATTTATAACACTGGTTATTTGTTACTGGTTAGTTGTTGTGGTTGTATGGTTACTGGTTACTGAACCGAAAACCTTATGTTAAAAATCGACAGGAACTTGACGAGGAGACGCTACGTCTATTGAAAGTGGACCAACTCATCACTGATTCTGAAAAAGATATTATATTACAGTAATAATAGGCCATGATGGAAGAGAGAGGCTAGAATCTAAAACAGATATCCGAAATGATAACAAACATGCTTTCACGTTTATTCTTATCTCGTATTTTTTTTTTATATAATTTTAAGTATAATGTATAATTCAAAGCATTTTATGAATAAAGAATTACCGTAACATAATGTAAATACATTAAAAAAAAAAAAAAAATATCGGGTAGTATTTACCAGAAAGAGATTTATGATTTTGCACATTTTTTTGTCTCTGAATTACGGGTAGTTAAATAAAAATGTATATGCTTTTAAAAGCGTCGTAATTCCCACTGTATATAATAAAAAATTGAAAGGTGTATCTCAAAAAACATAAAAGTTACAGATTTTTGGTCCGCAACTGACCTAAATTTCCCATAGTGCAGCGTGGCGGACTATAGCCTAAACCCTCACCTGAGAGGAGACACGTGCCCAGGAGTGGGATGTGTGATAGTTTAATGATGATGAATAATAAGAGACTGATAGGAATGCAGAAGGCGAAAGAGGTTTGTCAGAAGAATAGCAGGCGGGGTTCCATGGTCTCTGCCTACCCCGGTGGGAGACATGTGTGTTGATGTAATGTGTGTAATGATGATATTTTATAATAATACCTATGTATAATAATAATGTGACAGACAACCGTACCAATGACCTGCTCTCAGGCTAACAAGTTCCTGTACTATGAGTACCAGACCAACGGCATTATAACCGTAGGGACACTACTCAGAACAATTTTCGAAAGTTCGTTTCTTAAATTAGTCCTTCCGGGAATCGATCTCGTGACCTCGTCATTTACCACTAACTGTTACGACACTGATGTCGTCTATATAATATAGCAATTTAATAATGCACATTTTTAGTTTTAAAGTATTCTTATGAACGGTGTTTGAACTTAATAATTTATTTGCCAACTAAATTATTCAACTTAATAATATAACATTGTCACTAAATAGCACGACCCTATTATTTGATGGACATTACTATTTAAAAAAGCCATAAAACATATTGATATAAATGACGAGTGAAATACAAACTAGCGTAATTAATAATGTAATTCAACATTAAATGCAGATATAAAATAACTTTTTCATTGAAAAAAAACCGACCTCAAAAGTTTGCATATCGGCATCTTTCGATTTCCATGGGATCCTCTCATCAGATTCTGATTTCTTGGTGACAATGGGACTGTTACGAACTCCTTTGTACATTTTATACTTTTTTTCTGGTTGTTATGGTGACAGTGATATGTTGAGTACGTGTATCAACACATCATGTTGCCATTACTCTGAGACATGTATTGTGTCAAATGAAAATTCGACTTATATTTGTGTAAAGTATTTTTTTTATTCAGTGATAGCCGAAACAGAACTCAGGGACCACCTCGAGAGTATACCCAAACAAACAAAGAATTTTCAAAATCTGTCCACAATTGACAGAGACCTCGGTGAGAATACTGACATCCCTATAAAATTTGAGGATTTTCCTCGATTTCCATGGGATTCCCTCATCAGATTCTGACTTGGTGATAATAGGACCACCATGAAAGTGCATCCGTTCAAACAAAAAAAAGTCATCAAAATCGGTCTACAATTAACGGAAAAATCGGAAAACATACATAAAACATACATACAACCGAACGTATAACCTCCTCCTTTTTTTAAAGATGGTTAATTAAATAATGTTTTATCTATTAGTATTTAGATGTTCATTGTCATAGACTTTATAGAATTAGATAATTATGAGTTTCCTATTTTCACAGTTACAATTAAGTTACGTTCCATCGCCGCTCCTAGCTGTCAAAAACACCAACCAGTGTTGGCGCGAGAATAGGTTATGTAAGTACGTATCTTAAATACGTACTTTGGTATAAAGAGCGTCACATGGCTATGGAACACGGAACACACCTAAAATATTGTAGATAGGATTTTAATAGGATTTACAAGAATGGAGGAGGTTATCAATTGGACTGTATTTTTTATGCCTGTATTAGTCCATTTCTGAACCGATTTTGATGATTCTTTTTTGTTGGAAAGCGGTGTATCTCAATGTTGGTCCCATTTAAATTTGAAGAAAATATTCCACCTTTAAGGGTAGCAAACTAGGGGATGAATCCGGTTTTGGGCACTTTCCGTTAACCGATTCTGATAAACTTTGGCAAAATTGATGTAATTCCAAAAATAAAGCGCAGCGCAAATAAGCTAAGCTAAGTTACTTTAGCTCACGTAGCTGCATGCAACTAACTATGCGACCGTAACTCGGTTAGCTTGGTTCGTTTTGTGAACAGAAGTATGAAAACATGCCGCGGCAACGTGAGCTAAAGCTAGCCTAGCTTAGCTTCGCTCGCGGTGTGGCCTGCGCTTAATACTTTAAACCATATACCGCTTGGTGCGAAATAAGTGCGCTTGTGAGCTTACTTTCTCTGGAAATTCGCTCGAGTTTTTAAAAAACAAAGATGATTCCCGAATGTACAGACATGGGAAGGTCAAAACACTCAGGTCACAGAAAATCCTTCAATTAAGGAACTACTTCCTTGAATATTTAATTATAAGTGCCAGTTAAAAATGATGATAATTTAGTATTTAAATTATTTTTTTTCATTTTACCAAGTGACGGCGTGAACAAGTTATCGACTGGTGGTAAGAGATACGCCTGTCTTTAACAATAGCAGTGTCACTCAGTGCTTTAAATTCCAAAGATCTGAGGGGCACTGTACTGGACTTAACAAGGTCCATGTGTCTGTAATTTCACTAGCACCCATACCGTCCAAAGCCGAAATACACTAATCCTCACATTGGTTCGCGGCAGAAACAGGTAAAGTTGCAGCACTTTCTTGGACGAACTCTTTCACAAGGAGCTCTACTGCTACTAAATATCTCTATGAGGCATGAGGCGAATTTGAAATTGTAGATTCATTAGCAGTTTCAAGTTAATCTCAAAGCTATTAATCCTCATAAATTAATTGATCCTTTCGATCGACATAATAAAAATACAGAATGTTTTATTTTCGCATTTGGTCGGTTGAATTTCGAGATGAAGCAAGCAACTTTTAGAAAGTCATTAAATGCAGTATTACTTATTTAAGAAAATAATGCCTCCATGAGGCAAACTGCCTCCGTGGCCGAACGGTTACCATGCCGGACTGCCACGCAGAGGTCCCAGGTTCGATTCCCGGGCCGGGAGAAATATTTGTATGGCCTACATTTATTTCTCTCGTGAGTTTGGGTGTAATTTGTGGTTGTCTATATGTGTGTCCATGGCACCCGCGACACAGGGTTTCCCTAGTGCGGGGCTATGTTGAGTGTGTGCGTTATTTATTATTATTATTATTATTATTAAAATATCCTATCTACAATGTTTAAAGTATTCCATAGCCGTGAGACGCCCAGTATACGCAAAAGGTGCAAGTAAAACAGCGTGACAGTTTTGTGAGCATAAAATAATATCATTATCAACCTATTTATACGTTCCACAGCTGGGCACGAGTCTGCTCTCAGGCGAGAGGTCGTAGACCATAGTCCGCTACGCGGTCCCAATGCGAGTTAGGGACATGACACGTTTTCTGAGGGTTGCGAACCTTTTTCGACGTGCAGGTTTCATCATGATATTTACCTTCACCGAAAAGCTCATGATAAATATCAAATTAAATTTCGCTCCAAAATTCCGAAAAACTTAAGTGTGTCCCCAGGTTCGATGCCACGGCCTCTACTTAAGAGGCGGTAAGTCAAACTATTAGGCTACCATGCCTTTTGTAACAATTTGATATCACGTAATATACAATTAGGCTATATTTCAATTATATGAATTGTGGGTGATGTTACACGACAGCAAACCAAGTTGACAACTTGGTATACTTTGACGTAATATGTATAATAAGCACATTTGTCTTAATAAATTAATTGTTAATTCCAAATTTATACTTATAAGACATTGTGCCTTTGGAAATTAGAGTAAATTAAGCAATATTCGTTAAACTCTCATATTTACCGTTAACAATGTCAAGTCGTTCAAAGTGTAGTATTCAGTAGCATTGGAGCTCCTTGTCAAAGAGTTTGTCCAGGAAAGTATGACCTATTTCTACCGCTAAGCAGTAATATTTACATTACTGCATTATGGTTTTGAAGGTACATGGGACTTGTCAAGTTATGTCTCAGGGTGATGGGCCCAGAGACAGTACCCTTCAGATCTTTGTGATTTAAAGCTCTGAGTGGCACTGCAACTGCTATGGGTACGAGTGTCGCTTACACCAAGCGCATGACCTGTTCGTATACACATATATTATACCAACGACATGGATGTATATCACACAAAATTTCTTGAGAGCTACAAAATAAGGAAGTGCTCTGATACATAAACATATGACGTCATTCTAAGAGTTCCTACTTTGACTTTGGAACTCTGCAAAAGTCTAACGTTCTTTCCGCTTTTCGAGTGTGCAAACAAGAATATATCCACATAACATCCACGTGAAACGAGATACTTGCCACGTGTTTACGTCACGTCTTGGGGTAAGTGAACAACAAACGGGGTGCTCTACGATAGGATTGTGCCGACGTACAAGTATAAAAAGCTGTGAAAGTTACTGTTGAGAACAAATTAGGTATTAAAACATACACTATGTACTATAAACATGATGAAAACTGCAAAGGAACAGTTTTCGGAATATCCACTTAGCTTTTAATAAACAAAATTTTAATTTAGTTTTATTTTTTCAACCGTTACAACACATTGCAGGGCAAAGGCTTCCTATTTCTTTCTCCATTCACGATTTTGAGCATCTAGCTCGTCACATCTTCTGGGTCTTCCACGTCTCCTGTTTGTGTTGGGTAGGAACCACATCGTGGTGGTTTGTGCCTACAGCTCACATACCAAGTAGCAAATGTGTCTGGTCCAGTTTCTTTTCAGATTATCAGCTTTTTGACCAACGTTTTGTGTTTTGGAGCACAGTATACTGTTCCGAACTCGGTCTGATAGTATTACTCCCAAGAGATTGCGTACATAAAATACGTAAGGGAAATCTATGTTTAAGAAACAATGTTGCATGAAACTTCTACAATACAAGAACGCGTGCTCAGTGAGATCTGTATGAGATTTATTATTAAATTTAATTAGGCGCTGCCAATTCCGAGTAATATATCCAATAAATATGTGCTATAAAAATATTAATATGAAGCAACTTGATCAAATGTAGGTTGTTAAGGACAGCTGTCGACAAAATTTAAACTTACTTGAGGCTTTGTTGTAATTTGAATATTTTTTCATCCCAATCACTTTCTCCATAGCTTATAATAAATAACTGATCGGCATAAACTTATCACAGATTTTTCTATACACCGCTGTTTATCGTAATTTCATTAACAAACCATGAATTAGTGAATTCATAAATAGCGCTATATACTTTCCAAACATCAAGAATGAGAACGTTAACAAAATTGTATTTTTCGTCTTACGAGTATATTTCACACTTGATTATTTGGAAATATTATTTTTTTCTTTGGACACATCTAGTCGCCCATTTATCTACTACTTGCCATGTCATCATTACGCATATACTTTTTGGGTCCAATAGACCTCTGCGGTAGATCAGTAGGTCAGGGTAGATCATCAATTATTAAGCAGTCTGTACGACAATGTTTACGTTCGTTCGTTGGGCGACCAGTTCTTATTTTTCTAGGTTTGTTTTAGGATCTGGAATCAGTTTTGATTGTAAAATATCCAAAATTGTAATTGTGTCGGTCCGCTTACGTTAAAATTTTGGTTTTCTCCTAATTTTACATATGCGAAAAAGGTTTGTTATGTAAAATAGACGAATGCTTGTCCAAAGTCTCACATTAAGCCAACGTTGTTACGCGTTTGTCTAGTAAGGCGGTTATCACACTGCACCGCGCCCCGCGGAGCGCGGAGCTGCGTTTTTTAACTTTGTACTGAAATACCTCAGTTTGTATGGAAAATTCGCGCCGTCGAACACACTGATAACGCTTCTCGGCGCGGGAGCGCGGCGCGCGCGATTTCACCGCGGAGGGGCGCGGCAAACCGCCGGGTATGGCACACTGCGCTCCGCACTACCGCGCAGATTTTTAATCTTAAGGACATGTTCAGTTTTCTACAATAGATCTCGCCGTCGATAAATTTATATTTGCTATTAGAAATCGACCAAATTTATCTTCATATTTTCTTAAATCTTTGTAATGAAGTTGAAATTATCCATTTATCGATCTGGTTCGTAAAAAGGGATGTATCCAAATTTGAGTAAACAAAAACCAAATAGACAGTATAACTGCAGCGTCCTGTGTGAGTTCTGCATTATTAACCATTTTTGTCAAAGAAGGATCTCGGCTACATTTACAATCACTACGGCGATCAACTACGAAGCGAGTACTTTAAGTGACGCGGGGCCGCTAGACCGCTGCCCCCGCGCAGATTAAGCCGTGCGTTGACGCAGATCTGCGTCTCCGCCACCGCGCGCGTGGTTCCGCAGGTCCGACGAGAGGCGCGGTGCAGTGTGTTAATCGCCTAAATACCTGTTTACTCTAGCTGCAGCCTTTAATTGGGACTTTCAAAAACACAGATACCGGCAGTTCGCCTTGTATTTCATTCCTTTGCCATATACTTATGCACTTTTAGGAAGCCTGAAGCAAACTGTTTCGTGCGATGGGTATTAAGTAAGTCATTGACATAAAAATGGAGTGTTCCGGACTTTTTAGTAGAGCAAAGGAGGAACGGTGACAATGGAGCTCAATAAGACTTCAGACCGCTTTTCTGCGGTGATCGAGACTTAGAGGCTTCGACTCCACAATAAAGGCAATTCATTCTCTTTGCTTTTTGCAACTACTCAGTTTAGTCCTCAATCAACGACTGAACTTGAGTCTAACATAGACTTAAAAGCTGTCTAATCTGAAGCATCATTTTTAGACCCTGAAAAATGATACCCAGTTTTTTAGCTGCATTTTTACGCAGCTTTTGACGTATATGTATATACGACGTATATATCAAAATGGAGGTTGGATGACAAGCCAATGCCAAGTAGCTCAAAATTATCACGTATTAGCACAATCTTACCATTATTTTTCAAACATTTTAAATTCAAAACCCAAATGAGTCGGTTAGAACCTATAGTCAGTATTGGAAGCAGATTTCCGATACCATACCATGAATAGTGTAGTCGACTAAAATAGTTATTTTTCCGAAGCGCCCATAGAATAGTCGTGTACAGTATTCTCGTGATAAACTGAGAAACTCTGGCTGAAAGCGTGCTATTATAACTAGTCTATAAAAATTCATTGTTTAATGTCCAAAATAGAATCCAACAAGGGCCGCGCTCACTAAACTGTCCCCTTAACAACTTAGCAATGACGTTTATCTTTCACAAAGTGCCTCTTAACTTAAGAATAATAGCAGAGCTTATTTGAAAGTAAAAGCTAAACGAATAAGTTTCGAGTTCTATTATAAAACGATCTATTTTCAGCAGCTGGTTGTAATTGCAGAGTCTAATTAAACTTTCAACTGGTAAGTCTCAAGTAACGGGAAAAGAAAAGAACATTAATAAAACTGCCTTAGCTTTTTTTGGGATTACTGTCAGACGGTCTATTTTATACAGAGTGACATACCACTCCCTAAAATTTGTTTGTGTCTTTAACACCAACAGTTTTGCAACAAAAATATTCAAAATCTTTTACAAAAGCATGTACTCTCTTACATTGTGCTCCCATAATACTCGTTGAATGGCAGATAACGTATTCATCACATGCTTGGTATTTTTTTAACGCACACACCATAGCCCCGCACTAGGGAAACCCTATATCGCGGGTGCCATGGACGCATATATAGATAGCCACAAATTACACCCAAAGTCACGAGAGAAATTCATGTAGATCCACACAAATATTTCTACCGGCCCGGGAATCGAACCCGGGACCTCTGCGTAGCAATTCAGCACGGTAACCCTTCGGCCACGGAGGCAGATGTGTATATACTTATAAAATTACTAAGTGGGGAATTGGATACTGGCGAAATCCAAGAAGAGCACCACCAATAAGCTAAAAAAAAAGAAGAAGAAAACATGTCTCGTGTCCTTGATATTGTCTCTAACCATTTTGGTAGTATAGCATCCTAGAGCATCACAGGCTGTCTAACGCGCAGCTGTGCACCATTCATCCACCATTTTTAAAATAAACAAAGAAATTTCACGGGTTAATTTGTATTTTAGGACTACTAAATGGCATGACCAATTTTGAGTTTGGCAAATATATATTTTGGTATTTGAATATTGTATTTACAGTCAACAGTTATTTGTTGTTTATTTTTATGACTACAAAACACTGAAATAAACAAATAGGACCTTCTCGAGATGTCGTATAAAAATATGTACATTAATTGTAAAAAACGGAAATCGAATTGTGACATGTACGTTTTTTATATCTATCGCCAGCTGTCTGTTAGAGAGTAGAGTAGAGTCTGTTTTTGACAATTATTCATGAACCTGTTTTCGTTCCGTGTTCTTCCATTTTCGTAGTAAACAAATCCCTTTGCCACCAAATATGTCTTCCGCGCCAAATTATAGCTTTGTTTTTGTCTTTGTTAGTTATTTTCTAAGGGAGGACTGCTAACCATGTGTTATATTTTATTTGTCTTCTCGAACTAGAAATGTTTATTGTTTAGATTACTATATGCTTACTGTCGGATTTGAGTTATGCAGAATATTTTATGAATTTTCTTTAATTCATAATGTTACCCTACACTTGATTTCTGCTTCGCTTGTTAGAAATCGTATTTTAGAAAGTGTATTATGAACAAACTTGTATAAATGTAACAAAAAATTTTGTAAGTTTCGTGTTGCGCTTTGAGCTTGTTTCCGCTTATGACGTTATGTGACGACTATTGTGAGGACGCCATGAAATTAGGCGCTTGTAGAAGCGCAGCAGTGGCGCTACTATGGCGCTACAGGTGCTACTATGGCGCTGCAGCCGCGCCCTAATTTTCATACAACATTTAGAACCGCAGTTGCAGCACCAGTAGTTGCGCGACAACATAGTCATAAATGAAAAAATACTGGAGCGCTACAGACGCGTGGCCGCCGCCCCACAATCGCGCCACGGCACTACAGAAGAAATATCTATTTACAAAGAATATCCCTTGGTGTTTTTCAGGTTCTTTTTAGGGTAATCTGCCATTGGAATGAGTGGTACTTAATTTTAACTGGGCAAGTGTAATATACTTACCTTATAGTTATGATATTTAGCATTAAGAAATCTAACTAATTATAAACTGATTAATCATACCTACTTTTTATGTTGACTTCAATCTGGCTTTAACTGAACGGCTCTAAAATTTTTTGAACAAGAAACTGTTTGTTAGTAGAAGTAGAATTCCTCGTGTAAGTATTCGTCCAAACAATTACTGTCACCTTACCTATTTCTACCTCTAAGCAGTTATGTGAGCATTACTGCATTCCGGTTTGGAATGGTAAGGATGTTGGTAAAATGACAGGTATATGAGACTTATCAACTTATGTGTCAGGGTGGCAGGTACAGTGGCAGTGCCCCTCAGATCTTTGCGATTTAAATCTCTGAGTGGCAATGCAATTTCGATGGTGCCAATATTTCTACGTCCTTTTACGTTCAGTACGTCCAGAGGGACGCACTCTTTCACAAGGAGTTCTACTGCTACTAAAATGAGACAATGCTAATAAATGTGATTTAATCATCACTATTTAGGAAAAAACATTTGTGAATCACTAATCAAAGCATAACTCAACCCATAAATATCCACAAACTATTCAAGAAAAACTTTCCGACACCATCAGTCACTTGACAAAAGTTTGATGAGAAAGTTTTCATGCCAGTGAGCAAGGAGTATTTTTCTGGGAAGAACTCTTTCTTTGCCCGAGTAATGTGATAAAGGTGTCTGTTAACAACTTATTTATTTGTTGTTTTTTCCTAACCACTATTAACGACGATTAATGACCAATACTTCCATCATGAGTTTACCCTATCGCTAGCCCTAGTAAGTACTTCAGCAGCTGCTTGAAACCGTGATCCGATACCAAAGTGAAAGTGAGTCACTTTGCATTTTGGCTAATTGTTTTCACAGGACACACTTAGTGGTCAATTAATATTTTTGGTAAAAAACACTTAACATTATTGCATATCTATGGGCGGCAGATACCACTTTCCATAGTGTATAGCAACCGGCCGTGCGTAAATATTAGTTCCATAAATAACAAATAATTAAAAATTGATTTTTCTATACAGGAAAACAGTATCCAAATATAAAATCATTATGTAATTTAGTTTATTTAATATATGTAACAATATTGTAGAAAAAACTTAATATGGTTGGATTATACCACTTTTGTGCTGATAGCCTCAATTATAGGACTGAACTATATGACATGATTTTGTAAAGATAATTACTTTTAATGTAACTCTTTTATTCCAATTATTTTATTCCGAAAATAGGTTTAAACTGCCTCCGTGGCCGAACGGTTACCATGCCGGACTGCCACGCAGAGGTCCCAGGTTCGATTCCCGGGCCGGGAGAAATAGTTGTATGGCCTACAATTATTTCTCTCGTGACTTTGGGTGTAATTTGTGGTTGTCTATATGTGTGTCCATGGCACCCGCGACACAGGGTTTCCCTAGTGCGGGGCTATGTTGAGTGTGTGCGTTATTTATTTATTTAAAAAAAATTTTAAAAAGGTTTTGTAAGTATGAATATAGAACCTTCTTAGAACATCATGAAGCGTCCTAAAAACAAGAGAACAACAATCAAAAGTATCAAAAACGAGTAAAATCTTTTATAATAATTATAACTTTTTTGTAAAAAAAAAATCGACCTCAAATGTTTGTGAAAGTTTTATTGACATCGGTTAACGGAAATTGGGTGAAATCTAATAAACCGGATTTGTTCCCTAATTTGCCACCATTATAGGTAGAATATGTTTTTCAAATTTAAATAGGACTACGTACCTCCTTTCCAACAAAAAAAGAATTATTGGAATCGATTCACAAAAGTCGGGGTAATCGTGAAATATACACACAAAAAATCGAATTTGGAACCGTCTCGTTTTTGAAATCTGTTAATAATAGGTACATTGTACAGTCAAGAGTCCATTAGGTTCGACATTTTATACTCGACCCAAGCGGCATATAATTGAATTTAAATCTTAAGTCTCAAAATTGCTTTAACCCTGTGCACAACCACTGAGACTGTTTTCAACGCGACATTGTTCATTTCTTTCAGTGGCTTACGTAGAGTAAATATACAAGCTACATGATTGAATTATTTTTGATGGGATATTGCAGATAGGTTGGTGGTTATAATCCTCTATCGGTATAGCTGCCAATATTTCATCAATCATATCAGATCACTTTACAGAATAACATAATTCTTATTAGAGGTTCATAAATCAAAATTGAATTGTCTGCTATTAAGATCCCACTGCAGGCACGAAAATATTATCACCTTACGAACCACACCCACATAGATTTATAATATTATATAACGTGACTTAGAGTGAACACCCCGTATGTGATTTGAATATATTTTTTTAGGAAGAACAAAAAGCATGCAGTTAGCATTTAAATTACTTTAATTACACCTCTCTTGGATGCTACATTACTCTAACAAAATACATATTTAAACACGTTTTGCTTTAACAAAAATTTGTAAGTAATGTTTAAAAAAATTAGTAAGTAAATTAAAAAAACCGACTTCAAAAGTTCGTGGTTTTACATCTAATTGATCATCTAAGTTAATTGATCGAACCGATTTCAATAAAACTTGTTTATTGAAATCGGTTATCGGAAAGTGTACGAAACCGGATTTATCACCTAGTTTGCCACCCTTAAAGGTGGAATATTTTCTTCCAATTTGAATATGACCAATACTAAGGTACCCTCTTTCCAACAAAAAAGTATCATCAAAAGCGGTTTATAAATGCTGAAGTTATCATGTAACATATATACAAAAAAATACAGTCGAATTGAGAATCTCCGAACCTCCTTCTTTTTTTGAAGCCGGTTAAAAATGCGTAGCCGAGGTTTTTACTGTGAGACGATGTTATACTGTATAATGTACTGTACTTTCAAAGCTTCCTTTTCTAAGGCACCGGGACTGTTACGTGATACTACATTCAAAATCAACCCATTTACATGTTCCACTGCTGGGCACGAGTCTCCTCTCTGGCGATGGCTTAGGCACTTGGGGATTTCACAATTTTTCCCGAGAGATATGAACCTTATCGACGTGCAGGTTTCATCACAATGTTTTTCTTCAAAATCTCATAATAAATTTCAAATTAAATTTCACACATACATTCTGAAAACGTCAGAAGTGCGAGCCCGGATTCGAACCCACGACCTCTGCTCCTACGACTTTTTTATATTGCATTACTGATGTGATTTATAACACCCTATAAACAATATGGCGAAAAGAATGATAACATTATAAAGCTTATAACAAAAAGGTGCAAGAGTTGATGCTTGTTTCCGGTGTTGCAACATCGAAATGTCCATTATACTGAATGAAGTTAACTTCGCATTTTTTTGTAATTCCCATTATCTTTCGTTGCAAGACATCGACAACAGTGCCTCTACCACGAGGTTACTGTGACAGTTGTCGCTACCGACCGCGTAAATTACTTCACAATTTTGTATGACAAATTATACAGCGCCTCTAGCGGTCACAAGAGGAAACAGCATTTTGTATATTATTTTACGCGTTCGCTAGCGACAACTGTCACAGTAACCTCGTGGTAGAGGCATATTTGAGGTCGAAATAACATTCGAATAAAATCTATTATTGCCAGCTGTTGTGATATTTTTCACGCCGAGTTGCTTTGTGTGGTTGGTCGGCTGATAAACAAACGGACGTGGACTGATAGATGTTAGGTGCGTGTTCTTTTTTTTTGTCAGATTATGTCACATGTTGTGAACGACCTGACCAGGCCTGTTTGGAAAAGTAAGCCTAGATATAGACTTTCGCTTGTTCTGTTTAACCTTACACAGGAAAATACTAATACATGGGGCGCGCTATAAGTTTCCGGAACTGGCCACTTACATAAACAATTTAACACTTCGGTTGTAGAATACAATTTGTTTCATCTGACTGTTACTTGTTTTTACATTGTGGCGTGTGTAGAATTGGTTGTCTACATCACCATGGATTTAACTTGGAAAATTTTTGTAGTATGATTTTTTACGACTTTAAGCGAAGTTTAACAGCTTTGCGGAGCTTTGCTTGGCTTCAAACTGCTTTTGACGCTGAAGCACCATGCAAAACGACTATTTATGGCGGTTTGCAGAATTCAAACGCGGTCGTGTGAATCTGTGATGAATTTCGTGATGGTCGCCCGTCCACTGCTATGAACAACAAAAACATCGATGCTGTGTACCATGAGATTCGGGCATCTTTAGGCATAGGCATGTGTCAAATACAATCAATATTACCAGCTCACGCAATACATGCAGCCGTAGACGCATACCACACCTAGAGGTACCGGTGATGATTCTATACCGATTTATCGGATATTTAAATTATAACAGGTAAAAGAACTAATACTAATTGCTATTTCGGTAACTACTCTAGCAAACCATAAAGTTTTTAATGCTTGTGTCTGTCATTTAAAAAAAATAAACAACTTCAAAAATACGTCACGACAATCGTGTGTGTTATTATTTGGGCTGGTGATTTCGGTGTTTATTTATTGAAAACATACTGTAAGTAACGTTTTTTAAGTTTACCCTGAATATAAATGTTTATAAACTATACTTTAAGAAGTAATTTCATGGTAAACGTTAGAACCACTCAAACGGAATATTATCATATTTACCAAAGTACACCAAAAAGTTCATTAGTGCTTTTTAAGTGCAGGATTTGCGGTGTATTACTGCATTTTATTTGAGATGTTTTTGTTGTAGTACGGAGGGTATTTATTTAGTAATGCAGAATAATAATTTTTATTTATTATATTTAAACTGAATCCTTTTCTAATTTGCGAAACCAAATAGCCGCCATTTTGCGGTAGGATGAGCGCATCGCGTGAGCGGGTACAAACATTTGGGTGTGAAAAAGATGTGCTCTCGGTGGATCCCACACAATTTGACTGAGGCTCAAAAAACGGATCGCGTCTCTTGGTGCAATACCATGCTTACCAGATTCAACGAAAGGGCGTCAAATTTGGTGTGGAACATAGTAATAGGTGACAAAACATGGATTTATAGTTACGAACCCAAAATAAAGCGGCAATCAAGCGTATGGATCTTTCGAGATGACTCGAAACCAACCAAAGTGGTGCGCGTGTAAAGTGCCTCTAAGCGGATGATTGGTTCTTTTTTTAATAAAACTGGACACGTGGCTACTGTTGCTTTGGATAATCGTTGTACCGTAAATAGTGATTGGTACACGACCATTTGTTTGCCGGAAGTTATTGACAAACTCCGTAAAAATAACCGTAAACGCCGTATCATCTTGCACCACGATAATGCCAGTTCTCACAAGGCCAGACAGACAAATGAATTTTTGAAGGTGAACAACGTTGACCTTATGAGCCATCCCGCGTACTGTCCCGACCTGGCACCTTGTGACTTTTATTTACTTACAAAAATTAAGAACCATTTACGTGGTCAACGATTTTCATCACCTGAAGAGTCGAAGAGTATGAAAAATGTGTTTCGGAGATTGTCACGGAGGAGTGGCATAAATGTTTTCAAAATTGGTTCATTAAGTTCATCAAGAATATTTTGAGAAACTGACTTCTGACCATTTATAGTATTTTTTTCTTATTCATTCCGGAAACTTATAATGCGCCCACGTAATAATACGTTTGTGCATGGAGTACTGCTGTCACCTTTCCACGCGTATGTTGTGGATATTCCGAAGATACCCACGAAGCGTTACGCGTTCACATTTATATGGCGAATGGCTGTGGAGTGGAATTCCCTGCCTGAAAAGTTGTTCCCTGAACTTTATAACTTGGGCCTTTTCAAGGCAAGAGTAAATAGGCATTATTTAGGCGTGCATGCTCCATCATCGACCTCATCGTCACTTTCCTAACAGGTGAGATAAAGGTCAAATGAGCACTTACATTTGATATAAAAAAAGGTAATTTTAGCAACATATTAACCACGCTCTATTAATTAACATTTATCCGCTATCGCTTTTCCCAATTTCCAAAAGTTCAGAAAAAGTAATTTCAACCGATAATCCACAATTTGACGACAGCCAGATTAATTACATCTCCAATGGATCAAATAAAAAGCTACAAATTGAGACTTATTTCCGAGAAAAACGATTTCGATTACTAAGGCCTCAATTTTACGCAAGATCGATTATCACCAAGGCGAGCTGAAAAAGTAAGAGTTTGACCTCGTGCTTCCCATTTCGCCGTCTCACAAGGGCCTGATAAAAGCGAGGACCGCGCCCAAAGTTTTATTTATTTTTATGGCCGACCATTTGTTAAGGCACATCCGCCGCCGCGATTAGGTAACTTCGAAAGGAAAATTATTTAAAACGAAAATCTGATTTGCTCGCAACTTTTCCATGTAAAGTTCACGTTGTAAATGTTCAAAATACCTTCGTTATTTACTTATTTATGTAAATAAAGCTAATTTGTCGAAAGTTGCATTATGTAGGTGTTTTTTGGTATTTTTGGAAGTATGGTTATATGTTGGTTTCTTTTTCAAAGGAAAGATTCAGTACGCCTGGTGCTAAGTGACACACCTGTCCATAGCAGGTGTAATACCGCTCAGAGCTTTAAATCGCTAAAACTGACGGGAACTGCCACTGCGGCCGTCAGCCAGAGACATAAGTTGACAAGTCTTGTGCCTGTAATTCCCCCAGCACCCTACCCTTCAAAACCGGAACGCAGTAATGCTCACATTACTGCTTGGTCGCACAAATGGGTAAGATGGCAATACTTTCCTGTACGAACACTTTCACAAGGAGCTCTACTACTACAAAAAGTATAGTATTGATATTAAGTGCATCTATTAAGGACTGGTGGAGCTCAGTGAGAGACACATAAGACTTCTCAAGTAAGCTTCCCGGTTCGAATCCCGATACTTATGACTTTAATTTATAAGTTGCGTAGGTACATTGATGGATATTTTAGTAGCTGTAGAGCTCTTTGTGAAAGAATTAGTACAGGAAAGTATTGCCGCCTTAGTTATTTCTGCCATCAAACAGTAATGTGAGCATTAATGCGTTCCTGTTTGGAAGGTTAAGAGTGCTGGTGAAATTACAGGCACATGAGACTTGTCAACTTACATCTCAGGGTGATGGACACAGTGGCAGTGCCTCTAAGATCTTTGCGATTTAAAACTCTGAGTGTCACTACAACTGTTATGTAAAGGCCTGTCACTTACCATCAGGCGCCCTACTTGTTCGTCCCGTCATTTGGTATTATAAAAAAACTGTGTCAATGTCTCTCGCTATTGGGGTTGGAGAAGGTGTGCAACTCGTAGACCTTGAAAAATACTAATGCCAGATAGTAGAACGTAGTAATGGGTTAATAATGATGATACGATGGGGATTTACAAGTCTGAAGTTTAGTGAACAGATAAGTTTTTTTACCAAAGCTTGGATTCTCTGCCGTAATAAATAGTAGCTAACGGTAGAGATAAACGCTTGGCTTCTTATCCGTGGGTTCCATTTCCACCATTGAAGCTATACTGATATTTATTTTACCTATGTAGCAGAATATATTGAAGAAACCTATACGTACAAGTCCGAAAAGGCTCAAGAAATTCTATCAAGACATGTGGCGACCTTGGGAAGAAAACCTCGCCGCCGAAAACTATGCCATAAAAAAGTTAAAAAGCCGGGGTTGAATTGGATACAGGTGGCACAGAACTGAAAGAAGTGGCAGAAACTGGAGGAGGCCCACACCGATATACTTGAGGACGGCTAGACAGAAGAAGAGGCCAGCGCTAGGAGTATTAGGTTAGCGTGGTTAACTATTCCCGAAACTCTCTTCGTCGAGGTGGTCGAGAGTAAGACATTTCGACGGATTCAGTGGGCCAACGGTTTGCACTGGTGCTGGATGCGGAGGTCCCGAGTTTTTAATTTGAAATTATAATTACTCACAATGGAATTAACACTATGCAATACCAATAACGATTGTTCTTCTAAACGTAGAAGGAAGAAAATATTCTGATAAAACCTGCACGGGGTATTACACCTATTTGTCAAATGTCATTGAAACCGGTTACCGGAAAGTGCGCGAAACCGGATTTATCTTCTTCATATTTTCTTCAAATTTAAACGGGACCGATACTGAGGTACTCTTATTCCAACAAAAAAGAATCATCATAATCGGTTCACAAATGCCGCCCGGAGTAATTGTATAACAAATATACAACAAAAATACAGTCGAAATGAGAACGTTCTCCTTTTTTGAAGTCGGTTAAAAATAGGTCTTGATGGTGTATATCTTCGTACGGTCATTGTATTTGGTGTTTCAAGCGCACGACATAAATATATGAGGGTAAATACTGCTCAGAAATATAAAAAAGTAACAGCCTTATGAGTTTTATACAAGACATAAAAATTACAACAAAAAATCAATACGTCGTCACGCCGCTGCCGGTTAATAATTGTAATGGCCACGAATATATTGATTGCCACCTATATAGTTCATATATATGCATCCACTCATGGATGTGAGCCTCCTCCTGACCACGCTTCTCCTTCTCCTGGCCATCTGACGCCCTCCTACTCTACTACTACGACTACTCTCGGCCACGTTTCTCAGATCGTCCGTCTATATTTTGGCAGGCCGTCTTAGTATTCCAAATCTCTTCCAAAGACCATCAGTCCTCGTGCAGATCTTACTACTTTTGAATAAGTCTGTGCCATCAGCCATCAATTAGCCTCCTTACCGCCCCACTGCCACTGTACACCTTACTATTTTACAAGCTATGACAATTTTAGTTTTAGCTCGCCGATGTATGACTTCATTCTGAATTACTTCCATCAGTTCACTTTATAATACACGTTTACTTTTAAACTACATTCAGATAAAAAAGTTAACATTCGTACTACCAAAGTCAGAGTTCATCAAAAATTTGACTGACATAGAAAATTAGGTCGACACCGGCTTTTAGAATTTAAAGCAGACATTTTTAAAATAAAATAGTTGGCTGTCAAGTGTTATAACAAGGAAGAGCCACAACATTTGCACTTCCACGTTGTACATTTTGTGTCATGAAGAATTTTCTGAATAAGAAGGAGGTAAAGGAAATATACGAAAGCCAATGGTAGATAGGCTGTGAAAATGCTTCACGGCCTCTATTTGATGATACCTATTTCAGTGACACGGCCACTTGACATAGACGCCAATGATGATGAGAACAATCTGAACCAATTTCTTTTTGTTTTTTATGATACCAAGTGACGGGACGAGCAAGTCGTGCGCCTGGTGATAAGCGACACGCCTGTTCATAACAGTTGCAGTGCCACTCAAAGTTTTAAATCGCAACGATCTGAGAGGCATTGCAACTGCGCAAGTCACCCTTCGACATAATAAGTTGACAAGTCCTATGTGCCTGTAATTCCACCAGCACCCTCACCCTTAAAAACCGGAACGCAGTTATGCTCACATTACTGCTTGGAGCCACAAATAGGAAGGTGGCGGTGCTTCCCTGACCGAATTCTTTCACAGTAGCTCTACTGCTACTAAATCTGCTAGCCTAGTCGTATTTGCTGCTAGTTACGTATATTATGATATCAGACTTTTGGATAAACAACAGTAATCAATTAATATTAAACATAAAGATAATTATAGGAGTGATAATGTATAATCAGTCCATGCACCAAGTTTAAGTTGCTAAGATTGGACATTATGGCATAAAATCGAGTGTGCATTTGAAAGTGTAATTTAGGCAAGCACAAAAGCTGAGAAATGGAATAACTTTTTAGGCTGGTTTGTGATAAATTCCATGTAATTTGATTGAAGAGCAAAAAGAAAGATGACAAAGTGGTTTAAATTATGAACTAAAAATATTTGAAGATTATGATCTAATCCTATATTTATTTCATGAAAAAATTCACACGAAAAATATAGTTGAACGAAAAATACAAAGTTTTTTTTATTTTTTTTTAAACGTTCTGATAATAATTACAAATTTAACGTTTCTAAAAAATTGTTTCATAATCTCAGGACAGAGTACTAAAAAAACCGACCGCGAAAGTACGTGGAATTACATATAATTACCAAGTTTTATTGAAATTGGTTACCGGAAAGTGCGCAAACCCGGATTCATCCCCTAGTTCAACACTAGACGGGACTTGACACAGGAGATAATAAAAATCGGTTCTCACTAATCAAAGTATATTAAAAGAGTAAAACGCCTTGAATTGGCAAAATCAACCATTAAAATAAATGCTCCTTATAATGAAATTTAGGCGCTATTTATAAGAATGAATCTTCATGCGAGAACAGCCACCCTTAGAGGTGGATGATTTTCTTCAAAATTAAATGGTACCACTATGGTACCCTTATATTAAGGTACCCTTTTTCCAACAAAAAAAGAATCATGAAAATCGGTTCACAAGTACCCGAGTTGTCGCGTAACATATACACAAAAAAAACATACAGTCGGATTGAGAACCTCCTCCTTTTTTTGAAGTCGGTTAAAAAACAATTTTATGTAACATTTTTTTCGTTACTTACATCAAAAAATTGTAATTATTTGAACTACATAGCAATTTTCGTGATTACAATACATTTATTTCGTAATGATACCTTTACCACTCGTTGACGCATAGGTACTATTAAACTATTACCATTAAACTGCCCATACATCGTAACAAACTAATGTGTTTGTAGCAGTTAAACTGTTAACATTTTTTATAACGTTAAAATAATTATTATATTAAATAGGTCATTTTACAATGATATTAATAATAATTGCCTACTGTTTTCTCTAATTCAATGGCCTTTTGTCAGTATAGACCTCACAAATTATTTTACAGTAAAGCTCTCCTATGCTCTTTACAACGTTTCACGAAGAATTTAAGACATTTCAATTTACATTAATTTACTTAAACATATAACTTGCAATTAAATACGCCTCGTTGTTTTTTAATTGTCTAAATCGAATTTAGTATAATTAATTGGACAGCTAATTTTAAGGCATTAATGACAAAATTTCGTATTGTATTTTTATGATGTTCTAAAAAAAAATTCAGATATTTGTATCATTATTTGATTTCAAAGTCGTAACTTAATCGTGGATTGAACGTAAATTTACCTCGACTTTTCTGACGTGTTGCAACGTCCATCATTTTAAACATCATCCACACATCCCGAATGAGTCCCGATTCTTAAAACAAATAATGTGTGAAAATCGTACAAGTTAATAATGTATCTTTGTATTCGTAATCCGACAAGGATACGATATGATCGCTTTTAAGTAATTTTTGCAGCATGTACTTGATACTCGTTCATTTAGTCCCCACATTACACTTTTACCACTATCAACTGTCTGGGATATAAATGGCTTACTACCTGCGAAATTAACAAGTAGACGAAGCAGTGTGGTCTTTGTAGTAACCTGTACTCACTACAGAATAAATCGAACGTACGTGCGTAACTAGTACGTACGCATGTACTTTTAGTAGCAGAGCAGCATGTGAACGTACTGACACCTTACCTTTTTCTGCCGCCAAGCAGTAACGTGAGCATTACTGTGATCTAGTTTTGAAGGGTAAGGGTGGTGGTGACTTTACAGGCACATGAGACTTGTTAACTTCCGTCTGAGGGTGACATGCGCAGTGGCAGTGTTTCTCAGATCTTTGCGATTTGAAGCAATGGAACGCTATGGACAGGTGTGTCAGACGTACAACTTGCTAGGCCTGTCACAAGGCATCATAAAAAAATACTTGTTTTAATTTTTGTTTGTTTGTAGTTTGTTAGTAGTATATATTTCATAACCTATAAACAACCACCTCCACAATAACATGTTAAAGGAGTTATAAAATTATATTTGTAACACCAAACAAAATAATGACACGTACATATTATATCTCCAAAATGGTTTTCTAAATTACCTATAGTGGTATAAGAATTTAAATGCTAGCTTCGCAATACTTTACCAATTAGACTTTGCATATCCATATCCACGGAACAGATTTCATATTCAAACTAAAACATTTTATCGTCAGTTTATCCAATCAAAGGTGGGATTATCTCCAAAGCACAAACGTGAAATCCTATTACGCATTGCAATCCTGCAAATGAAATGGATGGAACATTACAGAACCTTTTCATTTTACTATTCGTAGCTTTTCGCAATCTGAATGTCGAGATAGACAAATGTATTGCAAAAGCTTTTAGTTTGCGTATTTTATTTTTAATTCAATTATAACTACTACTGACGTTTCAAATACTAATAAATAATTTATTTACAACGTTCGGATTAACTTACCGTGTAGCGTTAGTAATAATGTATTTTTTGTTGTTTGGAAGGTTCTCTGTTTGTCCAGAACTTTCACTAACTTACAGTCCTATATCTTTCGTCTTAAGTTTTGATTATAGTGCCCCTCGTTATCAACATATTGGTTATATGAAAAGAGCACTATAACCTGTGCAAACAAATCGTACAAGGACCTTGTAAATTCCGATCTTGACCCCAGATGAGCCCATGGTCAGTGCTATTACAGATCGCTGTCATAGACTTCATCCGGTTGTCGAAAGGCTATGGCACCTTGGGTTAGCGACCCCGGCTACACGTACAGCACTGTTCTTATTTTCCAGATAGGTTGTGCATTGCACAATAACTAACGGTTGCCACTGCTACGTCGTTGAATCTAAATTCAACTTCCAACTCTCCTAGCTGGTGATGAAGTTGCAGACGCTTACATATAATCAATGGCATATCAATCTTGACATGTTGTCAATGTTTTTTATGGTAAGCGGCGTAGAGTTACATTAATTATGAACTGGATTACGCCTTTATTTGGCTATGTTCAAAATTTTAAAATAGGAGAATCATGTGTGCCTACAATAGCCTTCAGAATTCTGTTAGAACTTTCCTCACATGACTCAAAAACTAGACAATCTTGATCCGTATGACGGCATGGAATCTGTTCGTGCGAGCTTCAACAAACATGCACGATGCAATGCACCTTCTTGGCAATCCCATCAACATTATAAATGCATTGTTATATTGTACACGCTAGGCGATAAAAACTCGTTTTATTTCTATCTAACGCACAGGCTGCTCGAGTAGCAAAATTGCCTATATTTTAAAAGGGTTACATTAACTTCTTATAAGCATCGACCAAATAAAAAACAATTCAATCTGACGTCGTGGTAGCCTTTAATTTGACCTACCGCATCTTAAGCAGAGCGTCGTGGATTCGAATCCGGACTTGCACCACACAGTTTTTATGTGGTCTGTGCTTTTCAGTATTTATGTGCGAAATTTAATTTGAAATTTACCATGTGCTTTTCAGTGAAGGACAACATCTTGAGAAAACCTGTACACATTTGGAAATCAATTTAATGATGTATGTGAAATTAACACTCGGCAAAGGTTCTCGAATGGAGACCATGAACCGGAAGGGGTTCAGTGAGACGGCCCCCTACTATGTTGACGGATGACCTGGTAAGGGCGGCGGGTAACTGATGGATGCTTGTTGCGTCCTACCGGCTAGTTTGACAATCTTTAGGGGAGGCCTATGTTCAGCAGTGGACGTCTTCCGGCTAATATGATGATGAAGATGATGATGAATGGGCCCGCGTGGAAACTACAGATCAAATCCTCTGATGCGACAGAAGACCTGTGGCCAGCAATGTTGTTTTATATTTTTAGTGTCAAGCTAGACGTGCACTTTAGCACCGCCCTACTTATTTCTACAGTAAAACAGCACTGTTGTGCTCCGGATTGAAGTTCAATCATAGACACAGGATACTTGAGATATTATGTCGCATCGCCAACAGTGAATTCGCAATTTTAAGTTTACTTCTTTAGTGTTGCAAATGAGTTTAGGTGGCAGCTACCGCTTTCTGAATCGAATCAAGCGTCTTAATGCTTAAATACTATAAATAAATTAAATTTATCAACATTCGAACTTATCGGTACAAGTTGCGACGAAGCGTTGAATCTGAATAATTTAATCACGATAAATAACTTACTTACTATGGGATTGAAGGTAAGAGAAACAAAATGTTAATTGTTCTTTGATTTTGCAAAACAGAATAGTATTTAGTAGGATTGAGCAGTCAATAAAGCAACTTTGTAGAGCAAAAAACATTTATTCGAAAAAATATTTTAATTATGAAGTTCTAAAATTCTAATCGGTAGCTATACGTACAAATGCCAGGGATAAAAGTTTATAAATTATGGCATTATTATTTTATTCAATGAACGTACAAGTGCGACATGATATTTACAAGTCCACTTGTTTTCAACAAAACAAAACAAACAAAAACAAAACGCCTATAAATTTTCTCCCACAACGTAACACGACCCGTGGCGGCTACCTATGTCCCATCTCACGAAAAACATAAACACATTTTACATTTCTCTTTCACTCTAATGAAACATATCTATTTTCCGTCTCGTTCATGCACTCAAAATAAATTCATTGCAAGCCGAAACGTACCGACTTTATGATAGAGAAATTAGCAAGGAAAGTAAGTGGTTAACAGTGTTGTCTCAGGTCCAAGTTGAAGTTAATAAGGTGATTCTGCCAAAGTAACATTTCAAATAGCAATATTATGTTTGTTTATTTTGGAAATGGTAGTCGACTAGTTGTTATATATGAACTGATGGTTGCCTGTATGCAGATATTTATTTGTGGACATTAGTATGATAGATAATATACAACAAATACGAGGTCGTTGTAATTATTAATAATTGCGCTGTAATTGAACTTTATTCTCCATCTTACTAATAGAAAAATTCTTGAATGATACTTCGCCACTGCCACTTATCCGCTCACGCGATACATGCAGCCGTAGACGCATACCACACCTAGAGGTGCCGGTGATGATTTTATACCGATTTATCGGATATCGAAGTTATAACAGGTAAAAGAACTAATATTAATTGCTATTTCGGTAACTACTCTAGCAAACCATAAAGTTTTTAATGTCTGGGTCTGTCATTTAAAAAACATAAACAACTTCAAAAATACGTCACGACAATCGTGTGCGTTATTGTTTGGGCTGGTGATTTCGGTGTTTATTTATTGAAAACATACCGTAAGTAGCGTTTTTTAAGTTTACCCTGAATATTAAATGTTTATAAACTATACTTTAAGGAGTAATTTCATGGTAAACGTTAGAATCACTCAAACGGAATATTATCATATTTATCCAAGTACACCAAAAATTTCATTAGTGCTTTTTAAGTGCAGGATTTACGGTGTATTACTGCATTTTATTTGAGATGTTTTTGTTGGTAGTATGGAGGGTATATATTTAGCAATGCATAATAATAATTTTTATTTATAAAAACTTGTATTTAAACTGAATGCTTTTCTAATTTACGAAACCAAATAGCCGCCATTTTGCGGTAGGAGGAGCGCATCGCGTGTGCGGTTATTCATTAAATATTTCTACTAGGGGTGTCAGTTTCGCTGCACTTCCGAACCGGGCAAAAAATACCGACTCTCGGTGCGTCTCCAAAATACCTGGAAAAACGAGATATTCGAGACTGTTTCAAAAGTAGATTCCGGTAGGTTACTTAAAACTTGGTATTTCTATTAAGTTATTTATGAATAGAAACTACAAAATTTAAATTTTTTTCATTTTTATAGTATTTAATCATGAGATTTCGCGGCGATCCAAGGACTGGTTCGAAACATAAAATACGATCTGTCCGTGTATCCGTTAGTGTAGTTGATATGTCCGAGGCTCACGATAATTTTCTATTTGAATGGCCTTTAATACTGTTTAAAACAGAGGAACTCATTTTGTTATTACTGTTCTTCAAATTTCCATAGATTATTTTAAGCTCTCCTCTATAGTATTACTATGTCCATATAACCAGGATAAAAAATGATTTTTGGTTTAGTACATTTTAGTACATCACTATCGAGTTAAAAAATTGTTGAGACTCGGAAGTTTTCGAGACCGAGATTTCTGATAAAAGTGCCAGTTTTACCAATCATTTAGACAAGTTCAATAGTATGGACCGAGTACCTTCAAGCAAATACCCATATTGTATGTACAGTAAGGCTGTTTGGGATGCTGATAAACAAAAACGTGTCAACCGACATTATCATAGTTTCGCGAAAATGGCACTTAAATATTTTTTTCGGTGGTTCTGATTGTTTGTTCTTAAATTTACTTGTAAAATTAAAACTTTCGCTGTTGTGCTTGTTGTTGTTGGGAAATTATAGTAATAATTCACAACAATTATTACTGAGGTGAAACAAACTATCAGTAATCTCAGTATAGAGTACTAAAAAAACCGACCTCACAAGTCATTCATCACCTAGTTAGCCATCCATAGAGGTGGAATATTTTCTTCAAATTTAAATGGGACACTACTGAGGTACCCTCCTTCCAATAAAATCAAAATCGATTCACAAATGCCGAAGTTATCGCGTAACAAACATACAAAAAAAATATACAGTCGAATTGAGAACCTCCTCCTTTTTTAAAGTCGGTTAAAAACAACGAAAAATTATTTAGGCGCCATTTTCGTAAAACTACGATTATATCGATTATACAATACAACAAAATACAATACAATACAATATACGATTGTTATCGTCACGATATTGCTTGTCAACAACCGCTTATGCCTGTAAAAATGTTATAACTCCTTCTCAACGCAAAGCAGAGAAATGCTAAGCGTATCAAGCACATGCCCAGGTTTGGAATCAAAATCGACCGTCTAAATAATACATTGTTTCCTAAAAGCGGTGAATGGTTGCCTGAGCTTAAAGGTTTCCCCTCGTAACAATGGGAATGGAGCCGGGACCGTTTATGCTATTTTTATTTTCGCTATACTTCGTTCATTGGATTCATTTATCATCCTTGCTTTATAACTGCGGATTTGTTGATTGTTTAGAAAGGTTTATGCTGATGATATGACAAGCTTTGGTACGACACGGGTTCCGTCATGTCAGTAGTGCTATGACCGAAATATATGAGAGTTTATTTGTATAACCCTTGTGACAAACAAGCTGTAAGCAAAGAGATTAAAAATGTGACAAGATATTTTAAGATTTAAAGAAGGGGATTATGAAAAGGCCTTTGCAAATGACAAAGGCGGCATTATGTCACAACTGAAAAGATAAAGTAAACACCAGACACAATACTAAAAGGAGTTTAGTGAATTAAAACGAAAAACAAAAACAAAACTGAGTGGAAGTAGCAGTAGCAGTTTAATAGCGGTAGAGCTACTTGTGAAAGAGTTCGTCCAGGGAAGTACTGCCACCATAGTGATTTCTGCCGCCAGGTAGTAATGCGTGCATTACTGCGTTCCGGTTTTGAAGGATAAGGATGAAATTCAGGCACAGGGGCAGGGCGACAGGGCGTAGTGGCAGTGACCCTCAGATCTTTGTGATTTAAAGCTCTGAGTGGCACTGCAACTGTTATGGACAAGTGTCTCGCTTAACACCATACACACGACTTGTTCGGCCCGTCACTTGATATCTTAAAGTAATTTAACCATACCAGATTGGGTCATACAATATTTCCTTCTTTTATTACTGACATATTTTGACCTAAAACTACAAGAAAATCTGCGAATGTTAGGCGCTTTACCTTCCCAAGTTTAAGCAACCAATAGTATGTTCTTGTATTGAGATTTCCTCGCCCGTTATGTGATATCTGCAACACGTTAGGTGTTTATTTCGTTGTTCTGGTATTCATAGTGTGGTGTAGTCTGGCACCATTAATAAAACAAATAATGACCGCCAATGCTTGCCGAAACCCAGCTCTTCGTCACTGTACTTAGCGACCTCCGTGATCGAGAGGCTTGCACACCGGTTTTCGTAGTATCGTCATCTCTGAAGTCCCGGGTTCGATCCCCAATCGGGTCAGTGTAGAAAAAATAACTTATCTATATTGTCTCGGGTCTGGGTGTTTGTATGACCGTCGTTGTTCCCGATTTCCATAACACAAGTGCTTTAGTTTAGAATCAGACAACGTATGTGATGTTATCTAATATTTATATATTTTTGTTGTTTATTTAATTTGGTAGACAATGAGCCTAAAGCTATTATATTGTAATAGCTTTGGGCTCTGGGATAAGAACAAAAAAATAGGAAATAGAAAATGAGATTTTTTTTCATTATTTCCGTAACATTAAAGTAAAAGAAGTAAATTCTTGTTTAAAAACAGCACTAGAGTTAGTAATAGAAATCGTAGACTACATACGCTACTTATTGCCCCGAGCACGTTCCGCTCAGAGATGAAAACCGCCTTTCCTCACTATTTGCCTTGAGAGATAAATGAACGAGACGAAATTCGGGCATGCGAACTCGTAAAGTTAGAAATTGGTGTTAAGGTAGCATGTTACGGACCCGTTTTTGTACACAAGCATTTACGCCATCATGTCCAAACGGTAGTGTTTCCTACTAAAATATTAACGTACTACGGGGTTAGGACACGAGTATGGAAATGAAACCGTGACATATCAACTTAAAAGTCGACATTGTTTCAGTTATGTTACTCGACGTTGACAGAACTAGCGACCTTTAAAACTTGGCATTTGGCATTTTAAGTATAAAAAATATTAATTTACATATCATGTTTTTATTATTATGATATTCACATATATATATTTTGAAAAAATACTGCAGTACAATTTGTTATTGTTTTTGATACAGTGATCAAACTGCATAACGAAAAATTATTTAGATTTGACTGGACTGAAACCAGCATCTGTTGCCACACCAGGGTTACCGCTCTTACCAATTGACCTAAGGATCAAGTCTCGGTCGGTCCGTCGGATGGAAGCTCAGTTAATGAGACCGTTGAAACCGGTGTACCCTGATTGAGTCCAGTCATGTCGAAGGAATTTTTTGACTGTTGTTCGATCATTGTATATAAATATGTAAATAATGAAAAGCATTTTAGCCATATTCTATATAGTTGTGGTTGCCTAGTGGAAGAACGGTTGCTTTTAAACAGAAAAGTCGACGGTTGGAATCGCGGTGGCGGCATCAACCTATAACATTAATTTCTAACTAACTGTGTGAATGTATTATTGAGCTTTTTTGTGAAATAACTCTACTAGTTTTGTTATTATTTTATTAATACATAGATCGAACACATAGAAAATTTTATTCGTCCCAGTAGAACTTGAACCAAGTCAAGTTACCACCAAGTGTTTTTTTTTTTGTTACAGATCTTTGTACTTTACAAAATTCCTTCGATCTAACAGGACTCACACCTGTATCTGTTTTGCCAATGTAGGGCAACCGCTGGTTCGATGTTGATATTAATAATTATAATAAACCAGTGTAATTTAACTAAAATAAATTAATATTACGGTAGTAAAACACGATAATATTCATTACAATCTATGTTACAAATGTTACATTTTTAACACAATTTAAGTAAATTTTATTTTAATAAAAATATGGTTGAAACTTACTTCTTTTATAACGACATAAATAGTCGTGCTGCAGAAATGCTCGATCTAAATACCCGTGAGTTGGTTTTGGCATTTCTGACGTCACTCTAAACTTTATTTACTTGTTGTTGTTTTGTAAAACATTCACATCCAAGTTATTCAAACCAAATAGTTATCTGCATACAGTAAAATGAGATTATAGACTGTATATAATATAGATTGGATACATCAAGGCACGTAAGTAAACCATCTACGTTTTATTTACATAACATATTATCCGACCTAATTTATAAACAAAAGCTATAGAGCCGCAGGGGGCGTTGAAGAAGAAAACAGTGATTGAAGAAATTCAGATTCATTCAATGCGCTCAGTTTTACAGCAAAATTATACGTACAGCTTTAGTAGGCCTCCAGTAGATCGTTTCACCCGCCTATCTTTAGGAATTTTCTAGATTCTTCAACCCGCTAACTCTGTCGTGTCAAACCAAAGCTCAGTACAGTCTTTAGTAATTACAACAAGAATCTTTTGGCTGTTATCAAGGGAAAATAAATTTATTCGCTGTGACTACCACGATGGCTGAGCGGTTTGCATTGTGGGCGCTGGGAGATGAGTTACCGGGTTGGATTCTTGTTAGGACCAATTTGGGAAACAAAGTTATTTTTGGTTCTGGTTTGGGTGTTCTGGGTAGTGCCCCAGAGTGCATTCCTTTGCTCTAGTACTCATAGTACAGGAAATTTGCTAGTTGGAGACCAGGTAATTGGTGTTGTTTTCTGGCGCATTATTATTATTAATAGAAATAGCTTATTTTTAAAATGAAATTATAATGGCTGTATGTAATTCTTTAATATATAATGCACAAAGCTAATTAAATGTATCTTTTTATGTTATTAACCTCAAAAATCACAAAAAAAAACGAAAAATCCTTGTTGTAGCTTTTTCTCCAAACGATGTTTTTGATAAGTGTTTTGGGTTGACACGGTAGTAATCGAAATCCAATTACATTATCTTTTCCCTGAAAGATAATAGTAGTGGACCGCTGACGGCTTTTCCTTTGTCAACGGACAAATGAGTGAGGTGAAGACCCTTAACCCAAAACCCATAAGTATGTGTTACTTGGGACTTCCATCAAAATGGCATGCTATTGCAGAGAATCGCCTCGAAATGGGCCTGTAGCGAAGATATCGCTATACTGGGAGACTCTATTTTATTACTCGCCAGCGAGAACAGTTACTCAGTATAGAATCCAATTACAAGACGTCTCAATCAATCTTATACAAATTGCGTTAGTAACTTATTTGCGTGTTAAGGGATACAACTAATGCCATTTATTCGTAGCACTAAATACACGCATCGGCACAATTAGCGGAACAAAAACAAATTAAAATTGTAAACCAGTAACGTTAGTACGTACCGTAAGTTTATATTTAAATAATTATTTATCTTCACTTCATATCTTATTCTTGTGAATAAGACATGCATTAGCAATTAAGTTAATATTTTCGGACGTCGCCTTGGTACAGCCTTACTCAACTTTTATCGAAAAATAATTAAAATAAATAAAAAAAAATTTTTGATAAAGCAGAAATTAGTGAAAATTTAATTGTAACAATTAACATTGAATAAATCGAACCTTAACAAATAAAAGGCCACTCAAAGGGCAATAGAAAGACCTATGCTCTGAGTTTCGTTACGAGATCGAAACAGTAATGATTATATCCGCATGGGGACCAGAGTAACCGACATAGCTCTATGAATTGCAAAACTTAAGTGGCAATGCGCAGGGCACATTGCTTGCAGAACAGATGGCTGATGGGGCCGAAGAGTTCTCGAGTTGCGATCGCGTACTGGAAGACGCAGCGTGGACAGACCAGCCACAAGGTGAACTGATGATCTGGCGAACGCTGCGGGAATCCGCTGGATGCAAGCGACCCAGGACAGGTCGTTGTGGCATTCTTTGGCGGAGGCCTATGTTCAGCAGTAAAAGAAAGACAGTCAGCTATTTTTTTACTTTCAAATTAGACCTAAAACAAAAAAGTAAGATAGCGAACCAGTCTTTTCTATTCATCAATTGTATTGAGGATTTAACTAGCGTTCCGCTACATGTTCAGTGAATTAAAGATAAAAGATATAGATGAAAATAAAATAAAATAAAGGAGCTGCCCTAACTACGGAATGAACGTGCATACCTAACAAAAATTGAACGAATAAATGGCGGATTTCTTTAGTGTCGTACCATAATCTATCGATAAGTCATTATCGACATGCAAAGTCATCAAAGTAGATCAATATTCCATTTGGGAATGTTTTAGGTTATACGGGAATATCCGGGAATGTTACATGAAATTTTGAATTTATTGTTTTGCGTTTACAAATACTCAAATATTACGAAAGGTGAATTTGCAAAAAAATAATATTTGTAATTTGAGTTAACATATGTATAAAAAAGAGAAAACTTTGAAATATAAATCCTATACATTTCCAATCTCAAGATTCATATTTTCATAAAGAAATTTTTAAACAGATTCCAAATAGTGTAACCTTTTTTGTATTTATGCATTGGTATAGAATTAATATCAGTGACTGATTTAAGTGAATCTTTAATACTTCTATTTAATTTTGGAAATAAATGAAAGTAGTAATATTATCAAAAATAATATTATTATCATACGTTTATTTGCTTAAAACATGGTATAACAGGAGATGTAACAAGAGACAGTGTTAGTATAAACATGTTTCGCATATATTAAATTGCATGCAAATGTCTGATTATACAATGTCAATTCACTACTATTGGCCGAGCGCCTTTGATTTGTGCAGAAAAATCGACACTTCTCCCAAATGAGACAAGTAGTCACAAGTGACTGCGAGTTGTGACAAGCTACGTCAAACGAGCTCTATACACGTTAGCGCTCGCCTTCACTCGGTCAGCTAGGCGAGTGACACCGAACAATGGCAAGGCAAGGCAAGGCAAATAGGCTATCTATACGTTGTTATTGGCGTACACCATTAGATCAACATGGTCTTTGTTAGCTTTATAAAATAAGAATTTTTAGTAGTTAAAGTTGTCAGTGGGAAAAAACCGGAAACGAGTGAATATTATTTTCAGGAACTGAGAGTGCCTAGTAAATGAGCATAGTAAATGAGTCTTGTTTAATCTAATTTAAATATAAAATTATTTACCAATAAATCTAATGATGGAATAGCATTATCATGTAAACTAGTTACATTCAAAGTTATGTTAAAATTTGACTCTTCAAAATGAAGCGAATAAATGAAGGTGGTCTTTGATTCAATGTTTATATTCGGTACTATTATACGGCGGTATGATTTCCAACCATTCTTTTTTCTTTTTTGATTTGTAGGTAAAATTGAAATAGTAAAAGTAATAATAATAAAAACCTCGTAGTAATAACGCACAATATATATAATAATAATATAATAATATAAAGTAGTGAATTATTTTAATAACAGAATATCGATAATATGTACGCTTCCAAGAACAACACTATCTCAAAATAATCGTTAACAACAATCATCAAAATATACAAACAAACAGGCAATCTGAAGAAACCAAAACAAAATTAGGCAAGATTTATAAATAAACTACTTAAATATGTCTAATTACATGAGATATTTGGGCTTTTGTGTGATTTATAGACAGATAAATAGCATGTGCCTGTACAATGTTACATTTGGTCGATCTTCGCTTTTTCAAATACCATATCCCGTAATGCTGCAGCGAAGAATTTTTATTAATACTTCATTGTTCTCACTGTCAATATTTTTGTCCATTTTATAACAATACATGCGAATAATTTAATAAAACACTTGGAGAACATTTGTTTTGACATTTGATGTACTTCCCATTGACAACTGTATCATGTACCTTATGTACTGCGAAATGGACACGGTTGGCATCTAAGATGACGTTACGTATTTTCGATTCCCATGTTTGACACAGACCAATGTAATGCTATCTCTTTCGGCTTAAGACGGCACGCAAGAGTTAAACAAAGACAATAACATGTTTATGTTTTCAACGTCGAAATGCATCATATACATATAGCGTCTGATTTATATATATCAACATAACATGTCCTTTAGTTTCCATAGTCTAAGAAGTACCAGAAGCAATTTAATGGCAGTAGAGATCCTTGTGAAAGAATTCGTCCAGGGAAGTACTGCCACCTTACCTATTTCTGCCACCGAGCAGTAATGTGACCATTACTGAGTTCTGGTTTTGAATTAATATGTTCTAAGTTTGTTCTGGGAAGTGCCTCGAAGTGAATTCCGTTGCTCTGGTACGCACAGCCCTACCAGATCCATAGCGATTTCCCTAGTTTGAGACCAGGCAAATTGATGTGGTTATCTGGTACATTATTTTATTATTATGTACCTAAGTAGTAACAAGTCCTAGAAAATTCTTCGAAATTTCATCAACATCTTTAACCCATCCATATGTCCTACTGCTGGGGACTGGATTCCGCTTTACGCTGGCTCAATGCGGGTTGGGAACTTAACGCGTTTTCTGGGGGTTGTGAACCTTCTTCGACGTGCCTTTGAAACTTACTTATAGCAATATACTCGTATGACCCCTCACACGCAAAATAGACTAGAGTCCCGAACACCAGCCTGTCACGCCATACCATACTCGTATAATGACAATGCTTAAATCTACAACCACAAAATTATTATCTATACGAATATATTTCTTTCAAATACGTTACGATACAAAATCTTAAACTGGAAAATACTTAAGCAATCTATTTTATTTTTGTAATATACAGGTAAGGTACAATAAAAACATAAAGACTAAAAAGTAAAACTACGATTAAATTATATGAGTAAAATTGGGTCCCCGCGGCAAGGTGCCCAAGATGCTGGCAGCGGTCCTTCTTTGTATGGCTATGCTAATGTGTTGGGCAAGGTAGCTGCCGGAGCTTAGGTTTTCCAGACAGCCTATTTTTTTTTGGATAAAATTTTGTACAGGTGAAGGGCACCAGGACCCCACGGGCCAAGGGTTTCGACTTCAAAGGCTGTAAGTAGGTAGTCTTGAGCCGAGGTTCTGGTACTTATTACTTTTTTTTCCGCCAGCTGACCTGCGGAGCTAGCCCTCTTGCTGGTGTGCTAGAGATGGGATGGGGCTAATGTGTCGGCACATGTGCCGTCCCACACCAGTGCTCGGCTCATACTCCAAGGGATGAGAGTCTTTCCATCCCGGCGTCTACCATCTGTTCGCGACATGCCGCTTGGCTCGAGTGTAGCGGGCACTGAAAACTATTACCTATTTATAACGAAATGGAATTGTACATTACTATATACTATATGTTCATTCTTCGGATCTCAAATTAAAATCAGTAGGCGCGTAAGCTAAGCTTCGAAACTAGTTTAATAAAGCGATCTCACGACGAAGTTTAACAGAGTTAAACTGCGCTCGCTTTACCTTGGTTTATCTTGGAGCGTTAATTAAAGATGTCAAGTTCTAGAATATTCAACAGGAATTGGTAATGAAGATATTATAGTATATATGTTTGTACATAGAATTATTGAAAGCGTTATAATTATTTGTTTGTTAAAAGGTTTCAATAGGTCAGAAACTTTTATAGTCAATCTTTTTTGAAGACGGAGTAAAATGATAGTTCACTGCGTAAAAGTGTTGCCCGCTTGCGAGTAGCTAGTGACTGCAGTCAATAAATATTATATCGACTATCGACTGAATATTGGTCATGTTTATGGAATAAATAGTCGAATTTGTTTCATTTGAATCATCCTCGACCCATTATTCGTCCAATGACAGCACAGTTAATTTGAATTGTCAATTTTTGTAAGTTCATACATACTTACATACACTGTATTTAGAACTATGTTAATGAAAAATACAAAGAGGAGACATATTTTAAAAATTTTTGTATTATTTTAATATAGATAATTCAATCCGATTATTCTTGTTAAACTGTATATGAAAAAAATTGATTTCGATATTAGTAGGCCAACTGTCAAAATAAGAATAAAGAAGGCTATAACGCAATTAATAATCATCAGAACATCGTAACATTCACAAATCAGTAGTTTTTAGCAAAATTCTATATACTTTCACAATCTATAGATACAACTATCGACAACAACTACATAACTATTTAAAATTTTATGAAAGCTTTTTTGTAGGGTTGCACAAATGTCATTTTACTCCGTCTTCAAAAAAGACGGACTTATACAACACAAGATCTTCATATAACAAATTACAGTACAAGTTTATTAATAATAACGATCCAAAATATAGACGTAAATAAAGTAGGTTAGAAGACCAAACATGCAATGGACGAGATTGTATATTTTAGTAGCAATAGAGCTCATTGTGAAAGAGTTTGTCCAGGGAAGTACTGCCACCTTACCTATTTCTGCTGCCAAGCAGTAATGTGAGTACTGCTGCGTTTCTGTTTTGAAGTATAAGGGTGCTGGTGTAATTAAGGGCACACGAGACTCATGTCTTTGTCAACTTATGTCTCAGGGTGACAGGCGTAGTGGCAGTGCCCTTCATATCTTTGCGAATTAAAGCTCTGAGTGGCACTGCAACTGTTATGGACAGGGGTGTGGCTTACCATCAGGCGCACGACTTGTTCGTCAAGTCAAAGTCACTTGATTTCATAAAAAAGAGTAAGGGCGCTCTTAAATTAGAGGCTTATAGTAATTTTCATATTGTACTAATTTTCATACAATATTCGGAAGCATATTTACAGCGCCATTGTTATGACCGTCACAGTCACAATTAGTTAATTAAAAACTACTGCAGCGCCACTGTCGCGCCACTGTAGGCTTCTAGAAGCGTCCAATTTGAAGGCGCCCAGCATGTTAACCCTTCGGCCACGGAAGCACTTAATTAATAGTTATGTTAAAACTCTGGTCTGTCTCTATCCGAACATTGCTACACGCTTCAGGGTTTCATATGAGTGATTTAGATACGCAATAAATAAATAAATAAAAACGCGCTGAACGTCGATCGCAAAAAGTTTTTGGTATTCCCAGAATCCCACAATAAATATAAGGCGACCCTCAGCGCTTGACATGCCGAGAATGGTTGGAGGCAGTAAAGATTGGACTGTATACGAGACACATGGCAAAATACTGCTTATATTCTCTTTGGATATGACAAAAACGTTTTGCCACATACGGGACAGTATTAAATTATATACAAAATGCAAGTCTGCTCTTGCATGGAGTTTTGCAGTCACTCGTGGTGTGGCTCAGAGAAATAACGCAAAACCAGAAGCCTTATTGGCAACGATAAACTCGAATCTAAATTAGATAGTACAGCCCAATGACGCAAAGTTGCCTATATTAGTATTAGTATTTCCGAGCACATACAAGCCAAGTATCGTTAAGGTGCGACTGAATGTGGAATTTTCTGGGCGAGCTCCTTCTATCGTAGAATTCATAGATCGTATCTTTGCTCCAGGGCTAGAGCTCCTTTGCCCAAAAGCTAATCCATTAATTTTAAAAAAGTGCACTGAAGTGACACAATGAACACGATA
The DNA here is from genome assembly GCF_003589595.1 of Hyposmocoma kahamanoa. NCBI lineage: Eukaryota > Metazoa > Arthropoda > Insecta > Lepidoptera > Cosmopterigidae > Hyposmocoma > Hyposmocoma kahamanoa. The sequence continues at coordinate 12,454,015 of NW_020654289.1, forward strand.
CGTTACTTTCAGTTGTGCACTTAAAAGGAAGACTACTTCCTTTTGAATGCATAACTGAAGCAAAAAGACGGATATTTACGAAGTGAAACGAAACCATAACACTTATTATCCGGTACTTTAAAAAGAAACTGTAAACCACCACAACACTAAAGCTAATTATTATTTAAAGTAAATACAACCTGATTATCAGTTATACACTTTCTTTTAAGTGCATAACTGAAGTAAAAAGAGGGATATTTACGAAGTAAAACGAAACAATAACACTTAGGGTAAGGTTTTGTTAGTTGTACCCTTTAAAAAAACCGCTTATTGAGTCATGTATTGACAAGACACCTGGTCGCCTAATTCGTACCACCTGTAACCTAAGTAGTACTTAGAATAACACTTCAGTCAGGACATCATAAACTGTATAGTACAGTACTAATAAAAAGAGATCACAATAACAATTAAAATCTAGAAATAGGTGCTATGGTCTAAGGTGGTTAAAATCAAATAATTCTTAATATTTTTGAAGGGAGAGAATAATTCCAAAATGTCATGTGTAAGGGAACACAGAAAACAAAAATTTTAAACTCTTAAGAAATAGAATTATAAATTGTGATGAAAGAAAATTATAAGTAAATGATTTCAGAAATAAAATTATAAATTTTAAGTAAATAAACTGAAAATTCTCCTGAAATGAACTTACAAATTGTAATGAAATAAAATTAACATGCTTCGGTTGTCAAATAAAGGCATATTATATAATAAAGGCACTCAAGAATTAGTTTTGTTGCATACAAACATATTATTTAGCTGAAAAGACTAAAAAATAATTTTCAAAAATTCCTAATTCGTACCGGTACGATTAAGGAGCTTTCCTCGGTACGACTTAAGCAACACTGTCAACATTTCAAATCAAACTTACAGTTATAACATAAAAACATCTGCCGTTTGCTTGTGCTTAAATTAATGCTAAAATACGTCAAAAATAGACGAATACCAAAAAATTACTTTACCACCTTATTACTCCTTGGAATAGCTTCCGAATGAATGAGAAATTTTAAAGAAAACAGTGCAAAAACTTATGTTTTCATATTTTTCTTCCCAACACGACTATCGGCCGGCCGCCGGTGTGTTTTTGTTTACTCGCTTAACTTTAGAGTTCAAATTTATATTACCTACTAGATATTACTTCCCACGCATGTGAGACCAGATTTCGCTGGAGTACGACTTAGGCGGTGGTACGACTAACGCAACCTTACCCTGTTATTGGGTACTTTAAAACAAAACCGTAAACCTTCACAATTCTATAGCTAATTATCTCCGCAAACTAATAAATAAAGTAAATACAACCTGATTGTCACCGATCCAACCACAAGAAGCAATTTACAATTCATACCGCAATGCGTACGTTACTTTTCTCCTTTTAAAAAAACCATCTGTCAACTCACTCGCACCATTTTATATTCGAATGAGGCGATGCAATACGCAGCAACGTTCACACTTTGAGGAACTTTTATAAAATCAATAAACCAAACGTAATCGTATCAACAGAGATAATCAGTAATCGATTACAAAGTTAAGCAGATAATTAATCATGGCTAACACACTTTTACAGTTTACTCAGTGTGACAGGTGTAACGGCAGTGTCCCTGAGATCTTTGCGATTTAAAGCGGTCGGAGTGTCACTGAAACTGCTGGACCTGTCGTTCAACATCACGACTTGTTCGCCCCGTCACTTGATGTCATAAAAAATAAATTAAATAAATTTAATGTTGTATAGAAGTCAATTACACCGTAAAAACTTCACCGATAGAAGATAACAATAATTATTAATAACGAATTATCAAATTTCAAAAAATCTAGATGATGATGAAAGTATTATACTAGTATCTTGATATGAATATAATATGTCATAAATAATTTGTTCTTCAAATAAATGTTAAATTTAAAAACAAAAACTTTAAATACAAGTCGGAATAAGAAAACGGAAATGTTGAAATTAATCTTCTTCTTGAGGTTCGTCTACTATAGGAGGTTCAACAAGATTATTGGGCGCATTGGCAGTGCCTGTAAGACCTTTGCGACTTACAAGCTCTGAGTGACACTGCAACTGCTACGGATAGGCGTGTCGCTTATCCACCAGGCGCACGACTTCTTCATCCCGTCATCTGGTAATATAAAAAAAAATCATGGCAATCCTGCCTGGTCCGAAGGCAACTTCAGAGGTTACCACTCTAAAGAGCGAGGTGGTACTGCAGCCGACCACCATTTTGAACCATTCCCCCATATTCTTTAACCACCGGTTTCTACCACCACTTTATTTTCCAGCGATGTTGCACTAGATAATAAGCTGGGGTAATTTGTGCTAATCGTTTCTCATGACAAGGTCGAAGTTTGACGTCTTCCTGTGCTTAACTATATTGATAACCTCCACCTTTTTAAGTTTATTAACTTCGAAATGGGTCGAAAGAATTTTTCTTTGTGTTCTATATATGTATAGTCGAATGTGTGAGTAATGCGTTTTTTTCATTTTTATTGAACTGATATTCAATTATTTTTGTGAAATTACTCCACTAGTTTATTATAATTATTAATACACAGATCGAACACTCAGAAAAAATTCCTTCGATCCGGCGATGTGCTTGTCGGGTCTTTGTATTTGGTTTTTCAACGACTTTTTAGTCGTAGCGCCTTCTATGAGAAATCTATGAAAGTTTTATCACCCAGTTAGATACATATACAGATCGAACACTCAGAAAAAATTCTTTTAATATTTTATTAATATTTAATATTTTTTGGTAATAATTATAAGAATTTTTTTTTTGTTGTTTTAAATACATGACTTATGTATTACAATTACAATTAGCCTGGTGTATCCCACTGTTGGGCAAAGGCCTCCACTTGATCCCTCCACTCATCCCTGTCTTGAGCTAACTGGACCCAAGCCTTATCGTAGGCGTCCAGTTCGTCACGCCATCGCTTCCTCGGTCTGCCTCGGCGCCTTACCTTATATATGATTAATGTTTTTAAACATAATATTTCCTATGAAAATTTATAGATTTTATGTACTAATAAAAACCAATAGTTCGTACAGGATCAAGAGCACGGCAAATTTGACACTTAGGATTTAAAATTCAACTCTATATAAAACTTGATTCGCTCTTCGCTATTTCTATTGTAAATTGAAGACAAAACAAAAAATGTTTTCTGTAAAGTAAACAAAACTTGAAATTGGTAAACAAACCTAAATCAAAGTGAGAATATTCGAACGTGAATGTGTTTGACAAGTCGCTTTATACTTGGTTTTGGGTTACGTAGGGAGGGTCGATAGACATGTTAACGATTTTTTTACACAGGGTTATTTGTAAAATAACAACCTCAGAGGAGCAATATTACTAATATCATAAACAACATCGTTTGTTTCGTAACTTTTAAGAATTCATCAGGTTTTACTTTCATACAAAAAATTAAAACATTTCATTGGATCATTCTAAACGGTGATAACTTTGAGCAGTAACAAAAGAGCACTAGCGTAAATACCAGTCCAATGCAAATGCATAAATGGAGCGGAGGTCATCGGAAAGAACGCTGGCACGTTTGATCTGACTACCAAAGACAAATCTAATAGTCTCAGATAGTACAACAAAAGCTTAAACGTATTTTTGGTAAATTTACTATGCTATGTAAAAAGTCATTGAATTGGTATTTAGAATGTTAGTAACATAGTCCTGCGTCGTTGTTAGTATTTAGTATTTACAAATAACTCTGTATACCTTTTTCTATATACCGTAAGCTCTACTTACAACTGGAAAGCTTGCATGAGTCTACAAAGTGAAGTAGTTAGTGACTGTGTAATATAATTTTGTAGGTAGATATACAAACCATATGTGTCGCAAAAACGAGCGATTCGTTCTGTGTACCGTTTAGGTTCTCGTGTTTCTCTTAGAGAAAAGTTTAAGGAGACTGGTATCATGACTGTGGCATCACAGTACATTCACTCTATTATTTTGTATGCCCATAAAAATATAATAATTTCAGAAATAAGATATCCGTAATATTAACTTTAGAACTAGGTCCAAACCCAAGGTACCACGATTTCGTTTAACTAAGATAAACGATTCTTTAATGGGACCCTCTTATTTTAAAATGTAAAAAAATCTTATTTTAAAACGTTTTTAAAATAAGATTCCGGAGCATATATTAAAATTATCATTTCCCATTGTTTAAAACTTACCATATTATGTGATATTACAAAATTGATGAGTATGTGTCTGTGAGCATGAGTCAAGTTCCACACAATTATGATTCAAAGTGTATTCCATAGCATTTAAGTTTATTGGAAAAGAGCAGTCCCTAGAGTATCTTGCTTGTTTTTCTCAGAGAGCAGTAGCTTAAAAAATGACATTCTGAAGTGTAAACATTTTACCTATAGAATAAATAATTATTTGACTTTGACAATGTGAAATTTTACAGTGCCCCTAGCGGTCACAAGCGGAACTAAAGTTTACTGAACAAATATTTTTTCTTTTGCATCAATATTCGTCTTGTCAGAAATATAATTTATGTCGGGAAATAGTGGTTCTAAATATGTAATGGCAGTCTGAAAACCGTTGGCCTTAATAACCTAAAATGTTTACTGTGGAAAAAATTCTGCCTCTGACTATAATTTGAAATATGCACATCAGACCACTCCCGTAGGTCAAACAGACATACGGGCGTTTTCAGTCACGCACATAACATTGTTTATTGCCATAACAAAATGGACTATATTCTATGTGCAACAAAATACATTTTTACTGAAATTGTCTGTGGAGAGCACAAGGGCAGAGAATAAAGTTAATTGTAATTTTTATATTATGGTTGTAAAGAGTAGATGAATGTGTTCTTTTTTTTAATATGTAAATAAATCTCATCGATGGTTTTCCCTTAAAAATAGTTAAATTTGCTTTTAATTCATAATATAATATATTATCTATGTTCTGTCATAATAAGAATTCGCCTATATCGCACTGCTATTACAATGCGTTGTAACTCAAAATATGTGAAATTTAATATTATATTATTACTGAACGTAAAATTTGATTCTCTACACGTTAAAAAAACCGTCGTTAGAATATTGTAACAAAATAATAATCAAAAGATATCCACTTAACTCAAAATGAGACACACTTTATGTAAGCTAGTCCTGGCCAAAATAATACTTATTCAAAAATATGAAAAATGTTTTCCATTTTATTTTTAAATACATTTGAGAAATTGTTTAAGTGCCTATAGTAAACTATGACATACATTTTTGATGATTTTTTGCGGGGAGTAATTCGTTTTTCATCGATTCTGAGAAAGTCTACTTTTTGAGTTAATACAGTATTGTATCAACAGTGCGATATGTAGTCCCACTCCTGAGCAAAGGTCTCCTTTCACAATGAGAGAGTTTTGGCTGTAGTTCCGACGCGGAACCAATGCGTATAAGGAAATTCACACACATCATTAAATTGCTTTGCAGAAACTCAGCGGTGCAGGCGTTAGCACCTATTTATACGAGGCGAAAGTGTTTCGTTACTACGCCTTTATGTACATTAATGGCGAATCCGAATTCCATTTACTAGGCAACAACATTTAAATTCCTCTGAATAATACAACCGCGCGGTCGCCGCGCGGGCCGCTGCGTAGACCAAATTGAAGCCAGTCTCGCCTGCGTGCCCGGCACGCTCATTTAAGTTTAAAAGTAAAGGTCAAATAAATAGAGCGTATTTTGTCATGACAGTTAGACGCACGCGGTCGCTGCGCAGCGGATACGCGGACTCCGCTCATAAACGCGCGGCGGCCGCGCGGGTTGAGCGCGATGACATTCGTTTCGAATAAATGCGCTCAGAGGTCCAATCATAAGTCTACGATGACTGTTGGTATATGTACTTTTTTATGATATGAAGTAACGGTACGAACAAGTCGTGGCCTGGTGGTAAGCGACACACCTACTCATAACAGCTGTGGTACCATTTATAGTTGTACATTGCAAAGATCTGTGGGGCACTGACACTGCACCCATCACCCTGACACATAAAATTGACAAGTCCCATGTGCATGTAATTTTCCAGCAAAGGGTGCAGCTAATCTTCAAAACCGGAACGCAGTAATTCTCACATTACTTTTTGACGGCAGAAATAGCTAACTTCTCTTAATAGTTAATTTCTTAAAGATACTAAATTGTAATCCAAAAACACGATAAGTCAAATTCAGCAAATTAAGTAATACGTCATAATCATAATGGAACACTATATGAGATGGGTTAGACCGTATGATTATTTATTATGACGATATCCCTCGTCAACCCAAAACTTTTTGCCCCAAAGAAGCAACTTTACCGGAAAATGTTCGTTAAGTGAGACGTAATGTCATACTTATACGAAATATTGGTATTTGAAGAATAGTATAAATCGGACCAAATTATTATATATTTTATGGCTTTGTCAAGTTTTGCGACACGTACGATTTTGGCAGCAGTCCAACAGGCGTAAATTTTATTTTAATTGCAGTAATCAATAAAATTTATCTGCCTGCTATTAATGTAAAATAAAATAAAGTAAGAATATAGTGACTAAAACATTAAAATTTTGTATGGGCGAAGAAGTTAATATTTGATTGAAATCAAAAACTCGTGATATGTAGTATACAAATGCGTGTATATGTAATTTGAAATTTACCGTGAGGTTTTCGGTGAAGGAAAACATCGTGAGGAAACCTGCACGTCGAAAAAGGACCACAACCATCCCATCGCGTCGAAGAAATTTTTCAATAATACACTTCATCAAAAAGCAACGTTAACGGTAGCTTGTGACACCTGTAAAGGTACCGGCTGCGGTGAGAAGGTTCTAAAATCTTTCACTAGGTATCACTAGCAGCACCGAGTGCCGAAAACCAATATAAAGATCTATAACAAAAAGGTTCATAATCCTCAAAAAAAACATGTGAAGTCTCCAAGCCGCATTGGGCCAGAGCGTGATGGACTATGGCCCAAACCCTCGCCTGACATTGGGACGTATAAATGGGTTGATGATGATGATAATGAAAATGACATTAAGGTCATGTGTTGGCGAAGAAATTGATACTTGATATAAAAACAAAACCCATAACATGTAGGACATAAATGCGTATGCAATCTTGCGTTGATAGTCAACGCAAAAGGCAACGCAGTTCTTGGAAATTGGAGACATAGAATCACGAAATGACTTATGAATTTACAAGTATTTCTTGTATATTTCAGCTGCGGAAGCCGGTGTCGACGCTCTCGATTCCCGGCGCGATGAAGGCGTACTCTGGCAGCGGCAGAGACGCGGCGTCAGAGGAAGCGGGAGTCGCACTTGTCGGCGTCCACAGCGAGTACCCGCGCTTTGGAGAGGAGAGGGCACTCGGCGGCGGCACTTACAAGGGCGGGGGGGCGGCGAAACATAAACCCAATATAGGATATAGGTATGTATAATTAATTCATAAGATATAAATACGTAGACTAAACCGTAGTCAGTTAGAAACGTGAATCTGCCAGGTTAGCTAGGCCAAACAACAATGCAAAGAATTTATAATTTCTCCTAAATAGACGAAACCTTGAAGAATCGCAAAAACATTTGTCGTTGTCCACAACTGAATTGTTAACTGATAGATTTTCGAATTCGAAGATTAAGGACGTTAATTCCCAATAAAATTCAGATTGAGAATCTTCTCCTTGAAGTCAGTTCAAAAGACTTAAGAATAGAGCGATGCCAATTAGGTTCGTATAATATTTTAAAATACACCAGAGAGTATTGTTACTTGATTGATTCCACGTCCAAAAGAATAATCGTTTTAAATTTCGACAATAGACAACTTATTCTTGTACCATACCTAGTAATTACAGGTTACATAATATCACAAAGTTAATTTCATTTGAAAAGGTTATTAACACTACTTAATTATTAATATAAAGATCGACCATAAAGAAAAATTCCTTCTAACTGACAGCACTCGAATGTATGCTAATCTAGGGCAACTACTTAATTGTAGAACAAAAAGGGTTTTAAAATTGAGCCTTTCACGGGTCTTTTCGCAAAAAAATGTGTTGAGACTCCGTAACGGACTGATTGCTGTCAATATCATAAAGTTTAAGATGAATTACTTTACTTCGCGCTAAAGTTGTGTAGATAATCTTCATTTTCGTCAAAATTAACTCCAATCAATCGATTACTTTCAATTTAGTCTGTATGAAGGCTTTTCATAAACTAGAGCAAGCAATTATCACTGCATTGTGGTTGGCTTATACAATCATTTAAAAAATAGTACAGTTTTGTATTAAGAGCGTTTTAATAATGACTAAAGCCTTGAGCGAACGGAAATAGATTGCATCAGGGTCGCATCGATTTTCTTGTTCTGCAGAACGAATTGTCCCTACATATAGAGTTCGTCTAGAATAGTTTTACGATCTTCGTTTTGGACATTATTTTTACAATATCTTGGAAAATTTTATTACAAAATATTGGATTCTGAATTGGTACACAACAAAAATATAATCAGTATGACAATGTATTTATAACGAGCCAAAAATTGCATCAACTAGCTGCTCAAATTTAGATTCTTCCTGTAAAATAAGTACCAGAGCAACCCAGAACACTTAGATCTAAACCAATTTTGGAAAGGCTTGGTCACAAAATGCTTCTATGTATAGAAAATGGAAACTGGGAACTCTTTATGTAGCAGTCATATTGTTAGCCACTGAGCAACCGAGATGGAACTTTCCTACGAATTTAGAAAATTCGAATAATACCTACTTCTCATACAAACATGCATTAGCTGTTCATTATTTCTATGAGATGTATTTAAGGAAATTCGTAATTTTGTTTAATACAATTATTAGTTGTAATTACGAGAATGCCATGTTAATAGGTATCGGGCTATTAAATAATCTCGTACAGAGTACTAAAAAAACCAATCTCAAAAAACATTCATCCCCTAGTTTGCCACTCCTATAGGTAGAATATTTTCTTCAAATCTAAATGGAACCACTATTGGGGTACCCTCTTTCCAACAAAAAAGAATTACCAAAATCGGTTCACAAATCAGAGTTATCGCGTAACGTACATACAAAAAAAAACATAGTCGAATTGAGAACCTCCTCCTTTTTTTGAAGTCGGCTAAAAATACTTAGTCAAGTTTTTTCTCTCGACCATATTATTTATAAATAGATATATTATTAGACAATAAAATAAAAAAGCGTAAATACAAACTAACGAGTACTTTATTTAGCACACGAATACTTCGCAAGGCACTACGTAATTTGGTACAAATTCATGAATTGCAATATTTACACAGATGAACAAAATAACAAATTGATTTTGTGATGAATTGGCTCTGACTCAACATATATTCTATAGACCTTGACAGTCAACTACGCCCTTATTCTGCTAGCACCACTCAGTGAGTGATTGCACCCATACAAGCTATGATAGCAAAGTACAAAATTATACAAAAAAATCTCACGACGTCTCCTAATATTCAATTCGAATAGATGTTGTCATTTAATAAATAAATGTTTTCAATATTGTATTAATTAATAAATAATAGTCATAGTCATGATTGTCAAACTTGACACTTAAGGTTCAACTTTATATCGATTGGGTAAGAACTTTGCGAAGTCCAAATCACTATGTGCCTTTAACTTGCCCTTAGTCTCTTGTACTTAATGTTGAATTGAAATGCTCCTTATTGTTTTCATTATTGTATTAATAAATAAATAATTATCACAAGCACATCAAATTTGATACTTACGATTTAAATTCAACTCTATGTCGAGTTGGATAAGAATCTTCCGAAGTCCAAATCACTATGTGCTTTTAACTTGCCCTTAGTCACTTGTACTTAGAGTTAAATTGAAATAGATATTAATAATGAGTAATTAATCCTTATTGTTGTCAACATCGCGTTAACTAATAAATAATAATCACGGGCACGTCAAACTTGACACTTAAGATTTAAATACAGCTCTGCTTCGATTCGAGTAAGAACCTTGCGAAGTCCAAATCACTATGTGCCTTTAACTTGCGCTTAGTTACTTGTACTTAGTGTTAAATTGAAATAGATATTAATAATGAGTTTTCTCCTTATTGTTGTCAATATTGCGTTAACTAATAAATAATAATCACGGGCACGTCAAACTTGACACTTAAGATATAAATACAATTCTACGTCTATTCGGATAAGAGCCTTGCAAAGTCGAAATCACTATGTGCTTTTGACTTATCCTTAGTTACTTGTAATTTGTGTCAAAAAATTTAAACTGACCAATATATTACTATACATTTCAGGTTAGGTAGAAGAAAGGCGTTATTTGAAAAAAGAAAAAGAATAAGTGACTACGCTTTAGTCATGGGAATGTTCGGTATTATAATTATGGTTATAGAAAACGAACTTTCAAGTGCTGGCGTCTACACCAAGGTATTACTATTCTTAAGTTTATGTAAGTTTTATAGAAGAATTAAGGGTATAATATACTATTCTAGAACCGCATTCGAAACTTTTATTTTATGCCACTTTATCTAAAAAAATCACCGATATGTTTATGTCACAGGTTTTTTTTTTATGAGTGAATTATATATGAGTTAACTCTTTTATTGTACATTAGGAGTGTCCGTGTAAACTCTTGAATGCGGTTTTGGAATAACCGCAGAATACATTGTTTGGTAATAATTATACAATAACTAATATTTGTTTAGTCGTGTAGAACGTATGAATATCGGTAGATTAGCGGTACAAATTTATAGTGCGAATGTGGATGGAGACGTGAGGAGAGGTAGACCTCGGCGCATACCTCAGTCAGAGTGGGGATGTCTTTAAAATGGTCGGATTAAAAGTATCAAGAATAAATGGGCATGTATGAAGAGACTGCTGGAAGTGGAGGAGGCGAAAGAGGTTTGTCAGGAGCGTAGGAACTGAAGCCCCATCTTTGCCTACCCCGGTAGGAGGCATATGTATGTATGTGAGTACAAATCTGGGATCTACTCCCGTTCTTCGTCCGTTATCTCTATATAATACTCGACTAAATTAAAAGACTATGTCATATATCAAGCTTCAGTCGCAACTTGCGTCTTTGAATTTGGTCGTATATTACTTATTTCACAGTAATTGTTTCGGACGGAGAACGAGACTACAGAGCCCGGTACTATTGAGTTTTTGACTTTGCCAAGAAAAAGAAATGGAAATGGATTACGTTTATAAAACACTACGAATATACTCTTCAATATAATCTCAGTACAGAGTACTAAAAAAACCGACCTCAAAAGTACGTGTAATTACATATAATTTCCATGTTTTATAGAAATCGGTTACCGGGTAATCCCCTATCCCCTACCCCATCCCCTAGTTAGTACCTAAAATATAATAAAATTCGGTTCTCACTTCTAAAAGTATATTGAGAGAGAAAAACGCATTGAATTGGAGAATAGCAAAATCAACCATTAAAATAATTGCTGCTTATAATAAAATTTAGGCGCTATTTATAAAAATGAATCTTCATGCGTGAACAGCCACCCTTAGCGGTAAATGATTTTCTTCAAAATTAAATGGGACCACCATGCAGAACCTCTTTCCAATAAAAAAAAAACACGAAAATCGGTTCACAAATACCGGAGTTATCGCGAAACATACGTACGAAAAAAAAACAGTCGAATTGAGAACCTCCTCCTTTTTTAGGAAATAGGTTAAAAAATATAAATTATTAGATATGATCCAATTTTTCTTTGTCTATAAACATTTTTTTTTATTTTCAGGCTTCAATATATTCACAAGCGTTGAAGACGCTAATATCAATGTCGACTGTGATTTTACTTGGCCTAATAGTCGCTTATCACGCTTTAGAAGTACAGGTACATATTCTTTTTTTATATATGATATTCAACCTATGAAGCAGAATGAACTTGTCAGATTATGTCTCAAGGTAACAGGCGCAGCGGCTGTGCCCCTCAGATCTTTGCGATTTAAAGCTCTGAGTGGCACTGCACTAGTTATGGACAGGCGTGTAGCTTACCATTAAGCGCACGACTTGTTCGTCCCTTCACTTAATATTATATATAAAAAAGGTAAATATTCTTTTTTATATATGGTGTTCAACTTATACAACAGTCAAACAGGTTCAACCGGCGAAAAGTATCCAACAGTGCAGTTTTGCAGTACAAATAAGTAAGGCTGTGGTACCTTTTCAGCAGAGTTCAGCACATCAAGAGTATCTTTACTTCAACAAAATGTACTATAAAAACATTTGATTGACGACTGTTGGGTATAGGATCTTACCTTTTACCCTTAAATACAAAATTCAGTAATTCTTGCGGTACAACTACCCAGGTCAGTCTTGCATAGCTACAGAACCGTTCTAATGTTAAAAAGTACTCTCGTAATAAAAATAATACAGTGACACTTGCACAGAATAATGAGAAATAATCCTTGAAAGGTTAACACAAAACACGATAATTATTATATTCAAACAAAATATGCATTTATGTATGTAAAAAATACGTGTTCATTCTCATCATCTGTTAATATTTGTCAAAGTCGAGCAAGTGCGAACGTACACTCGACCGTTTCTTATATGGAAACAACACAGAGCAGTTTTCAGTCCCCCATATCTTCATCATGGTGTTCAGTATTAGATTCAGAAGATTATAAACTGCTTCGAGTGTACAATGTAGCGTCAAGGTTAAAAACGAACGCAAGACTTGTCCTTAGGCGAAATATCTTGTCTTCTTATCTTGAAAGAATCGCGAAAAATTCAGTTTAACGTATGATTGGGCTAACGAAACCTTTAAATGTTTTATTTCAGTTATTTATGATAGACAACTGCGCAGACGACTGGCGAATAGCAATGACCTGGCAGAGAATAGCCCAAATAGCCTTGGAACTCGCCATATGTGCCGTCCATCCAATTCCCGGACAGTACACTTTTACCTGGACAACAAAGTTAGCCAATAAAGGCGGTGTTATAGGTGTTGAAGTTGTGAGTATTGAAATTAAATTGTCCTTTATTGGTAATAGCATACTAATGAACCAAGGTACAATAGTTAGCCGTTGAAAATATAATTCGCTTAATTACTGTATCTTGGCTAAGGTTATAGCTGTTGAATTATAAGTTTCGATGTCCAATATAAATGCAAGAAGATGAAACTATGGATATTATGAATTAAAAAAACTGCTTATGTAGTTGTGCATGCTCTGCAATCTGATATTCCTTGTGTACATTTCCTCAAGGCATATAATGTGTGATATATTTTCACAGAAGACAAACATTATTTTTAATTGCAAGAGATACCTATTAGGTCCTTTTTGCTATTTATTTCCACATAGATAATGTTTCAAGAAAGTAGAAAGGACTTAAATATTTTTTCTCAACGATAATCGGAAAAGTTGGATATTCTTTTGAACCCAGAACACGTTAAACCTTTATATATTTGACAATTGCATACTACAACTAAATGGCTATAGAAAAATGTCATACAGCCAAGTTGTCCGTTTGTTTTTTCAGCGGAGAGCGTGTATTTGATTGTTAATTCCGTTTTAAAAGGCGTTTCAAAATGGTCACCGTAAAGATGTAACGATTTCCGAAAAAATATTAGAAAATTAAACTATTGAAGAAAAATTACAATCCAAAATCTGGCAGTAATGCCAATTAGACGCCTTAGCCTGTCTCGAATGACGGGATATTACTAATTTTGTTTTAAAAAGGTCTATCGTCAGAAAAAAAACTTAAAAAGTTACTTGTACTTGTATCATTTCCTTGCATTTATTGAGAAAAGCTCTATATATATCTCGGCGGTAACCGAGATTGCCTGACTCATATATTACACGGCCGAGCGCCCCAGCGAGACATAGTAACTCAAACTTGTCCGGCTATCCCTTACTTCCCGGCCTCTGCAATAATGTAATATATATAGAAGTTTGCAAATTACCTTTAACGATAAAACGTTATTTAAATATGAACAGCTGACATAAATACAAGTATACAATGTTAATTAACTTATAATAACATAGTGTCGATACTAATTTTTTTACATTTATGTGTATGCTTAACCACAACATTGATACAGAAATATGATTGTTAGGGCGCCTTCAGATTAGATGCTTACAGAAGCGCTACAGTGTTGCTACTATCATGACACGTCGCCGCACCTCTGCCAATTTTGATACAATATTTAGAAGTGCAGTTGCAGCGCCACTGTCGAGACACGTGCGCCATTTCTGCAATCACAATTAGTGAAATAAATTACTGAACTACAGAAACGCGGCTGCCGTGTCGCAGTCGCGCCACTACAGTGCTTCTAAAAGCATCTCATTTGAAGGCCTATGCTTTATACATATAGGATTTATTTTGTGTTACTGTTTTACTGATATTTGCTTTTTATTTTCCTCCTTAGGGCACAATATCATATAAGCATATACAGGTCTGTATTTTGTTGAATTGTCAGTTTTAAGTGATGTTAGAATCTATGTTTGAACAGCATGTGCCGAAATGTATGAAATGTCCCACACATCACTGTCTTGTATTGTCATAATTGTGTATTTTTATGTTTTCAAATGCAACCGAAAGTGTGTACTGTTTTTATAAAATAGTTTTTGTGATAGTAAAGTCCTTAAGAACCTGTCAATTTTATACCTAGTTAACATTTAGTTTACACGTTTAATTCACAATAGTTTAATGAATACATATTTAAACATGTAGTCACATTAACTAACGTTATTTTTTTAAACTAGTATTTTGTTAAAAAGTATGTAGATAGAGAAAAAAATTATTATTTTAACAACAAATTAGAATTCACGATAACCTGACATCACTTGAAATGTAGAAAAAAGTAAAAACACTTGTTTGTCTAATGAGTTTGTTGAATGTGCCTTAAGGTGTTTTGTCCTTTGCTTTGAAACTACGTAATTAACTTGAGAATTTACGATAATTAGTTTAAATTAAAATGTTTAATCAAGGCGTATCCCGAACACAGTATAATTTGATCATATTGAAAGAGCTTTTATGTGTTTATTTGTATCAACAAAATAATTACTTGCTGAATATAATTTCAGTGACATTTAATTATCAATTCCGTTTTGAAATTTGACTTTTACAGAAATGTTCTATTTTCCATGTAGTCCCACATGTGACTAATGTTTGATTTTGTCTGTTACCATATTTTCTTATTTTAACATTCCAGGTTCCATATGACGTCACATTGTCTTTACCAATGTTCTTTCGGCTATACCTCATATGCAGGGTTATGCTTCTTCACAGCAAGTTGTTCACAGATGCCTCTTCTAGAAGTATAGGGGCGTTAAACAGAATTAACTTTAATACTAGGTAATTTTCTTACTTTTAAACATGATCTATAGAATATTTACCGTATTTGTCTTGGAAATTGCATTTTTATTCTTAGATTGAGTTTGTAATTTTAATTTATAAGTGAAACCCGCCGAATATTTTACATAGTTTGGTGATTAATCTCATTTACTTTTAGTTACTTTTATGTAGCTTCTTCGTTGTAAAGGTTTTTTCATCAAATATGGTTTTTCTAAGAAAATAAAATAATGGATTTGCATATTTTGGCTTCATAAAGTAATGCTCTTCACAGATTTGTCCTAAAAACTTTAATGACCATTTGTCCTGGCACTGTCTTACTGGTGTTCATGGTGTCACTGTGGATCATCGCAAGCTGGACACTAAGGCAATGTGAGAGGTTAGTACGTTTTATAAATTCACTGTTACTAATAGTGTATCAAATATATGATCTGTGTACTGACTCTTGTAAGTGAAAGGATGAGTCAGATATCAAATACGCTATTGTTAAGGTTAATTTTTTCTTAATTTTTTTTGTTTTCGTCAATTCAAGTTTTTGCTTCCATCGTTTTGTTTACCTAAGTATTTGACACTACGAAGTTTTATGCAAATTGTTTAAGGATATCACCAGTGTTTTGTGCCAGTGGGCATGCTATTGCTTTTGTACTGTGGCGTTGTAAATATTTGTTTCGCTTCTTACCCACTATATTTTTGTTCTAAATGTCTAGGATTTACATTCGGAGAACTTTTTTTAAGTAGTGGTGCTAGGTTCATGATCATCACAGTGATATACAAGAGTTTGACTTTGAATAACATTGCAATGTAGAATTCGTTACTGTTCACACGAACGCTATTGTCAAGTAATTAGTTTTAGAAAATATGGAATCAATCAATGTAGAAGACGCTAAATGTTATCAAAGTAGTACTAACACAATAACACAGCACATTCACGGTACAGGTTTCTATTTACTGTTGCATATCCAATATGGCACAGAATACACGTGGAATAAATAAATTTGTAAACAGCAACAGTAAAAATTGCATAAATTACGCACAAAATGGCTCTATAAATGAATGGACATAATACTTATGCTTATAACTACTCGCTAACATCTAAATGCACAAAGCCATTGCACCTTTCTCACAATCATGCATTGATTAAAATACTTCTTCCCGATGAAACTGCCTATTCCCACTTATGTGTCTCTCCTCCTTCTCTTTCTTGCAGTCTGTCTATTTGTTTTATATATATATATGTGTGGTCGTCTCTCTGTTCAACAAGCAAATGAAATACTCACGCATGGCTAATGTTTTCGTATTCAACCCAGATCAGTGTTTAGAGTGCACGATGTATTTTAAAATATTTATTGTCGGTTTTAGCTGTGTAGAAGTGATGTTTATTTATCGTCTTTCAATAGGCATGCCAGTTATGGACATGAATAAACGTCTGTGTTTAGAAATTTGTTTTATAGCTTGAAGTCTTATTGGATGAAATTCTAAATTTCTATTGTGTACTTGCTTGAATTGTCACGAACGTTCGATTTCGTAAAAAATATTGTATCTTGTTAAGTAATATAATACAGAACGTTATTATATTGTTTGGTCGAGCAAACGGTTATCTTGTGGTTCTTGTTGGGCGTTTTGGCTCTCAGGTTCCATGATGAAGACCATGCAAATTTGCTAAACTCAATGTGGCTGACTGCTATAACGTTCCTCTGTGTCGGCTACGGTGACATAGTCCCCAACACTTACTGCGGCCGTGGCATTACCCTCACCTGCGGTATGGTGGTATGTATGACAACTGTAGGGCACTTTGGGTTCACTTACTTCAAGTTCGAAACACTCTCATTCGGTTAACGTCATCATAGAAATTGTTCAAAATAGGTCTAGCAAGACTCTTTCCTTATCAAATTTCTCAATATACTTGCTTTGCCTTGAGAACAAACTTAGGTCGGTAAAGGTGAGCCATTTTATGTGTTAATTATTTCACAATCGTTTGAAGCAATTTCACAATCAAAGTCAAACTCTTCAATGTCTGAATACGGTTTGTCTTTATTTATATTTTTATTTGAATTTTTTTACTCTTACCACTGATTGATAGGGCGACGCTTCGCAGCAATTTCGTTAGGACTTGTCGGATCACGTTCGATGGTTTTATGTAATATATTTCAAAAGACAGTTGTGTTGAGTAACGCGTTAAAATGTATTAACAATTCAGGTTTCACGACGAAGAACACGCTAACCTACTGAATGCGATGTGGCTAATTGCAATAACATTCCTCTCCGTTGGTTTTGGTGACATTGTGCCAAACACATATTGCGGGAGAGGTATCGCTGTTAGCACCGGTATTATGGTAAGTTTCTTAAAAACAAGCTTTATTATGTGTTGACTGACTTCATATTCACTATGACGAAATTTTACTACCAAAGAGGGGGACATTGTATTATGTTTTTCATTTTGCTTTAAGAAAAAATGAGTTTTTTTTTTTCAAATAAAATATGAGAAGAAGGAACAAATGCAAGTAATTAATTAAGTATTTTTTGAGGAAAGAATGACAAAGTAAAAGTCAAAGACATTGTTACCAACTAAATAAATATCAAAATCACATTTGGAAATTGAATTATACTTTTCAGTTTGTTCAATTTCTAATAACTATATGAAACTATTTTTTTTCAGATTTAAATCGCGTATATTTGTTTTTTCAAACAAACTAATGTTAAGTCATTCCTGCGGTCACGGCTGACTGTTAAAAAAATTGTTTCATTTCCAATGTGCAACAATCGCAAAAAATAATTTATAGTAATTTAATTGATAGCACGAGTCTCTTATCCCCCTTTTTGAGTGTTAAAAATAAATTATTCAGGCAGCCTAATACTACGGTACGGTTTAAATGAGAAAATAAATTAATAATTATAGTTCTAGGCCCATTATCTCTAAAAGAAAAATGTAGAGCAACTGTACTTCAACAATTAATAGTATTTTGTCATTATGACATCTCCAAGCAGCTAAGTCAAAACATTATTGATTGTTGAAGCCCAGCACTTCTTTTCTGGTAGATAACAGGCCTAAGGGCGCCTTCAAATTAGCCGCTTATAGAAGCGCTGCAGTGGCACCACTGTGGCGTTGCACTGTCACTACTAATTTTCATACAATATTTAGAAGCGCAGCCGCAGTGCCTACAGTCGCGCCACGCGTGCGCCACTTTTACAGACTAGATACTGTATGAAAATTAGTAGTCGCGGATTTCGCGCCACAGATAGGCCTACAGAACAGTAAATACAGCGTACAAGTAATAGAAGTGGTTAGTTAGCGTCTGACGCGTGCCAACTATAGATTTCGAAAGACCTAACTGAGCTCAGTCCGCTATCTCGGCTTTGTGGTTATGGTTTCATTGTGGTTGTCATTCTTTCGTGCAAATACTCTAAAATCCTAGAAAAATACCTTATTGTGCTGTTTTGGAGTGCAAAAATGATAGCAGTACCAAAAATATTACCTGTTACGGTATTTCATATCACAGGACAGTTTTATTTTGATAAATTTTGGATTTTCTGTTTATCGAAATATTTTTTTTTGTTACAAGATACGAAAGTAAAGCTTATATCTCTGCAGTATGATCGCTTTTTGTTTGGAGAATTAAATTTATAATTCCAATTTTTCGTGGTTCAGCAATGAACCGCTAGATGGCACCACATTGATTGAAATTTCAATATTAGTATTATTATTTGCTATTGTATAGTATTGATGGTATTGAACTTTCAACGATATGCCAACAGGTTAAAGTTTAAATTATGTTAACAATCCAGAGTTTGTTATTTCTTTTTAAATTTGAAACTACTATCAATCAATATCAAGATTTTGTAGTGTTTTAAATTAAGAATTGTGAGTTTTGGCGATATCGGTTCTGATAGTAATCGAGGCCCATGGCACTTACATTGTGTTTTTCTTCCGTGGACACGCCACTGCAGTATTGCTACAAGCGTCAAAATTGAAGGCACCGTCACGCCCTGTGTTTCATCAAAAGAGTGTTACCAAACCTCCCACGTCGAAGTTGCGCACTGAAATTAATTTTAATTACTTCAATCCAGAGACAGTGCATTACGACGCACTTTATGTTTTAAAATGACTCATCGCACTCATGCTCGGGATTAAGTATGACCAAGTATTATAAATTGTACAATGACCATTACGACCTTTTCATGGCATTTTTTACGCCGTAGTAAATCGTGGCGCGTATAAATTGTATGGACGATTTTTGCCTTCCATATAAATTATGTTAAAACGCGCAACGCACTGTTTACAGTTCATGACAAAGGTTTGTAGTGTTTGAGTGTTCCGCAATTTTTACCTCGCGACAGGGACATAAGTCCTTACATGATGATCCATATGCTTTTTCTTATCCCAGTATCGCCAATCCACGTTATGTCCACGTTTTGTGTTCAAAAATATCCAGGCCTCATAGTGGAAAGCGGTGACTTCATGAAAATAATTGTCTCTCTTGTGAAATGGCAGCGGTTTTCAAACCAACGGGACTTCGGTACTCCTCCACTGCAGGAATCGTTATTGTTCGTACCTTGTGCCACGTTCATGTACAGTCGATGCTCTAAGACATCTGACCCTCTCACCGAGTATTTGATTTTAAGTAGATCGGTAAGAACAAAGGTGTTAAACAAACTTAACCTTTAACTTGTGAGCCGTACATTTAAGTTTGATGTGACTTCCTTATTGCATCTTAAGATTTATGCCAAAATTTAATTAAACAAATATAAATTTCAAGCAAAGAGCCGGAATTAATTTACATTTTCTGTTGCATTCAACTTAAGAAGACTCTCAGAATGATAATGTCGACAAGGAGGTCAGTTACCGTAGGGCATCGACTATACTTCTAGCAAGGCGTCTCCTGTTAAACGTCGGAGCAAATCAGAACCTTATAACCAGCCATTATCTACCAAGTAGAGTGAAACGTTGTTTCATTAAACAACAGGGAAAAAATACCATTTATTAGTTGCCATAGCACACCTCGTTTACGCTCCGTTTTGGTAGATAATGGGTCTTTGGTGATATTAAATGGTTCCATATATCATGTACAACTCTTACGTGCGAAGCTATTGATTCCCTCCCCGAAAGTCAGTCAACACAGTATCAATGTAACGAACTATCACACATCACACAATTGCTTTACACATTTACAAAAAAAAAACCACACAACCACAGCTGTCGATGTATTTAATGTAATAATTTTGTATGGATGTTCACAAAGCAACTGTTGTTACCGAAGTGGTTTTTATTTTAATGTCGATAATAATGTTAATTGTACACATTTTATTACAATATTCACATATCTGATTCACATTCGATGTACACACGATTATTATCAAATCATAGGGTAGATATAAACCGTATAACGTATTATGTAGTTGTTCACACAGTTCATGTTTTTTGTAACAATTGATCAAAGCAAATAACGGTATTGTTTTTTGAAATTTTAATATAAACCAACGTCCATTTCCCTGTTAAAGCCATCTATTAGATAACTGTAGTTGGAATGCTTCATTTCTCCTTAATATTTCAAGCTCTCTCTTTCACTTCTATATTTCACTGAATCGCACAATAAGTTTATTTATAAAATGGCTCACTTTTCCTAAACTCATTTTGACAATAAAAAGATAATAAGTAAAATCTGCACATTAAATCTATCAAGGTAAAAAAACGTTTGAAATAATTACACATTTAAATATCAATTTAAATAAATTTGTGTGCACTCACTTGTTATTATGCACTGAGAATAATTATCACAGTCACTTCAAAAAGTTGCTTAAATGTTATTTAGTAATTAAAGAGTTATATAAAAGTGTGAATATCGTTGTACTTTATCAATAACTTTACTTCTAGACATTAACAATACCTACCTAACAACGATTTTCATACTTCTATACGCCCTTAATTATAATTTGTCGCATTATTAACTATAGTGCCTAAATCTATAAGCTAAATAAAAGTTACTAAATCTTAAATAGATAATTATGATAATTTTAAAAATAACATTCAGATTTCGAACTATGAGTATTATCGAAACAATAGAATTAAAGATTTTTTTAAATGTTTTTGAACGTAAAAAGGTTAGAATAGTTGATTCGATTATCCTCATTACTTTTTTGTAAAAAGTATAATTTTAAAATTTAAATAATAATAAATAAAAAAGCACTTGGCTCAAAATAATTTTCAGTTTCTTTTAATTTCTAGCCTTCATTTAAGGAATGAGAAACTCTTGAATGCTTATACACGTTCGCTTGCATTTTACATTAAGGTATTCACTTAACAGGGAGCTGGATGCACTGCGTTATTAGTCGCGGTTGTATCAAGAAAATTAGAATTAACTAGAGCTGAGAAGCACGTTCATAACTTCATGATGGATACACAACTTACTAAAAGAGTAAGTATTACAGTGGCATTCGTTCATCACAGTTATTTGTTGATCTAATTAACAGGGGGCGGGATGTACAGCCTTATTAGTGACCGTTGCTTCAAGAAAATTAGAATTAACTAGAGCGGAGAAACACGTACATAACTTCATGATGGAAACGCAGCTTACGAAAAAGGTAAGATGAGTGGTATGCAATTGAGGATCGCAGGTAAGTTTTGAATTGAGTTTACAAAACGAATTCGCTAGATTAGTGGCCTGCCTTAACAGCGTGGTTCGTTTGTGATATTTAGCTACTAAACGCCAGAATTGGGACCTGTAGCATTGTAAAAAACTCGAGTCCGGGAGTCTGCATATTAGGACTTGGCTCCAATTCACAAGACTCGACTCATAAAGACAGAGACTCACTAGACGGTGTATTACGAGCCTGTCCAGGTTTTGAATCATCGAGTATATAACCAGAAATAGAGACGAAATAAGGGCCATATATTCCTGGTAACACATTAGCGATACAGCTCTTATAAATATCAACTCCCGTTTGTACTGAAATATAGACAGGCCAAATACTGACCTGTGTGTACGTCTCCGTATATTCCAAAAATATTCTGAATTTATTGTAATAAAGATAATCTCTAACAATGCCCTGCTGTTCTATTCGGTGGTGTGGGAAAAACAGCAAAATATCTAATTACAAAACAAATGGAATAACATTTCATCGGTAATTAAATATGAAATATGTAATTTTGAAATTTTCGTCGATTATAGTAAAGCTCAAGTTAACTGGTCGATTTGAAGTGAAACAGTTGACGACACCCGTCAATTGTTTCGAATTCGGGCTGGCCAATCGAAGCGCTGTTGCCACAGTAATGAAATGGCAGCATAGTTTTCAAACAAATTTGACATTTCGTCTCTATTTATGGTTATATACTCGATGTTTCGAATAGACTAGAGTTTGACATTAGTGCTCGAGTCTATTTATGTAACAAGTCGCGCTCGAGTTCGACTCTGTTTATATAACGAGTTTGGTAAGTAAGTACATACTGAGCGGTAGTGTTGTGGTGTGTTAAATTGTAGTATAATTAAGTATTATTATCCTCTTCTTTTTTGAATCACTATATTAAGTATTAATTTTTTATTTAAATTTGTGGGCATTGAAAATTGTTCAGTAAAATTGAACTTTGCTTGTCGTTTTCATGACTATGTGGAGTAGAAGTCACTTCGAGTCAAATTTTGGAAGTCGAATTTTGTCAAGACTCGAATTACGTTTACGACTCGAGTTCTCTTTAGACTTCGAGTCTGTGCTGGGTTTGGGCTGAAGACTTGGGCTCGACGCGACTCGGACTCGTGAGTGTTTTAGACAACTGAGTCTTACAAAATGAGTCGAGTTTATAAATACAGACTCCCGGACTCGAGTTTTTTACTACACTAATATAACGTAATTAAAAATACTATACTAGAACGGAAAATAAATACCTTTGAAGTGTTTGGTATTTGTGCACAACAGTCACCAAATATATGCACTTAAAAATCAAAATTATGAGAACACGAGGGTATACAATATTTGAGTAACTTTTTATCAAATTAGAAAAGGTTCAGAGTGAGACGATGTTTGTAAATAAAAGTACTTATGCTTACAGTACTATTTTCTGCATTCTGATATTCTATTCTACGGAATACGTACTATATTCGTAAAATTTACAGAGTTATTTGTAAAATGCTAACAACTTCTTAGGACTGTCTTACTAACATCATATACAACAATTTTTGTTCCATGACTTTTAATAATTCGTCAGATTTCACTTTCGTAAAAAAATAAATATATTTAAATAGATCGCTATGAGCGGAGATAATTCTGTGCAAAACGCGGGAGGTGAACTTACTACCAAATACAAATTAAAAGTGTCAGATAGTACAAAACATACTTTTGGTAAAAAAGGATGGCGATATTCTGTGTATTTTGACGCATGACCCACGTCGTCAAAAACTATTTTTGACGACCTTGTGCATTAAGGAGACTTATCAATACTTGTGATTCATTATCAATGCATCAAAAAAGCTAATTGAGTACTACTGTAGAAGCTGAGGTTATAAAGTTGACATAGGTTATATTTATAACATTGTCCTGTATTTCGCTTCAGATGTATGTTCGTAGTAGCAGAAAACAACAAGTTTTCAGTTTGTTCCAAAAAATAATGAAGAACTACCCGAATATTCATAAATCTGCCAAACTCTACCATATTTAATATAACTTGTCACGTTCTGCAGCAATGAAAATGAATAGAAATTAAATCTGCCTAAATGGCGGAAATCTGCCACAAACGGTCACAATGTTCGCAATATCAATGTGACATTGACACTGGCAGGAAGTCTCTTGTCAAAACGTTCCTTTGCAACTTTCATTATCTCTCATTTAAATATTTTCTAAATATTTTTGTCACATTGTGTATTATTTTTTGCTTTATGTCTTTACTGCATAATTGATTATTTCATTAGGTATTTCATAGCATTAATGTTTTTTGTGTGTTCTACAATATAATCAATATTTGAGGTAGGTAAATATCCAATCATGCTTAAAATGAAACGTACGTACAAGAACATTACCTAATCTATGGTCGAACTGAATCGATTGCGTTGTGTTCTTGCATCTATTCTAAAATACAATTTTTTATTCCCGACTTCTAAAAATATACAAACATATATTGATAACTAGGCATAAAGTAAAACGCAAAATTATACTAGCAAAGTCCATGAACAGGTTTCGCCATCCTTCTTTATCATGTTTTGTCAAAAGTTACAGAACATTGTTTATAATGTCAGTAATCTAGTCCGATGAGGTAGTTAGTATTTTAATTAAACATTTGTATGCGAGAGATTGCACTGTGAACTTAACATAGACGAGTACGTTTGGCATTGTGGGCGCTGGATGAGAAGATCCCGGTTTCAATTACCAGTAGAACTAACTAGGTTTTTTTCTAAGTTGGTTCTGGTTAATGGTTTTGATAGTGCCGCACAGTTAATTCCGTTGCTCTGGTACATATTGTACAGGAACTTTCTTAGTTTCATACTAGGTAATAGGTTTTATAGAACGTCATTATTATTATTTTACCCCAGTGTATATTATTTCACGTCACTATTTTCCTGCTCATTATTTGCGCAGTTACATTTTAATGTTTGCTGTTACTGTCTATACACAGTTATTTGACACTTCCGATGCCGGCGTACGCAGATCTTAGTTAATATTCGGGTAAAGTTACGCAGTGTCGTTCTGCATTTGAAATATCAGTTAAATTTTCTTCTTTGTTTCTATCCACTTAGAAAAATATGCATATATTTATGTATTAGAATAGCACAATAATACATTACAAATCAGCTAAAAGTTAACTTTCTCTTAATAAACATGAGAGTCACATTGGACGTCACATTACAAAGAAAGTATCTGTGTAGGTTTTAAATAGAAAGCCACATAAGACTCGGACATATCAACTAAACCAACGGGTAACTCACGTATTTAAGTCGAATTTTGCTCGTCATGTTTCGAACCAGTCCGTAGTCGTTAATCATGAGATTTCGCGGCGTGACTTGACGGAAACTGCGCGCCAAATCCTTGGCAGCCCGATAGTGATCGAGACCGTACAGCCGTACTGAGTGCAGTACGGCTGCGGTGCAGGCGACGTCAGCGAGCATCTACCTTCGTTTGCCTTATTTTTATTAAATTCATACGCAGCATTAACACTAGACTAACACCGTAACTTTCTAAAGTCTCATCCACACTAACCACTGACCTAGTACCTAACACTGTTTTCCAGTCAGGGGATACCGACTAACCATTGTCATGATTTAAATTCGGTCTACGACTGATCTCGATAGCTTCATGTATGTGGAATGCTTTTTTGTCGCTAGCACAGACACTTTATCAAAACGAATATTGAGCGTCGAATCCGAATCCAATGAGTGTTCCGTCACTGCAGAGCCCCGATTGCCCCGAAGGACCACGAACTGGATCGAAACATGTCGAGAAAAATTCGACTTACGTACTAAGTTATCCGTTAGTTTAGTTAATATGTCTCTGTGTAGAGCCATTTCCGCGAAAATAGTATAATCCTGAAGCTTAAATGTAAAAAATAGTACTGTAACTAAAGTATTGACAAATAGTTAATATATTTATAGCCATAGTGAAATTTATATACGCTACCTCCCTGATCCGATAGAGTTTAGTGATCGTCTTTGTGTTCACCTTGTATATTAAAAAGATTTATCCAAGTACATGGTTTTAGTAAGCATTTTCTAGCTATTACAGTATTTAGCTAATAAGTATTTAAGTGCCTTATTAATGTTTACTAAATGTAAAGAACAATTGACGGAACATTTCAGCTGAAAAACGCAGCGGCCAACGTACTCCGGGAGACGTGGTTAATATATAAACACACTCGACTTGTAAAACGTGTACATCCAGGCCGAGTCAGGACTCATCAGAGAAAGTTCTTGTTAGCCATTTACGCGTAAGTATTGTTCAAAGCTTTACTTGTTATATGTATGTGTGTGATTAACCCGTCACGCTTCCGTCTCTAGGAAGTCCCACGGATACAGGATCTCTAACAATTTTGGTAAAAAATAGTTATTTGTTATATCGTCAAGTTCGAATTTCAAAAACCTTTTGCGCGCAGATTTCTAATGACAAAGAAAGCCTTTCCGAGCTAGTGGGTGAAAAGAAGATTTTTATATCCACGTGATGGTTTACCTATTAACCTAAAATTACTCAGTCCCTTGTTGTTTTGTTTTAAGAATTTAACTGTGTATCACTATTTCATTGTGTATCAGTGACTCAATTTAATGAATAAACGTTTTTCTTTGTTCTTTCTCTTTCTTTCTGATGGGTTAAAAAAGTACGAAACTTTCAGACATAGAAACTGCTAGACTGGTTTACTTTAGATACTTTCACAGTTAAATAACATACGGCATTTTCTGCAAGAACGTGCAGTTATTGCTTAATAGTGGTTTTGAGAGAAAAGTTTAAAGAACTTAAATTTGTATACTAGCGTAATAAACATTAACACGACGTATAATAAAGAACTGGCTGTTCTTGAGAATCGTCTTCACAAAATTTCAAATTTATTTATGGAGCAATTTATGTATGTGATGCGCTCCATAAAATAAGATTCCGGTTGATATTCAAAGTTTTGTACTTACGAGGTTGAAACTATAGTGAAAAAAAAAACTTTACATTAAATGTTATTTATACAGCTTCTAAGTACTTGGATTCACGGCACTGACCCGTTTAGCTCTTTCAGATTGTCTCCGATCTATGGTATTTGAAATAAATACAATAAATGATAAATTTAAAGAGATATTTATTTTCAAAAAGGCGTTTCCTAGAGTTTCTTGCTCATTCTTCCCAAGGGAATTTGCCTTGCGAATGAGTAGTAGAGTTTAATAAATGTGACAATTTTAAAACGCACACGCACACACTCATAGCCCCGCACTATGGAAACCCTGTGTAGCGGGTGCCATAGACACACGCGTAAACAACCACAAACTATACTCATGAGAGAAATTAATGTAGGCCATACAAATATTTCTACCGGCCCGGGAATCGAACCCGCAAAGATTAGCTTGGCAGACCAGCATGGTGACCGTTCGGGCACGGAAGCAGTGATTATGAGATAAATCCAGGAGGCAGATTGCAGCAATATTATTTATAATTCATATCAAATTTTGTGCTGCAATCTGTCCTTGAATAGGCTCTTTCAAGGTGAGAATTAATAGACATTTTCTAGTAAAAACTTTTAGCAGTGAGCGGTTATGTGGGCTTGCTTTTTGTGGAATCTAAACTAGATCAGGAGATCTGTGTCTTGGCTTTCAGGTTCCTCAACTCAAAAGTATTGCTAATAAGTTTACACCAAATTTGACAGAGCTGAAAATATTTTAAACTATATATAAAAAGCCAACAAAGAACAAGTGTATAGAATCGTGCGTGTGTAAAAAATTATCCTTAGACGGTAACTGCATATTGTTTTAGTACTTATGATATAGACTGAAGAAAACTAAAGAAATAAAAAAGCCGTGATAGCCTGTTGGTTTTACATACCGCCTCTCAAGAAGAGGCGACAGGTTCGAATCTGGACTTGCACCTCTGAATTTTTTGGAATGTGCGAAATTTAATTTGAAATTTATCATGAGCTTGTGAAGGAATCGTGATGAAACCTGTATGTTGAAGAAGATTCATAACTCTCTGAAAAACGTATGAAGTCCTCAACGCACATTGGGCCAACGTGGATGAATATGGTCTAACCTCTCGCCTGAGAGTAGACCAGTGTCCAGCAGTGGAACGCATAAATAGGTTGATGATCATGATGACGAAGATAGATAACACTGCAACTTAGGGTATTACTTTGTAAATTTGTTGATAATATTTTGGAAAAAAACAGAAGTTTCAGCAAAACTAGTTCTTTTTTAGAAAAAAATGATATAACTGAACGATGATTTCCATTATTATTATTATTTCAGATTACGAAAAGTGAAAATGGATCAAAGGAAACTAATGGACAACGCCAACACAATAACAGATATGGCAAAGGTAACTAGAGTTACTTGTTAACTTGTACGCTCTGCTACTCATATCAACACATTCATTTAGAAGTATTGTTTAGCACTTTAGTAACAATCTGATTTAGAAGAGTTAACCGACAGAGAAAAGGTCATCAAGTAAAATAACTTGTGCAGACACTAAAGGAAGAGCGACAAAATAACTCTATAAATCAGAACGTTTTCCTTTACGAAACTTCATCGTTTCAAATTTTTCACCTTCGTGAGTTCAAATTTGTATTGAAGTTGAAAAAAAATTACATTCGAATTTTCAAATGTCCACGACAAAACTGTACGCAATTTTGTTACCTTGTTTTGCTGATTAATATATTCCTTAAATTAAAATAATGTATTCAAGTTGACTCAAACGCGAGGAGTCAAAAAGATAAGACGACAAATTAATAAAAATAATAATCATTAAAAATTTTGTTTTTTATTTTCACATGGCATGAATGGTTTGTTCTAACGCTCTGTCGATTATCTTCTTTCAAATAAATAGTAAGCTAATTCACATTTAGAAACACTAAAAGGGCTGGCAAGTAGCTTCATCCAGCCAGTTACAAATGTAAAGCCTTTTAATTATAGCTAATCCTTTAGTATAGACGGGTAGATGAAGCATGCTAAATTATTTTATAACACTTCCATTCGCATTTGCTTGACGCATGGCAAGTATAGAATTCTAATTAGTATGACTAGTAAATACATTTTTCTATTAATACAAAAGTTACTTACTTGTACGTATACTCAATGTGTACTCATCTCCATCTTCTGCATTAAAATCTTTAGAAATTATTTTCGAAATATTTGTATGTATTTATTCTAAATTGTTTATTAGATTTCATGTTGTTATGAATAAAGCTATATTTAATTTTTTTTAAACTAACACATTAATTTCTCTATTAAAAACGTGATTTTTATTTGCCTTTAAGGGCTTAAGGGTTAGTTTTTGCACATGAGATTAAATAAAAAAATCGACTTCAAAAGTCTGTGGAATTGGCCAAGTTTTATTGAAATCGGTTAATAGAATGTTGGTAAAATCCAATCAACTGGATTTATCCCTTAATTTATCACCTTTAGAGGTGGAATATTTTCTTCAATTTGCATGGAACCACCACCGAGGTACCCCCTTCCTAGCAAAAAAAGAATGATCGAAATCGACAAATGACTTCCGGACACGTTCCATTAAACAAATTTTTGTATTTGATGCGGAGGGTGAACTCACCGAATTGCGAAGTGTGTGGTATTCCTGAGGATGTACAATCATTTGCTCATGGAGTGTGTTCGGACGGAACCTATCAGGGCGCGGTTATTAGCCCAGACTCGTGTCCGTACATTTATGTTGGGTGGTTTCAATCTATTTTGTCGGAGCCAACATGTAGTGCCACGGAGAATTTGTATACATACTTGGTTAGGTAGTACTTTGATTTATCTGTCTGGATTTTATTAAGCGTTTTTTTGAGGTAGCGTTTTTCTAATGGGGCTGATATGTTCAATAACGATCAAAACCCGTAAATAAATAAAGAGTAAAAAAAAAAAAGAATCATGTAAATCTGCACACAAATGTTGGAGTAATAGCGTACATACGCACAATAAAATATACAGTCGAAGTGAGAACCTCCTATTTTTTTGAAGTCGGTTAAGAATAGAAATTGATGTGTACTATTATTTATTTACCAAACGGTTGAATGTTACTGGAGATAGGCCATTCATTTAAAGATAGTAAATTCATTTTCATAACCGTACAGCTTTATAATTTAAAGTTGTCGTATTGTATGTATCTGTAAAACAAATTGTCATTTTTACAGAAGTTCACGCAAGGCGCACGCACACACATTAACAGACATACATTGCATTCAAGCTTGTCAATTAATCTCTGCTTGTACTTGATCTTAAAAGGCCTCCTAGTAGACCTTAGCTTATAATAGAAGATTAGAAACAAAACAAAGATAGCAAGACAAACTCACCACAAATTTTATACCTAAAAGCCAACAGTGGACGAAGAACGACAAAACGATTGATATTAGGACCCCTTTCTTTTACAGACGCAGAACACTGTCTATGAAATTGTCTCGGACATGAGCACAAGACAGGACAGTATAGAAGAGAGGCTGACTAGTTTAGAAGAAAAACTTACTACACTACAGGTAGAGATTATTATACATGACTAATTCTTATTATTAACAATAAAGGCAAACGAATGGAAAGGTATATCTTATATAGAGGTATCTAATATATCCATGTTAAAAGGGTTTCATTGTTATCAGAGCCTTGAACACCTCTTTAAAGTTGCCTGCTTATCGGTGTTCTACAGGATACATCACGGAGAGTGTGCGATTTGCATGATTTAATACCACTTCCCCTGTTCCATCATTGTGGGACTAGACGTAGGCTGGGGTTCCACGCCTATGTTGTGGATATTCCAAAGATTCGTACGAAGCGTTGAGCTTCCACAATTATATGTCGAACGGCAATGGAGTGGAATTCCCTGCCTGCAGACTTGTTACCCGAACGCTTGGGCCTTTTCAAGGCGAGAGTGAATAAGCACTTACATGTGTATGCTACATCGTCGACCTCATTATTGCTTACCATCAGGTGAGATGGAGTTGAAATGCGCACTCATTTACTTATAAAAAAACATGGATAAGATATAGATTTTAAGACTTTCGTGGTTATTCACTAAATGATTATCACTAATATCAGGTTTCTTACCACGGTATGACTTCTTTTTATTTTCCCGATATTTCGGAACGGTTGCACGCTCCATGGTCACGTGTTGA
>NW_020654289.1:12485505-12536390 GCF_003589595.1 Hyposmocoma kahamanoa
ATAGGTAAGTTTTTTCAATGCCATATGTTTTTATACTGGTGCCGTTGGCGGCACTAAGAGTGTAATCGGAAAACTTGCATTGAGTGGACAGAAGTTTCTGTGGGAAAACAGGAAAGATCACCGGTCAACCGGTGTCAAGCAAGAATTTAAATTTGGTTACCTTGTCAGTGATAAACAGGCGGCGACCAGTGAATTGGCTGCAGTCAGTCGCCATTACCGCTGACAGCTCCCTTGGTTTTCCGGATTCGGATTTGACTAGGAGCACGGTCGGACACATTTGACAGCCTTGCCCTGATATCAACGGTGGTACCAGCACAAGCCGTGAGGCGTCGCGGATCTTGGTCTAGGGCAAGATCCGTGAGGTGTCGCGGATCTTGTTCTAGGGCAAGATCGGCGAGAGCTGGATCTTGATCGCAAATGGCGTGTAGACAAAGCCGCTACCTGCTTGCTGAGTGCCTGTAATTGAGCAATGATGGGGACCAACTCATTGTTAGAAGGCGCGGGGCGGTCACCATGTGCCACTGGAGCGGGTGATGGCTGTTGAGACTCGGAGGATGAGGGGCCTGTGCGGATAGGTTCATCCGCTAGTCTAGCTTTGGGCTCAGTGTTCTGTCGGAATAGTAACTCTTTTTGAGCTGCGAGCTTCTCAAGTTGTGCTTTCAGTTCCTCCAGGAAAACCAAATCTCAGTTCTAGTAGTAGGGTTAGTGATAAATTATTAAAGAAAAACACTCGCCGGCAGGAAGTCAAGTCGAAAAAAAAGGTTATAAAATACAATAAATGTAAAATCCAAACGGTCGACGGGCGCGTGACTCGTCGCGTCCACCGGTAGATGACGTAGAACGCACGTAACTGCTCACAAGTTACAGTCAGCGGAATCTCGGAGCTGATACTCCTATACATATTTCGCCAGGCATTATAAAGAAAAATGCCTTCAATTTGTATACTTCATCATCGTCAAGCCTTTCGATATAGTATTTGAAAGTTTTTGTAAACTTTTATATCTTGAGAAACGTATCACGTCGGAGTCACCAATTTGGGGAATTTATCGCTCCCCTAACGAACAATAAAACGGCCTCGTGAACTTCATGAATTGTATTATTTCGTGGTTTACACATAACTATTATCAAACCGGGCAAACAATTTGCAATTTCAACAATTCGCGTAACTAAAAAACTATCGAATATTTTGGCAAGTGTGACTCTCCTTGGCGACACTCGTCCAAAGAGACTGCCACAGTCAGCCGGTGATAATAGGCGGCGTCTAAAGCCGCCACAAATATCATACTCGTTGAAAACCATAAAAAACAAAGATCTGCAACAAGCACATAGAAAAATTTGTAAGGTCTACTGGTTCCTTCCGTAGCTCAGTTCACACTGGTTCGAGTCCAGCAGGACCGAAGGAATTTTTCTTTTGAGAAGGAATGTTTAAATAAACTTAATACTACAATATCATGTTTACCATGAAGGAAATATCCATGGTACTTGAAACTAATAAATATTTTCTACAAAATGTTTTCAGGAGCAAGTAAACAACTTACCTGACGTGGTGGCGCGGTGCCTACAGCAGTGCTGGGAGCGGGCAGAATCACGGCGGAATTATCTTCACCCCGATGCAGCCGCTGTTCCTACACCACCGTCTTCTATTACGCCTTATACCAGGTAATGCAGATCTACTAAAATACCTTTTTTTAAAATTGACAGGGAACTCCTATTAAATTTGTTCACGATCTTATTTGATGGCAAATGAAAATGTGGACAAATATGCTGCCCTTTCTATCAAAACCATGGCCCAATAACACAACAGGAATCGCGACATAAGATACATATCGGTACACCATACGTCGCGACGAATACCAAATAGCTGTTTTTGTAACTAATTTATTTTACATTAACAAGCTTTATCTAAGTTACTCTAATTTCTAGTGATAACAAACAAAACAACTAGATGGCGCTTACTATATAGATTAGTGTCGGCTATTGGGAAGCGTTACTTTATAAATTACACACATATTTGTCATAGTTCAGAAAATATAGATAAGACCTAAATAACGCTCTGTAAAATATATTTGCAATCTGAGAGTACAACAGCCTCCGGATTGACTGTGAATTTTCAGTCTTTTTTTAGAACAAATCTTTAAAAACTAAAACAAAATTTACTTTGTATTTTCTTAAAGTTTTGTGTCAGTTATATTTACCAAACACTAAATATAAGAACATTTCACTCACATGTTCACTTTGACCGTATCCAGTTTGAAGAGAAAAATTGTTCGAGACAATGCCAAATTTAATTATTGTTGTTTTTTTTATAATATCAGTGACGGGACGAACGACACGTGTGTCTGATGTTAAGCTACACGCCTGTCCAAACAGTTGCGTGCCACTCAGAGGTTTTAATCGCAAAGATCTGATGGGCACTGCCACTGCGCCCGTCACCCTGGGACATAAGTTGACAAGTCCCATGTGCGAATAATTTCACCAGAACCCTTACCCTTCAAAACCGGAAGGCAGTGATGCTAACATTATAGCTTGACGGCAGAAATAGGTAAGGTGGCAGTACTTCACTGGACGAACTCTTTCACAACGATCTCTACTCTGCTATTTTTTGTAGTATTATGACTCTGTAAAGCAAATTCAAATATTTTTGTGTTTTCTAGAACAATGGCTTCAGTTTCACATCCCTGGCCGCCGAGTCCGGTGCTCCAACCAGGGACTCGTACGCACTCAGCTCCAGAAAGCACCGTATCTCATTCTCCCGCCCCCCAGCCCCAACCTCAGCCTTCCAGCCCGGCGCCCCACGTCACAAGGCCTACGTTACCCAGCTGAGTACCGCCTTCAAACTCCGAACTCCTGTGCTGAACTCGACGAAACTCGGCGCCCGTCCTCTAACCCCACCTTTATTACAACTACGCCCCAATGAGGTTATCCGAGAAATCATTTCGAATGAGAGTTTTAAACTCTTTTACTATAAGACGCAATTCGCTTTTGGATAAATATTAATAAAAAAAAAAGGTTTTACAACTGACTGCTGCAAACGAAATAAGAATCAATATTACACCTTGCACATTTTGCTTGCGCCTCCTGCAGTTGCTCTATACAAGAAGACGGCTTACCTTAGAAGTCGAAATAAAATTACTAAGCAATAGTGAACTCTTGCTTTATTTACTTTCAGTGAAATTACATTTTATTGCATTTATTTTTTCAACGTTTAAAGCATACATTATAATGTACATGTTAAAAAAATAAAAATATATTTATAAGAAGTTCGAAATGATTTCATCGTAACCGAAGGACCCCGTCGCGGTGCGAGACATGGTCTGCCGTAGTTTCCTTCGTTGTTCCCAAGTTTCGGATGTGCCAGACTGTTCTAGTGATATTGTTTAGATAGTGAATGAATAAGGTGGAACGGACCTGCTGTTGTGATTATACAAAAAAATGCTTTATCAATAGACGCTTTAGCTAGTATGTTAGATAATATTTTGAACACATTATCATATACTAGTTTAGTATAGGACATTACCACGCCTGTTCACGTTTTAACCGATGTTCAAAGAACCAAATTACACTGTTTTTAAACTGCGTGTGTTTTTAATAAAATTTATTGTAAATATCCCACTAAAATTAATCCTATCTCGATGAGAAATCTCTATGTATAAAATTGAGATCTTTTATCGAGATTGCAATATATATTAATCAATGAAATAGATAGATTATATAGTACAATTCAGTTAGTTTGTTTCATTAACAGTACATAGATCAGATTTTGACTGCATACCCATACATTTATTATAAGAACTAACACTATTATAGAGACCACTAAAATAGACGGATTTAGTTCCTCGAATTAAGAGAGTATTCTATGAATTAACAGAACATTAATATGACAACATTAGTTATCAATAATACAGGGGTGTAAAAATATTGATTTTACTTTACAATTCATCAACAGAAACATTTAGATGTATAAACATTTGGACATTTACAAAGAAAGTATCGTATTTTATAGATTAGCGATTTTAATGATAACTTCGACGTCGATGAAAACTAGCGCTTATTTCCAAATAGATCCGTTGAAGTCAATATTTTTTTCTGTACCTCTACCATGAGTTTACAGAGAGCGTAAAATATTTAATAATTTTGTATGTACAGCGCCCCTACCGGTGACAAAAAGAATTAACGTTTTATATACAAAATCACATACGCGGTCGCTTACGACAACTGCCACTGTAATTTCATGGTATAATCACTGTATAGAAATCGAAGATTACAGAAACTATTCAGTAAATAGTATAAGGTATTCCAAATTGTTCAATAGTTACTGTTTAATTGTTTTAAAGATTTCTATAGAGCTATATTATACAATACACACATATTTGTAATTAATTTAGAATTTAGATATATAAAATTGTTACTACCTGCCTATTGACATGTAGACTGTAAACAATTTTATAAAAATTAAAGCTTTGTATAAGATATAAGATTGATGGCTGTCTAAATAGTGCCTAAAACACTACGAAAAAAGATTCGATAGTTCAGTTTTATTGTCTTTATGAATGTAAATAGGTGAAATTAAATTTGAGAGCGTAATATTTAATAAATATCTGAATTTTGTAGCTGTACGAGAACGTGAGATGGGATCAATTTCTATTTATATTTTTAATTTTAGTAATTTACGTTTTTGTACAGAATGGACTGTGAAGGTGTTTGAAACTTGCTTCACAGGTTCCAATGGCCTCTTTAAAAAAAAACAGAAAATGTGGTCATAAGTTACGCATCAACATTAAATGGCAAACCGTGTATAAATCATTCTGTATATGACGAAATTTTAATTATAAACAATAGAATAAATTACGGTCAGCGAAATCAATTTTTTTTAAATTGTTATTATTAGTTTTTTTTTAATATAAATCAAGAGCTTATTATGATGTTACGTTCTCTTAAAACAAATACGAAATACCTACATTTCTTCGAGTTTTGTAATTTTTATTATATTGGATAGAAATCTCAATAGCCAACTGATTAATATGTCCTTATAATTTAAATGTACTTAATATAGATTATTTAGAAAAAGTTATCCTATTAATTGTTCGTATGCAAAACACCAATTAGTGTAAATTAGTTGTAAAGGTTTACTAATATTACATTTTAGAATAATTTATTGCACACTCCTAAATATTAATATTTACCCAGATCGTTAATGAAATATTGTTATATAGTAATTATATGATAAAATAAATCACGGCTCTAATTTTACATATAAAAAAATATATAAATATCAATTAAACATAAATACGTCTTTTAACACTTTAAAAAACAGCATGAAATACACACTCACTAGCTCAAAGTAAAAAATGTTGATCTAGTAATCACTTTTTTTTATTTGGTTTAACATGTGCCTCTACAAAATTGTGTTAAGAAAAATACATTCACCATAGAACTATGAAGACATGAGCAACATATGTGAGGCTTAAGCCCAAATTCAAAATTCAAATCACATTATTTTCATAGATAAGCAAATTACACTTGAAATCGTCATATTAATGAAACTCTACTGCTCATTCGTAAGGCAGAGTCCCCTGAAAAGAATAAGCAAGAAACTCTTGGGGTTGATGTCATTGGCATGAACAAAGTATATTCTCCTTGCGTTTATTATTTTCAAAATATTAAAGTTAGTAGCTTTTTTGTTTTGTTGTCCGCCGCGCGTATCAGATAAAACAAACCTTCTTCTAATTACGTTCTGAAAAACGGACGCCTCCATTTTTTTGGAGTTGATTGATATTGCGACATTTCATTATCCACTAAGTCAATAAAGACGTCTATCAGTGGATTTTAAAGGATTTGACTCATTATCAACCTAAGCAGAGCGGAGAAAATCGGTGTTCCAACAGTCAATACAATTCCCACTGCGACGTGAATATGTTAATGTAACCAAGTGAAGCGGGTGATGTAGACTGTATGGGAAAAGATAGAAAAGGATTGAGGAAAAGAACGGAAAAGAGCACAATGAAACGCAATAATAAATACAATACACCGCACGACACCAACTGACAATTAAATAAACAATAATGAAAAACAAAGACATAGCAAAAGAATAAAAATATAATATGAAAAAGCAACGAACGACACCAAGTTGTCTGCTGGAACACAGATATTCTCTGCTTCTCTTTTTACTGTGCTAGAAATATACAGTAATAATGATGTCTATTGACGAACTTTAAATCTTTAGTCTCACTATCTACTAAAGCGTAGAAGTATCTATCGAGTTCCTAGGTTTTCGTGATTGCTACAAATATTGGAGATAAAACCGTTTTTTGGGATCTAAATCGCGTATATTTGTTTTTTTTTTCAAATAAATCAACGTTTCGGGCCTTTTATAGGTCTCATGGTCTGACATAGAACTATGTTTCAACCAGAGCTTGGAATATTGGTATTTTCAAGAACTGGTACCATTAAACTAGCTACAGTACCGATACCTACTTAGATGCTACTGCTACAAATAAAACTATACCTGTATTTCTGGGAACCGGTATCATAACCTTCCTTCGGTACCGGTACTTGAGATACTATCGGTATAAATTATGTCTGTATTTTCAAGAAATGGTTTCACTGACCTTATAGTATGGATATTAATTATTCGGTATTACATAGGTTTTTGTAACAACTGTATACCGATATATTATTCCATGTTATCATGTAAGCGCTGCCAAATATAAGAAACTGGAAATGTCGCGGGAAGCGTTGTGGAGTATCGGTACTTCGGCTTTCCAGTGGTACCGGATTTCCGGTATCGAAATATAAAATATCAGTATGCCCTGGCATTCAACAATGATTAGAATTTCGTTTATTTTTAATGGAACGGGAAATAGCTCTGATTTCAAATTTATGGAATACCATCATACTGAAACCTGGTACACCACCGGGACTGTCTAAATAAAAAAATAATAATTAAAATATTGTATTAGAGGTCATGTAATAAATAACCGAACCTAACATAACCTTTTTGGTATTAAATATAATTCTCCTTCTATACTTTTTTACTATACAACTCGTAGGTACGATAGCTGTTATCCTTTAAGGAATTTATAACTTCATTATTTATTACGGAACTTTAAAATATAGGTAGTTAAAAAAATTACGAATTTTTTAGTATTTACGTCGGAATATAGTAATGTATAACATCCCATTGTTTAATTCTACACTATTCATACAATTACTGATAAATAAGTGTAATGTTCAGGTTATATATATATATTTCTCCTAGATTATATATATTTCTCCACCGAAATCAGTGGCAATTTTTATGTTTTGAATGTGCTAGAATATTATCATATATATTATTTAATATTTCATGATAATATACTCGAATTAAAAATTGTCAGTAGTAAAAATTGCCACCGAAATTAGGTAGTGAAAAGTAACCTACAAATCACCCAAATACAATTATTCTGTACCTACGAGAGTTAAAAATCTTTAAAATTTTTACCTTATACTAGTCACTAGATTTTAATGCTTTTAGATTGTAATCCTTTGAAATATTCACAAAAGCTGTTTAAAAAGTAATTACGTTTCATTTTTGTTTTTGTCTTCTCATTTCTGTAGACAACTTCGCTGCTTATCAAACACACAGTTGTAATCAGAATGTGTTAAATTTGACTGCGAATAAGACTGCTCTTTTAATTTGTTTAAATAATCACGTGTCAAGATTGAGACGAAATACAATTCGCTTTGCAGATTTTTTTCATCATAGCAAGCGATACGATGTCCATAACAGTTGCAGTACCGCTCAGGGCTTTAAATCGCAGAGATCTGAGGGGTAATTAACTGTGCCCGTCACCCTGAGACATAAGTCGACAAGTCCCATGTGCCTGTAATTTCACCAGAACCTTTACCCTTCAAAACCGGGACGCCGTAATGCTCACATTACCGCTTGGCGGCAGAAATAGGTAAGGTCTCAGCGTTTGCCTGGACGAACTCTTACACAAGGAGGCCTACTGCTACTAAATACTGATACGCATTATGATTTTTTAACTTATCTTTCAAGATGAAATAGTTGCTTTTGAGATAAGTCCTTAAAGAAATTAACGAGTACATATTCATACATTTTTTTTGCATTAAAAAAAAAATATATGATCTATTTGCAGCTCTTATTAATTCGTATTGCATGGTTCTTCTAAAGTTGAAATATTTAAAACTAAATGAGACAGATTTGTATTTACCAAAACATACTGCACAAACACTTTTGTGAATATAACTCGTATAGCGTTTCATAGTAAAATATTTATTTGTAATAAGAATTGACCAAATGTTGTTAAGATTGATAACTGTAGATTTTGTAAATAAGAAAAAAAATCATTAAGACACTATTGTATAAAAAATAATTATGTAAATACCAGTTGTATTTGAGAAATTTAATGTAAATAAGTAAATACGATTTCGGTATAAAATTATTTTGAAACTTATTATTATTTTCAGTTTTGTGTTGTATGCGAATTAAAAGTTCTATGCGGTGCGTAAACAGAAGAGGTGAAACATTTGTGATCATTGTTGATGAAAGTGTAACTTCGATTATATGAGCTGTAGTATTTTTTAAAACCCGCCTTTTATTACGTTAATTTCCACGTCCTTCATTTTTTGCCCTAAAACGGATACATACGGCGGCTTTTAGCAGCGACATAAACGAGCATTCATGAAATGCACGATTGCATCGCAACATTTGCAATTTATATGCGATTGCATGGACACAAATATACATATGTTACACTACAACGTACACACTCATAGTCCTACACTAGGAAAACCCTGTGTCGTGGGTGCCATGGACACAGACATAGACAAACACAAATTACACCCAAACCCACGAGAGAAATGAATATAGGCCATACAAATATTTCTCCAGGCCTGGCAACCGAACCCGGGACCTCTGCGTGGCAGTACATCGATGCAGTCGCTTAAGTTGATTGAATATATGCGAAAAAACGTGCATCACGTTTATATCGCGCTTGTTTTGTCTCTTATGTCGCGCGTATGTGTAAACTTATACGATTAGCGACAGCATCGCTAAAGAATCGCTGCAGATGCGCTGCTAAAAGTCACCATGTGTAGTAACGGCTCTAAGATCCACTGAATGCTTCTTTAATTATCGCCAGAGGGTACAGTTATAGGTCGTCTGTAAATGATTACAATCTTTTTTATGTCAGCCTGTTTATTCCATGTTCTTTTTATCAAGTCGAAAATCTCCATTCATATCTACGATTGATGGTCCTTAGCTCCGCTGACTAATTCGTCTTTCCATTTAAAGTAAGACCCGCGTCGACTTTATTTGTAGTTTATGAGCACTTGGGAAACATATTGCCCTTTTGTAACTATATACTAGTACGTAAATACTGACTATTGGACCTAAAAGGGCAATCTTGCTGGCGAGTTTATTTTGCGAGATAATCATACGGCCTGTTTGTGAAATGTTCCCTAAAACTGAAGAAGCTTATATTGTACCTTAAGCCAAATGACGACATCCATGGTCGAGTGGTTTGCTCACTGGTTTTCATGGTGTCACCATCTCTGAGGTCCTGGATCCGATGCCCGGCCGAGTCAGTGTAGAATGGTCGTTGTTTTTTCGATGTCCATAACACAAGCGCTTTAGTCACTTACTTTGGGATCAGAGCAAACTATGTGATGTTGTCTAATTTATATATTTATTATTAGTAAAGCATTTGGAAATTCAAATAAAAAAGTGACTACCCATATATATAAAACTTGAATTCCCTAGGTTACAGTTTACGTTAAATATTTAATGAATAAGAAAAAAAATTAAATGCGCTTGAATAAAAGCCGTAAAAATAAAATGCCACAAGAACATCGTAAGTACAAAATGTTAGAATAATTAGTACTTGATACCTATCATTTCGCATGAACTAAGCACACGAAACTGTTAGGAGTTCAATAAGCATACCTTCAAAGTTTAACCCCTTTATAAAGCTTTAGACTGTTAATTTTTAAGCGAATTATGAATTTTGCACCAATGCATATTTATGATTTGGTAGAACGCAAAATAAATTTGCTATTCAAATTTAAGCTCGTAGAAAGTTATAATTCATGAGACCTTTGTAATAATAATGTCAAAACAAAAAAAAAATGAAGGTTTTTTGATAGGCAAATTTGCAAAAACAATGTAAAGTGCAAAAAGCTGTTCACTGCGAAAAGAATAAAATAACTAAGAAAATGAACAGCGAAGAGAACATAATAATTAGGTTCAGCATACATCAAGATTTGCGGATGTGTATGTTATCCGATACGTATGTAAACATGTATGTGTACTTCGTACAGCCGAGATCGACTGCATGTTATCTACTTCATTCTGTTGTGGCCTCGGCTGCATGAAGTTGATTACGACTTCACACATTAACTGTAAATATGCAGTCAATCTGTTAGCAAGGTTGAACATAGGTCTATGGTTATGCGGAGGACTGTCGCACCCTGAGCCACCACACTGTGTGCTGCGGAAAAAAGTTACTTACACCTCTACTATGTCCAAGAGGGGACCATAATAGAACAGGTGAGAAATCACTTGAACTCTATATTTGCGGAAACGACGTGTGTTTGGTGGAAGCGTTTAAAGCCCGAGGAAAAATTATACTTCGTTCAAGCTTGTAGTGCCAACAAAATTAGTTTAACCGTTACGTAACCAGGTATTTGGGCCGAGGAAATTTGTAACAAGCCCTTACGACAGAACTTTTCTGCCAAACAAGAAAGTAAACAATAAACAAGAAAGACATAAATCTTATAGTGTTATTACCATAATGTTCGTGGACTACATTCTAAGATTTTTGTTTCTTATAATAGTGTCACACAATTAATTTTTTTTAAATTGAATTTTCAGCTGGTGCAGCTGCTGAGTCCGCTGCTCGCAAGAAACGAGACAAATATAGGGAATTGGAAGTCGCTATATCTTCGTTCCGCTTGCTGTTGAGACGGTGGGTTATTGGGTTACAACCCACCAGGGTGATAAATTTCGTAGCGGAAATCGGGCTACGGCTAAGAAAGAGTGGAG
Source organism: Hyposmocoma kahamanoa (assembly GCF_003589595.1). Lineage (NCBI taxonomy): Eukaryota > Metazoa > Arthropoda > Insecta > Lepidoptera > Cosmopterigidae > Hyposmocoma > Hyposmocoma kahamanoa. The sequence continues at coordinate 12,496,550 of NW_020654289.1, forward strand.
ATGACTCCTACGATGAGTTGTTCTTGGCGCAAATATTGTCCATTGCCATACAGCAAGGAAATGTAGCAAGGTGATGGGCACCTTTGCGTGATCAGTCAAGGGCGGGCTTTTTGACGAGTGTGAACACTCAACCTTTGCTCCGAAAAGTGTATTTTGTAACTTCTTAATTGTTGTTCATAACTATGCTATGTATTAATATATCCAAATAATTAAAACTTAACTAAGAATTAAAAGCCGCATGATACGATTTAATTGCTATGTCTGAGACCTCGAAAGGTCTCAGATATTCAGATCGGAAATCATGAAAGATGAGAGAGTGCTTGTGAAATGTCGCTCGCTGCGCCCCTCGCGCATAGTAGAAAAATGTTCTCGTGGTATCACCATTAATTATGAGATAGGGGCTTTTCCTTCGCCGAAATCAGGTGGCGTTAAAACCATAAATATAAAACCAGCCTTGAAAGCACCCGCTTTCAAATTGATGTGGTTGCTCAGCATCAACTTCGGGCTGTAATGGGAGCGGGCAGAGCATCGAAAATGCCCTGCGTAACAGCCCGGTCGCTGTTTGAATGTCCGCCACACGGGAAACAACGTCGTTTCCTGTGAATAGAGCTAATAATACTCTTCCCAATCACCATTTAAAAGGTGGTACGTTATCCTCCTTGATAAAAACAATGGAATGAATAAGGATGTCTTGACTGTGTGTTTGCCACTTCGTCGTCCGGGTCTGCAGTTGAGATATACGTGGGGCGCACTATAAGTTTCCGGAATGAATAAGAAAAAAATACTATAAATGGTCAGAAATTTATTTATTATTTCTCAAAATATTATCCGTTAGCGTTAATGCACTTTTTCATACGATTCAACCAATTTTGAAAACATTTATGCCAGTCCTCCGTGACAATTTCTGAAACACATTTTTCATACTCTTCGATTTTTCAGGTGATGAAAATCGTTGACCGCGTAACTGGTTCTTAATTTTTGTAAATAAATAAAAGTCATAAGGTGCCAGGTCGGGACAGTACGCGGGATGGCTCATAAGTTCAACGTTGTTAACCTTCGAAAGTTCATTCTTGAAGGTTAACAACGTTGGCCATTGTTGGCCAAGTTGGTATTCAACTGTCTGGCCTTGTGAGAACTTGCATTATCGTGGTGCAAGATGATACGGCGTTTACGGTTATTTTTACGGAGTTTGTCAATAACTTCCGAGAAACAAATGGTCGTGTACCAATCACAATTCACGGTACAACGATACTCCAAAGCAACAATAGCCACGTGTCCAGTTTTATTAAAAAAATAAGCAATTATCCGCGGAGAGGCGCGGATAATTATCCAAAGTGGCTGGTTGCTTTCGGCGCACTTTGGTTGCTTTCGGCTCATCTCCAAAGATCCATATGCTCGATTGCTGCTTTGTTTTGGAATCGTAACCATAAATCCATATTTCGTCACCTGTTACTAGGTCCCACACCAAGTTTGACACCCCTTCGTTGAATCTGGTAAGCATGGCATTGCATCAAGTGACACGATCCGTTTTTTGAGCCTCAGTCAAATTGTGTGGGATCCACCGAGAGCACAGCTTTTTCACACCCAAATGTTTGTGTAGTATTGATTGTATTTGAGTCATGCCTATGCCTAAAGATGCCCGAATCTCATGGTATATCACATGCCTGTCTGTTTTGATCATACGGCGCACAGTATCGATATTTTTGTTGTTCACAGCAGTGAACGAGCGACCATCATGAAATTCGTCACTGAAATTCACACGACCGCGTTCGAATTCTGCAAACCAGCTATAAATAGTCGGCTTGCATGGTGCTTTATCGCCAAAAGTAGTTTGAAGCCGAGCAAAGCTCCGCTGAGCTGTTAAATTACACTTAAAGTCGCAGAAAATCATACTACGAAACTTTTCACGAGTTAAATCCATGGTGATGTAGACAACCAATTTCTAACATAACGGCACAATGTAAAAACAAGTGACAGTCAGATAAAACAAACTGTATTCTACAGCCAAAGAGTTCCATTTTCAAGTGTTGTAATTACTTTTTAAATATTGTTTATGTAAGTGGCCAGTTCCGGAAACTTACAGTGCGCCCTATGTATATCCTTTGACCAACGCTGCCAAAACTGTTGTTTCATTTGCTCCAGCCTCTTGTGAGAGGCGGCTCGTCACCGTCACTGTCAGGTCATCGCAGAATGGTGCTGTCATGGGCCAACTAATAAGGAACTGAGCTGGAGTTAGAGCAACAAGTTCGTTAGGATTTGCGGACATATGATGCATTGATCGGGAGTTTAGAACAGCTTCAATTCGTGCTTTTATTCTGAATTCCTCGTAAATTAAATGTGCGTTACCCATAACGCGCCTCATATGGTGCTTACAGGACCCTTCCTGATTCCCACACACCACCAAAATGGGGAGCATAGTATAAACATTAATTTAGTATTGTTTGTCGAAGCACGATCAATGATATCGTGGGATTTACTTTCTGGGAGCAACGAAAATTCTTTCAATGCACCCACAAAGTTATTTTCATTATCAGAAAATATCTCTTCCGGTTACCACGGAGAGAGATGAAAAATTTTAATGCAATTAAATAACCATTTGTGGTTAAATTAGTTAGTAGGTCGATATAGACTGTGCGTGTTGAGAAACAAACTATAACGTATAGGTAATTGTTTTCTAATTTAACACGACCCCTACGATTCAGTACAAACACCGGCTCCACATAATCCACACCGTAGCGCCCAGCGCGCTTGAAAGGAAACCCAAGCTCTAAATTAACCGATTTTCATTCTCCTTACGTTGATATCTGTCGCACATACAATTTGTTAAGTCTCCAGGAGCGTCGTGAGTTGTTGGATATGGGTCTTTTGTTTGATGTACTCAATGGTCGTTTGGATTGTCCAGATTTATTACAGCAAATAAGTTTTCGAGTGCCTGCCCGTCGTACCAGACATACGTCTCTTTTTCATGTACCATTTCACTGTACAAACTACGGCAAAAACTCTGTGCTCACAAGATTAGTTACTGGTTACAATAAATATTTCTATGACGTTGATCCCTTTGTAGATAAAAAGCATTCTTTCCAGTCAAACATTAAAGAATTAATTTTCAAACGCGATGCGTAGGTTCACTTAATTTATTTTATTTTGCTCATTTATTTATTCATTTCTTTTATAGTTATAGTTTGATATTTTTATAATGTTAGAAGTATTTATGATTTGTGATTTAGTGTTAAGTTGTATTCATATGTAGGTATAGTGTATAATACTTATTAATATTAAGTTTTATTGTGTATAGTAAGTATTGTTTATATGCAAGTGTACGTATTTAGTTTACTTAATTTGTTTCACAATTATATGTATGTATACAGGGTGTAACAGAAAGGTGTGGTCATATTTGAAGGTCGGATTCAGTTAATGGTATGAAACTAGTTAGCAAAGTTGTTTTAGTACACACTACGTTATTTATGGAAATTTCGCCATGAACAGTTTCGATCAGCTGATGTCATTTAACGAAAATAAATAGTCACATCACATCTCTATTGAGTATCATAATACAACCAAATTACGTAACTTGAAAAAATTGTGAAATTCAGGCATGTTATTGTAAATGATAAAGTACTTAATGCCATATTCTTATTACTATGTTATAATTTACTAAATTTATTATTATTTTTAATAAAATATGCGTGTGAACATTTAATGAAAAATAAATATTATCGATTACTTTGCCAAAATACACTACTTCATAATAAAACTATTATTTAAAACTTAGTACATAATAACGTAATATGGTTTCGTTAACTTCATATCTTCAAACATACAAAATACACAAATTTCCATTTAATATCCATTAATAAAACTAATGTCCTCTAAAAACACATATTTAAAGTTATCTCTGTTTCTTTTTACCATATCATATGTAATAATACGCATTCATCTATTGTATTTTAATGAATGAAATTTGTCTCTTTCTATCCGCCGCGCCGGTACTGTTCTAACGCATGGCGGCTAGCGAATCAGTCGGTATGTTTCTTCTAACGCATGACGTAATATGACGCAATTATCCGACTAATACTTCGCACCCTTACAATGAAAGTGACCCAAATCAAAAAATTAAAAAATGAGTTTATACCGTAAAACCATCTTAAAAAAATATTTTGTTACATTAGTCACACTGTGGTGAAGATGAAATTATGCAATTAAAGCGCGAATAGCACTGATTCATAAAGGTCCCTTTCATTTTGTTCTTTCAGTTTAAAAATTCTACTCCCGCGTCGAGATATTAACGCCGCATTTATTGTTGAATCTGCATTTGCAAAGACAACACGCTGCCACTGACGGATTAGCATTTGAGCCATTTTCGTTCCGAAAATCATATTCAAAAATCACTAGTAGCAGTAGAGCTCCGAAGGGTAAGGGTGCTGGTGAAATTACAGGCACATGGGACTTGTCAACTATGTCTCAGAGAGATGGACGCCGTAGCAGTAACCTTCGAGCGGCAGTGCTACTGTTATGGACATGCGTGACGCTTTCCACCGGGTACACGAATTGTTCGACCCGTCGCTTAGTATTTAAAAAAAAATATATTTTTTTAGTAACTTACTTTTTAAAGGGACTGACTTTTTTGTTTCGTGGACTTTCTTCTTTTTTAATTGTGAAACAGGGATCACAAAACAATATCAAGGGTTATGACATCTTGCTTAGCTGATGAACATTAAAAAGACTTAATTCTTAATACGTTAAATGATAACAAAAAATCGTTAAAAAAAGGATCTATTGGCGACTAGTTTTTGTAAATTATGTTTTTAAATTGTTGAACATTAAAATTATCAGAAACAATTTTCAGTTGTAAAGTTCCATTTTTCCTCATTATTTTCAAAGACTAATAAGGCCATTACCTTTAGTACTTCAAGAGTAATAAATAAAATAATATGAAAATGTCACAACTTGAATCTTATTTTGCGTATTCCCAAAAAGTTGAAATTTTGTATTGGGACACTTTCATCGTATAGGTGCAACCTGAAGGTCGGCAAACGTCAAGAAATTAGTTTTGATCGTTGACCACGAATTAATTATTATAATTTTCATCACTTGCTTGGAAATGAAAATATCGTGAGGAAACTTGGATTTCGGAGATAATTGCCGAAATCTTCAAAGATGCGAAAATGTCAAGTCTCCAACTAGTACTTACTATGCAAGTGTAGTGGACTAAACCTTGTGCAAAAAATAGTACTTTACTAACTTACATACGTCTATTGCTGAGCACACGTTTCTAACAACAGGTATACGCTTAATTTGACTTATCTACACACGACAACTTTCTGTGTATGGGTTTATTACATGGTGAAATTGAAATAATTAACATCCGTTGAACCTATTAAGGTTCTTACTTCCTAATAATATCTACTCATCTAAAGAAATATTTTAGAATAGTTTAAATTAGCAATAGTGTAAAACCATAAAAAATCTTACCTAAATAAACAAAGTATCAAGATTAATCGCCTTGCGTACGCGATACGTAATCGTAGCGAAGTTGCAAGCCTTTGGCGGCAACTTTAGCGGCAAAAATATCACCTTTGATTTTCGCCGCCAGCATTTGATTTTATACATCGTGATGTGGAGTAGTGGTTAATGTTAGACTCGTTTCGGAGGTCGTGGATTCGATTCTCATAGTTGACTGGCTCTATGGTGTAGTTGTTAGAGCGTTAGGTTTTCTTTTTGGATGTCGTAGATTTGATTCCCATAGTCGACTGCCTCCATAGTCTAGTGGTTAGAGCGTTAGGCTTTCTTTTCGGAAGTCGTGGATTTGATTCCCATAGTCGACTACCTCTATGGTGTAGTGGTTAGAGTGTTAGGCTTTCGTTTCGGCGGTCGTGGATTTGATTCCTATAGTCGACTGCCTCCATGGTGTAGTGGTTAGTGTGTTAGGCTTTTTAAGTGGTACGGGTGATGGTCAGAGTTATGTTTACAAACAAAGGCGTATGCAGTGCAACGTTGAAGGTCGTAGATACGTAGGATATAGGTATTCGTTTAATGTGTATGTAATGATGAAATTTGTATCATGAGCAGGGTCTTATTTTAAAAGGATGGTAATAATTTTAATTTCATCCTGTAGGTACATTATGAAAACGTTACCCTATATTCCAAAATTTGCGTTTCAGTCGGCGTCCTTTGATGTGCCGCAGCTGAGGCAGAGGCACTATTTTTTTATTTTTTGTAACAGTCTGTAATTGCCGTTTGCGTTGTGATGACTGAATAGGTGTCATCGTTTTGTTTGTGTCTCGTTTTTGTGTTTATTTAAACTATGTCACGCTTAAGCAATAGTGATTACTATAATAATAATAATAATAATAATAATAATAATAACGCACACACTCAACATACTACTACTTATACTATGAGATGATGTTGTGCGTAGGCGCAGCCGATGGGAGCTTGCGCCAGCCTCGCCAAATTTATTGGGCAAAGTTTATTGATGGCGTCCCAGAAAATCGACGTCGACCATTTCCTACTCTGGAATGCTTCAGGAAGATGGTTATGAGACTTCATAATAGTGGATCGTTCCGTGGTTCCAGTTCTGAAGGCCGGCCGAGTTCACGAGACCCAGAATTCGAGGCAGATGTTTTGGAACATTTTCTCGGCAATTCAAAGACAAGTACCTACTCGTCGTGTTGCGGCAGCCTTTGGTGGTGTGAACCATATGAGTGTGTGGCGTGTGCTACGGGATGATGGCCAGCACCCATACCATTTTCAAAGAACGCAGGAGCTGTTACAAGCGGACTATGATCCACGTTTGGCATTTTGCCGCTGGTACCGCGACCAGATTGGGAGGTCTCCCGACTTCGCTTCGTCGGTACTGTGGACAGACGAGGCGTCATTTACGCGTGCGGGCATTATCAATATGCATAATGAACATTTTTGGACTCATTTGAATCCCCGCGTATCAAGGGAATCAAATTTTCAACACCAGTGGCGGATTAACGTGTGGGCTGGTATAATAGGTTGTGCCGTCATCGGTCCAGTGTTTTTGCCGGCAAGTCTGAATGGGGCCAATTATTTAAGATTCCTAACAGAAGACTTGGATGACGTTCTGATGGCCCTGCCAGTGACACAATACGTGAGACTCGTGATGGAACACAGGATGACTTTCCAGCACGATGGAGCACCGCAAATTTTGCTCGAAATGTACGTTCCCATCTGAACGACCGTTTCCCGCAGTGGATTGGGCGGGGAGGTCCTGTACCCTGGCCAGCGCGGTCCCCAGACTTGACACCGCCCGATTTTTTTTATGGGGTCATATAAAAAATATTGTTTATGCGGAGTCCTGTGAAAGCGCAGAAGAAATGAGGCAGCGGATCGAAATGGCATTTAGTCAAATCACTCGGCAGATGCTTCAAAGAGTAGAGCAGTCTCTGTACCGACGCACGGAAATATGCATATTGCATGGAGGTCGGCATTTTGAACCTTACCTGTAAATGTGTGAAATGTGCCAGCAGTGCGTGCAGTGATTGTACTTATTATTCAAAATTATCGTAAACAAGTCAATATTTCGTACATTGTACAACAGTGAATTACAATTCGTAGGAAATTCATTAAAACGTGTATGAATTGAACAGTAGGTAAGTACCAATTAAAAAAGTATCCACTATTGTAAAATTGACATAAATAAATGTATTAATACTAAACTATGTAGAATGTGTATACGATGAAGGCGTGCGTGACTACGGGCTTAATAAGTAAATAAATATTGTTTAAATTGTATGTAAATAAGTACGTACGCGTACCTAGGTATGGCATAAAATAATATTGTTAGAAATGATTCGATTTTTCTAGGTATTTAAAGATTTTAAAGATTTTGTTACTTAATATTAACGTATTATCAACATATTCAAATCATGTTTTTACAATGGCATTTCAATTGTAGTCAGCTGTTCTTTCGCCCCGCTTGCGGCCGCCCAGGTTTCATGAATGAATTTGTGAAGTCGTAGTAACGTAACTAGCAATAGAGTTGTGACGCAGTGGTTGTTTCGGACAATCACTATTTATACAAACATAATTAAACTTATATCAACATTAAAAGTCACTTATTTTTATTTGATATTTTGCACACAGGGTCTAAATCAAGTGTACATTTGGGTCCTTTAATATGACCACACCTTTCTGTTACACCCGGTATAAACTGTATACTTATTTATCACGCTTATAGACACCCCGTGCTCTGTTTTTATTTTAATGTATAAATCGAGGATAACTGTTACTGGCTTTGTAATATGTAATTAATTTTTTGTAACCTATGATAGGTAATGGCTGTTGTTGTCCCAAATAAATAAATAAATAAATAAATGCTAGGAAGGTAAGTTGCCCATGATCAGGCGTTAAAGTTTGTCCTTTCAAACGCGTGCACGTTTTGCATTTGCGTACCACTTGCTTGGCCAGATTTATGCCCCCAGGGGCCACCAGCTTCCCTTAATCGTGAACAGCAGTAATTGTGATCCAGCATGAAGCAACTGTTTATTTCACTCTGGAATAAAATTAACAGCAGACGATGTTTAGAACTCAATGGGATGCTTCTGGTTGTATGAAACGTAAGGTGAATTACTTATTGTCATTTGTTAAAGAGAAGAGTATGAAGTAATTTCAGAAACATAATCATCAATCCTTTGACGACCTCTGTGGTCGAATAGCTCGCACATCGGTGTTTATGGTATCGCCATCTCGGAGGTTCCGGGTTCGATCCCCGGCCGAGTCAATGAAGAAAAGTAACAATATCATAATATTGTTTTTAGTTCTGGGTATTTGTGGTACCGTCGTTGTTTCCGATTTCCATAACACAAGTGCTGTAGCTACTTACTTAGTGATCAGAGCGACGTATGTGATGTCGTCTAATATATTATTATAATCCTCGTTTTAAGGCCGACCTCGGCGTTCGTATCTCAAACAGATCCGTCCATTCTTTAAGCGAAAGAAGAACATTACGAAAAGAAACACAGCTAAAGGGTGTCTACAGTCTCTGTGTATTCCTGTGGGAGTAGGGACTTCACGAGTCTCCCAAGAGACACAGTAAGCAATAAATTTAATGGAATACATGACGCTCCATTAATAGTTATAAAACTTTGATGTCTCGAGGCTTAATTGCTATTTAATAGTGTGTTCACCTAAAGTTTATTAATCAAGGCGGTTTATTACGGAGAACAAGAAGTTATAGCTCTTTGCGGTTACTTCTAAACAAAGTTTAATAGATCTTAGGTGGTGAAGGCTTTACGTCACCCTTTTACATCTCACTGAAAAGACCTTGTAGTTTAGAGAGCTTAGGATTTAAGGGAATTGAATGAAGTTATAAAATGGACTCGCATTCTTATCAAATTTATTTGGGAAACTAATTTGTATACCAGACATTCATTATGTTTAATTTTTTGGGTCAAATAAAATTTCTTAATTAAAAATTTTTAGTAATCATTAAAAAATACGTTATATTATGCTATGCTAAGACACTAATTGTCTGTCTCATGCTAAGGCATTTTATTCTGAAATTAGAGAAATTAAACTTCACATGATCCAGCAAATACCGCGGCACGAATTGATTAACAATTGCGTTGGTGAGCGAATAACATGTCAATTAACACTTATAGAGATAACTGGAGGGAAAAGTACAGTTCGTCTAAGACATTTTTGAAAAATACTTAGACGCACACATTTATCTTTAATGTTTACGCTCGTGGTTAGCCTACAGGGGCCAAAAAAGTATAACAATATAAAAATATGAAATAAAATATAAAAAGTATAACCGAATGCAAAATTAACATATCGAGTCGACATATTCGATTTTGATAAATCGGTATAAATCCTTCATATCTTAATACGAAGGATTTATGCCAGTGCGTCAGCCGTTCCTGCCAACTCAGTCGACCCACAGAGCTTGCAGAAGATACTGGTGTCGTTCAGGTAAGTACTCTACTTATCTAAATAATATACCCACCATACGTGAAAGTGACATACGGTTATCATTTGTGTTAGTTTCTGACTTTGGTGTTATCGTGTAGCCAATAGGTTTTTGTGATTTATGTGCGAATAAATAGATATTGTATATTTTTAATTAAAAATTGTTGTTTTTTACAGGCTATGATATTACAACAAAATGACGTGATTAGGTTTTATAAAAGATGCAGAAATATCTCGGTCACTTCAAGAATTGATTGACGAAGAGGTCGAATGGTCGCATAGTGGAGAGATGATGATATTTTACAAGACGACGTACAAAGTGACATTGAAGATGATGAGATAAGTACGCCATTTGTACTTCTCACAGCTGGGCACGAGTCTCTTCTCAGGCGTGGGTTTTAGGCCACACTGTCCAATCAGACAGCCGACCTCATCAAACAGTCCGCCAAGCTGGTCCAATGCAGGTTGGGGACTTCACACGTTTGCGGAAGGTTGTGAACCTTCTTTGAAATCCGTTTTCATCACGATATTTTCTTTCACTGAAAAGCTCATGATAAATTTGTCCAATTTTGCACATACATTCCGAAAAAAACACACATTGCTACGTAATACATTACCACAGACACAAAAAATTATATACACAATCAAAATTATGTGTACTTAAACGTTCACACGTCGAATTGACGTATGGTTATCTGTAACGTACTAAATATGGTTATCTTTCTAGGGTTAAACACAGAATAGGAAATACAGGATATAATTTACAATGTGATCTTAAAGGTAATCGAAAAGTCTAGCTCGTCTATCGCTTCTTTCAAGAAAAGGTTGACAGCGCAGTTTCTTGCTGAACTCTCTATCTTATTGTTTTTATTTTTTCGTATTTATTCATGTATGTATACCTACTAAATACATAAACAAATTTTTACATTGCATATATGTATTGATGCTATTTATTTTTGATATTGATATTTATTTATTTATTTAAAAAATACCGTTACTTAGGTATTTTTCTCAGTTTTATCTGTGCACTTTATTATATTTCTTTCTTATTCTCTCTTGCACGCTGTTGCCCGCTTATAAGTTCAGCTCTCCCTGACCTGGGTTGGTTGGAAGAGATGTCTTTTAGGGATATGTCCACCGTTGCTCACCTTCTGTTAAACTAATATGTCTGTTGTATTTATTTGGCGCAATAAACAAACATATTTAGATCCTACCTCTTACTATTACGCAGTAAGAATTTCGTTATCGCATTCCTAGTAATACAATTATTATTTTTTTATGTAAAATAATAGCACAGATTACACTTGCCAAAGGAACAACTTTATTATTGAATAATAAATACATCAGTAAATCAATGCCAATTGCCAATGGCAAACATTACAGGGTGTCACATGTACACTTACAAACCACTGTACGTAAATTATTAATAAGTGTGACAATGCAATAAATAAATAAATAAATAAATAAACATAGATAGAATTGACGTCTATTGGATTATATACAGTGTTTAAAAAATTAGAAAATATTGTGATCTTGCAAAAATACAAAAAGAATTAAAGAGGAAATAAACTTTAAAATACGCCGTATTACTACGTGATAGGTTCTTATGAAATGTATTGATAATGAAATCATAACTTACGTCATAGCGCCTATTTTGCGCGTGGGTGCATGGTTCTTATTCGTGCCACTCGGGGTCCTCCAGGAATTTTAGCTTCCTGTTTGGTTTGTTGAAAACTTCGGGAAGCCACCCCGGCACTTCAAGGTGTTTTGCCAAGTAATTAGCTCCGCCAGAGCACTGGCGTAGCTGTCTTCTCCTCCAGGCACGTTGTGCATCAGGGGCTTTCCGTGTTACCAGATTGAAACGGTGTTTATTTTAATAACCATGTAGCCTAGCCTTAGAGAACTGAGGAAGGTGCGGTTCAGAAGATTTATTGTAAGAGATGATGAAGGAGGAAAAGGAAGATTGTAACAAATAATAAAATGATATAAAAAGGTGAAATTATTACAAAACACTCCTTTTAAAACTAAATGGCACAATACACAACAATTTAAAAAAAAAGGCCTATATAAACTATATTATAATTCTAACAGCAATCGGCGTGAAGTTTGATTTGTGGCTTAAGGGCACGTACTCTTCTTTAATAAATGTGATGGGTGTGACTACGGATCGAACAAACGCAAGGTCATTCTTGTCTCCTTATTTCTGGGATGACGTTTGAGGTCAGCATCGTTTCTAACCCGTCAAAATGACAGTTAGTGCATAAAAATATAACAAGCAAGTGTTTATAAATCCTATACGTTTACAAGATTGTAGAAACATTGATGAAAAGCGTATCCTCCATCAGAAAACAAACTAATGGTTATTTTTATACGGTTCTTTTTATAATCAATGGGGCATATATAATATATGGGGGTACTCCAGTCAATCCTTGCAATGATCAATCAAATACCCATATCTTTAATTGGGATGTCCTTTAACTTCATCGTCGATTTGGAAGATACAACAAATTTGCATAAACATAAAATTGAAAGATTGTAACAAATAATATTTAGTCTCCGCATAGTGTTTTTTGCATCACGAATAATATACTTGTGTCAATAGTTTACATTGTATATTTTACCTTGAATGTACTCTCGTAAAATGATTTACTGCGCATAAATCTTCTTAAGTAGGAAGATAGCTGTTTATTAACACTTCATTTAGTTACATTGTTGTGTTTTAAAGCCTTAAATAGTTTTTATGAAGATACTTCTTTTAACGGATCGTAACTCCTCAAGTGTATCCGCTTTAGTATATATCTTTCGTTTTATTTGTGTCTTAAAATTACATTTTTGCACCTTGCAGTGTGAATGATATGTATAAAAGAATTTTATTCAACAACAATATACGTGGGATCTGCGTCTATCAAAATATAGGTACTTGTCTTTTCAAGTGCAGTGTTTGTTTCTTTATTCGCTTGTTTTTGACATGGATTTTACTTGGACACATACATCTACTAGGATACAATGTATAAACATTTTATGTTTATATTGTGTTGTTGTTAGGTAAATTCCGACATCTTATTACATTCCGTATATGGTATAATAATAAATAGTGTAATAGTAGTAGATGTTGTCTACATCACATACCTTGCTCTGATCCCAAAGTAACTAACTAAAGTATTTGTGATTATCACTAGTATCAGGTTTCTTACCACGGTATGACTTCTTTTTATTTTCCCAATATTTGGGAAGAAACCTGATACTAGTGATAATCATTTAGTGAATAACCACGAAAGTCTTAAAATCTATATAAAGTATTTGTGTTATGGAAATCGGAAACAACAACGGCGGTACCACAAACATCCCGACCCGAGACAGTAATGGAAAAGTTAGTTTTTCTACATTGACCTGGCTGGGAATCGAACCCGGGACCTCAGAGATGGCGACACCATGTAAACCGGTGTCCAAGCCATTCGACTACGGAAGTCGTCAATACAAGTCTGTAAGTATTTTAAAATGATGTGATTAAAATGATACTTGAATGTTGTGTACGTACCGTTTCATCATTATCATCAACATACCAGCCTATTGTATTCCACTGCTGAACATAGGCCCCTCCTAAAGCGTGCTATTTCGCCCGGTCCTCAGCTCGTTGCATCCATCTGCTGCCAGCAGCCCTTCACAAATCGTCACTCCATCTGGCTATGAGGCGTCCTACACTACGTTTTCCGAGCCGTGGTCTTCATTCAACAACTCGCTTCCCCCATCGGTTTTCGGTTCTTCAACAAATATGGCCAGCCCACTGCCACTTCAGCTTGCTTATTCTACCAGCTATGTCGACCTTAGTTCTCTGTCGGATAACCTCGTTCCATACCTTGTCCTTCAAAGAAACTCCGACCATAGCTCGTTCCATAGCTCGCTGAGCGACTTTCAACTGGTGAACTAACCGTATCGTGAATGTCCACGTCTCGGCTCCGCATGTCATAACAAGTAGAACGCACTGATTGAAAAGTTTTGTTTTCAAACTTTGCGGTATGGGTGACGAGAAGACTTGACGTAGTTTACCAAACGCTGACCAGCCAATCCAAATTCTCCTTTTTGAAGATGAAATTAACGTTACAGACTTCCCTTTCCAAGTTGTTTCTACTCAATCGCAAAATCTGCCCAAGGTAAATGTATTCGGAAACAATTTCAAGAAGGTGGCGATTTATTACAATTGGTCTCGGGACAATATGATCATTGATCATGACTTTTGTTTTATCCAAGTTCATGCCGAGACCAATCCTTTGAGACGCCGATGCTAGGCTGTCCAGCATTCGTTGTAGCTCCTCCAGCGACTCCGTCATTAGGACTGTGTCAGCAGCAAATCGCAAATATGAGATGTATTCGCCACCTAAGTTTATGCCCATCCTTTTCCAGTCGTACCTTACTAATTTCCTTAAATTGGTGTGATACTGGTATGCAAGTATACATTGAGGTATTAAACGTATTTTCTCGTAAATACAGTTTGAGATCTTATATCATGATCATAAAATATATATTCATATAAAATGAATGTGACTTTATTGCCACCGTGTCATGGCCTTAGGCCGACTTGACCCGTATTTGACATGAGTCAACCTATACGAAATTTTTTTTATATGTCTGAAATGATCGCAGAAATCAAGAGAAAGAAATTTCGAAGCCCTAGCTTGGACGTGTTGGTTGACATTAATCGAGTAAAGGTAAAGTCGCTCAAACTCAAATAATCTTTATTTCATAGGTAAGCAAATTACAGTGGAAATCGTTACATTGATTAAATTCTACCACTTATTCTTAAGGCAGAATCCCCTGAGAAGAATGTGTAAGAACTTTAAGGATTGCTCTTTGTAAATAAACATTTGTTATTTTTAATTTCAAATATAATGAGATATGATGAGGCTGACATCCTATCTAAGCGTGGAATAACAGAAGAGCTTGTAGTGAACATACTACCATGCAATACTAAATAAATAAATAAAATTTTAGAATGTTCTCTGTTCTTAATTACAATTTTTTAAATTTTTATACATTTTACAGTGCAACACAGACAGTCTCTATTAATTGCTTGGTGTTTAGCATACACTCCACTTGCCGGTCCGATGCGGCAAGCGAATAGCGTTAAGAAAGCTTTAATCAAATAGCCTGAAAATCAGCAATGTTGAGCCTTCATCCTTTTTGTCCACATTACTATTCTTTTGTTTTAATTGTTCGGTTACGTTTGATTATGTGTTTTGTGGATAAATAAATTTCTTTTTATTTTATTTATGCATGCTACTCAGAATTTCTTCCCAAGTATAGTTTGAAATGTGCTCAAATGTGGAACGGAATTCACTCCAACGGAACTCACTACATTACAATGTAAACCATCGATACGGTAAGAAGAAAAGAACTAGGACCTAATACAGGATACCCGTACACACTAACCACTTGCATTGATATTCTTAATCAGAAAAACTTAGAAACAAGTAATAGGTAGTACAATTGCTAATTATTGTTATTTCCATTCATATATCAATCAACGTATGAAGGCTTATTAGATTTGCCGAGAGCAATTGTGTGATAATTTCATATTAATAAAAACCCGTTAATTGGTGGGAACAATGGGTAAATGAGAATTAAAACAGCTCTTTCAATAATCTAATAGCACGAAACAAACATTTAAACATTTTACATTGTACTGACCAAAATCACCACAGTAATCATTACAATTTAAAACGGGATGTGATATTTTTATATAAAATTGGAAAAGGTTTTTCCATTGTTTATTTTTTTTTAATTATATTAAGAGATTTAATCTTTTGAGCTATATAATTATAAAGAAAGGTTAATTATAAGGCTTTCCCGTAACATATTAATCTTTTGAAGAAAGTTTAATATGATTGTACATGTAATCTAAAGGTTACGCGAAAATATTTTCCAATTACCAATTTAATTTAAAGTTAAAACAAATCCAACGAGTTCGAACCGGAAATTTCGGTATAAGTCTGTAACGGAACCACGATTTCATGATTCTGTGGGCGTTCTCGGTAATAGCTACTCATATGTAGTTGTTGCTCAGAGTTGTGTAATCGCTGAAGAATAAATTGAATAAGAAGTACCATATATACAGGCTAGAAATATTTAATTTTCGTAATATACGGGTAGGGCGCATTTACCCGACACGACGCGTGGCCGCCGCGCGGCGACCGCCCGGTTACCACGCCTTCATGTACATTATAAAAACCATCATATTCATTGACTTACAAATAAATGGACGACGGGTCTAATAGAAAAACCACGAAAAAAATGTTTCAAGTCAACTTATTTAAACGTAGTGACATGTAAAGGAATATGAAAAAGCTAAAACGTTGAATTTAAATTGTAATGTCATCGCAGTACTGTCTGATTTTGCTTGCTTCGCTGTCAGTCGATCAAACGAAGACTAAAGCGTGAATGACGCTCTGTATACGAAATTAGCGCCCTATAAGTTCGGACACTTTTTAGCGCGGACGTGACGTCCATATAATTGTAAGTCAATGATCATAAGTACGCTTGAAAATAAGTGCGCTTGATTTATTTTGTAAGTTTGAATTAGTTAAGTTTCTCAGTAAGAGAATATGTAATTCTTATGAGAAATAAATATTCTTTAACCACATTCAGGCAACTAAGAACCTGTGATCGAAGTGAAGGTGCCGTTGGACAAACACGTCTATGTGAACGCGACATGGATCTCAGATGTCCTCCCAATCGCGACGGTAATGATGATCAACTGGCGAATACTTTCGAATTAACGCTGGACACAACAATATCCAATATATTGCGCTGTTATTACAATAGTGTTGCAACTCAAAATATGTGAAATTCAAGATTATAGTATTGGTGAACGTACAATTTGATTCTCTGAACACCAGTGAAACCAGTGTAAGAATATTTGATAACAAACAATTAAAAGACACCTACTTAACTCAAAATGACGAATGATGATGAACAAACTTTTTGTGAGCAAGTTCTGGACAAAACAGTCCTACTCAAAAATACGAAATTATTCTTTACCTCATATTTTTAAACATATTTGGCAAGTAGAAAATTGTTTACGTGTCTGTAATAAATTTTAACCTATATGTTCTTTTCTAAATCTTTTACGGGAAGAGAATAATTAGTTTTTCATCGACTCTAACAGAATACCCTTTTTGAGTTAACACACTATTATATTCCCAATGCGATACGTATTTCGTCGTTTGAATTGCTATTCGACTCAAGATTATAAGCTTGATTGCGATCCGGAGGCTTATATTCAAGATCGTTATCGGTAACGTCACCATAAAACAATCTTGGAGTCATTGAACGTTTCCAATATCTCATTATCTAATCAGTCAAATTATAATATATCATAACTTAAGAAAAAATATATAATTTGAAATATATATATATATAATCATTGAAAGATTTAGTTTACGTACTCTGTAAAGAACATGTGCATGAACACATACTTACTTAACATCAACTACCTACATTTCTTCTTTGCAAAGACCTCAAAGTTTGTTAGGTTGTTTTTCGCTAAGTTTCTTTTTTTGAAAAATATCTATCTACACAAACAATTTATTAATTAGACAAGTTATTTGGAAGAAGATATTGTTTAATTTATTGAATTTTGAAAGGATGTAGACTAACTAACATAGCTTTGCACAGACGCATGCACGTGCAAGCATGCGTCAGATGCTATTTAGAAAAAAAATACTGATTACACCTTAGACTATGGAAACTAAAGGACATGTTACGTTGACATATATAAATCAGACGTTATATGTATATGATGCATTTCGTCGTCGAAAACATAAACATATTATTGTCTTTGTTTAACTATTACGTGCCGTCTTAAGCCAAAAGAGATAGCATTACATTGGTCTGTGTCAAACACGGGAATCGAAAATTCGTAACGTCATTTTAAATGCCAACCGTGGCCATTTCAAGTACATGAGGTACATGATACCGTTGTCAAAGGGAAGTACATCAAATGTCAAAACAAATGTTTTTCCAAATGTATTATTGAATTATTCACATGTATTATAATTAAATTGGACAAAAATATTGACAGTGAGAATAATTAGGTATTAATAAAAATGCGACGCTGCAGCATTAAAGGATGCGGCTTTAGAAAAACTGCAAATCAATCGAATGTTACATTGCACAGGCATGTGTTATTTTTTTGTCTATAAATCACACAATAGCCCGTATATTTTATGTAATTAGACTTATTTAAGTAGTTTATTTATAAATCTTGCCAAATTTTGCTTTTGTTACTTTAGATTGCCTGTTTGTTTGTATATTTTGATGATTGTTGTTAACGATTATTTTGAGATAGTGTTGATCTTGTAAGCATACATATTATCGATATTCTGTTATTAAAACAATTCACTATGAGGTTTTTATTGTTTTATTATTATTATTTCAAGTTTTCCTACAAATGAAAAAAGGAAGAAACAATGGTTGCACATCATAGGACTGCCGAATATAAACGTTGGATCAAAGACCATCTTCATTTGTTCGCTTCATTTTGAAGAGTCAAATTTTAACAGAACTTTAAATGTAACTAGATTACATGACAATGCTATTCCATCATTAGGTTTATTGGTATTAGGTTTATTTATTTAGGTTTATTGGTTTACGTTATGTAGATATGTACTAAAATGTAGGTTAAAGGCGTACCTCTTAAAGTAATTTTTATATTTTATTTAGTAAGTACAATTAATACTACGTAATGTTAAATACAAGTAAAGTAGGTATAATTAAGCAAGAATGCGCATGTCGCCAACAAACTGAACAGCAGTTTGGTGACTTTTACTAAATAAGTTACCAGTTGTAATGTTGAAAATAAATTTTTTTTGAAGTTTAAAAATGTGTGTTGACATTTATAATAATATACCACTCGAGATTAAATTATCAGACTTGTGTTTGTTTAGGCATACTTTGGTTACAGTAAACTAAAGAAACAAAAATTCAAGCCATACATTTGCATGTCGATAATGACTTATCGATAGATTATGGTACAACACTAAAGAAATCCGCCATTTGTAACTTTCAAATTTTGGTAACATGCACGTTGATTCTGTACTTAGGGCAGCTCCTTTCTTTTATTTTTTTTCCATCCTCTAAGGATTACACACGACCTTTGTCTATTGTTTTGACAACTTAGAAAGCCTATAAACGGTATTAAAAAAATAGTAGGCTTGCCACCTTTAGGTACGTCAGGAGAATTTTTGGATTTATACGTAGTACAAATGTAGGTAGGAGGATATAGAAAAATAACTTCAAATTAGTACTATAAATCAGTCAATTTTCAGTGTGGGAAGGAATTTAAACTATTTGAATAAAACGCGATCTTTTTCTTGTAATCGAAATAACACAAATTTGTACTGAAATTAACTTCTTTTCTTTTAAAGGCGATCAAAAATTCACAATATCACAATTATTATTAATGAACCCATGGTTCTATACCAATATTAAAACAATATGACAGTATAATGATCGCGTACAATATTATAAACATAAATACCATAATAAACAAAAATACAGTCAGACTTTTAAGCTTAAAAACTATAGAGACATTGATCCTCGAAAGTAATAATTAACCAGGAATTCATTTTGGATTCGCCGGTTCTGAACCCTACTACGAGTTCATCAGCGTAAATTTATTAATAGAACTCAGAATCCACAAGAATATTCTGCAAATAGCAGTAGAGTTCCTTGTGAAAGAGTTCGTCCAGGAAAGTGTTGCCTTACCTATTTCTGCTGCCAAACAGTAATGTGAGAATTATTGCGTTTCAATTTTGAAGGGTAAGTAAAGCTGTATGTGAAATTACAGACACATGGTACTTGTTAATTTATGTATCAGAGTGACAGGCGCAGTAGGGAAGTCCCTCAGGTCATTGCAATTTAAAGCTCTGAGTGGCACACGAAGCGCTATGGATAATACTAGGCGCACGACTTATTTGTTCCGTCACTTAGTATCATGAAAAATTAAAAAAATTAAAAGATTTTTCATACAAATTGAAAGTAATAGTATTTTATGCAATCGTTGCGTAATAAGGGTTCTTAAAGTCGAGAATCGTGTTTAGAATATTGCATACAATACTCTTTCTACGCGTATATAAAATAATGAAACGCAACCATTTATTTTGTTAAAAATTCATGACAATAATCGCTTTTTTATATATATTTTCTCCCATTTATTTGGCTAGGCAAAGGTTGCACCATACATCCGCAATCCATCCGTATATTTAGACGGAAACCAAACAAATGCTACAAAACAAAAGAGATGGAATAGAAGTAGGTAAGTACCGCTTAAATTTGAACCAATCTTTTTTTTAAATAAAATGTGTATAGCCTGGTTGCAAGATCTTTAGGCCAATTTAACTACTCAGGAGGCAGTAGAGCATATGAGTCACTACTCACACAGTTTTTGGTTATTAAAATATCAAACATGACACTTATGTTTGATATTTTAATAACCAAAAACTTTTTTTTTTTTTGACACTCATTTATAGCTCATCATTATAGTTCTGTGTACAGAACTATAATACTCATTATAGTACTGTGCATAGAACTGTAATAAAATTTTTCAGTTCGATAGCGAGTACCATAGACACTAGATTTTTTTTCTGAACTAAACAGAGCGCTTTTGGATATGGTTTATGAAATTATAATTGACAGATTAAAGCACAGGAGCAGAAAAATATATTTTATATCAAACAGAATTTCGTTGCTTAGTAAGTATGGCCAGGGTAAAGCTAATAAAGTAACAAGAACAACGGTAAATAATCATCGTAAAAAAATGTTGACAGGAAAATCAAGTTTCCACCTTCAATTGCCAAAGATGACTTTAGGTACAACGTTTTATTCTCTATTTTGGCGTAGAATGCCCATAAACTTTAATGTCATCGTTTTGTAACAATTACATTAAGTTTTATGACGTGTACTGTCATAAACTTTCGAAGGTACTATTTTTATTTGCTTTTTTTTTGCACGTAGACAATAACGACATACTTTGAGACGGGGATTTTACAGATACATAACTTTTGATTTTTGCTTTGTTACTTTGTTCACAAGCTTTTATTTGACTTACTTTGTTTATATGTTAAGAGATGAAAGTCGATTGTAATCCACTTCCACTCTACACAGTCCTTTTAAAATTTAGTACGCATGCGTAAATCTGGTAACAATGTAATAATCTGTTGATCTTAACAGCTATCATGTTACCCAGAGAAATTCCGATAAAGGTGACACGGAGCTTTAAAGTCTTTTAAAGCTTGTTTAGTATAATTGATGACAGCACGTATTAATAGTAGAGTTTGTACAATATATCGTATCAAACCAAAACACTGCAAGGCTCAGAACAGTATTTTGTTATTTTATTACAACAAGAGTCTTCCGGCTGTTATCCAGGGAAAAGAAAATTATTGGTTTTTCAATTGAAATAGATTATTTTGCAAACTAAAGTTGTAATGGCTGTTTAGAATTCTTTAATATCTAATGTAGTAAGTATGATAAATATGTAATATTATGTTATTAATATTAAACCTCAAAAATTACAAGAAGCCGATGTTCTATTTGCATTCTCTCAAAATTGATTTTACACTGTTTTGGTTTAACACGGCAGATTGCTTAATTAATTTTCTGTAACAATTTAACTTTAACAAAAGCCTTGTTCCTCTACAATTTCTGGAAATTGATTTTCAATGTCGTATATCTTAAATGTGATAACATCTGCTTTTTTGGCGCATTTTAATATCTGTTTTTTTATTCCAAAATAACCACGCACCCTAAAGTCGTGGATACAATATCACTTATTATTATAATATTTAATTGATTTGACTTGCAAATCGCACTAACATAAGTCGAATTACGTATGTTTCTTTACTCCGCTAGATAGATAACATAGTAATACAAATTAGACGACCTCGGTCATCCAACGGTTTGCACTGTAGGCACTGGATGAGGAGGTCCCGGGTTCGATTCCCGGTAGGACCAAATTAGGAAATTAACTTTTCTAAATTGTTCTAGTCTGGATATTCTAGAAAGTACCCCCGAGTGAGTTCCGTTGCTCTGGTATTCATAGTACAGGAAATTCCCTAGTTTGAGTCCAGGTAATTGATGTGGTTGCTTGGAACATTGTTATTATTATTCCCTCTTAACGAAAAAAAATAAATCATTCAAATTACGTTCATTTTAAAACTGTATACCAAAAATGTTGTAAAGGTTATGTATCGTTTTTCGATTGTATAAAGGCATAACCAGTAAAACCGATATTGAATTGAAATATATATATTTTGAAGAAAAAAAAACAGCAACACAAGATAAACTCATACTTCGGATTATTTATTGTCGCTAAAGAAGTGTCATTGCTCCCTAAAATATCTATTCGAATGCTCGTAGAAGAGAAGCGTATCTTTAAGTACGACGAGAAACAAATTCGTCAATAGTAATCTGAAACGAAGTAAGCAACATTACATTCTAGAGTAATAAAAGAATTTTTAATATAAACATGTAGGTCCTGAATCCAAAATTTTGATATTTTGTGTAATTTGGGCAAATGCAATACGAGTAAGTTAGCCTTTATAGAATGATTTTAGTGGCCTTAAACTGCCTGTGGCCGAACGGTTCCCGGGCTTTATATGGCCTATATATTTGTATGATATTATTTTTATGGCCTTTTTTTTTTTTTTTTGACGGGGGGGTTTTGTTCTCGCTTGAGTTTGGGTGTAATTTTTGTTTATGATTTGCTTGTGTTTGTAATGTTTTTTGATTATAATTTGCGGTCAAAATTTATTTTTTGCCCTTTTTTTCAATATTGCTGCTGCCATACAAACTTTTTTAGCGGCAGATAAAAATTTGCTCTAATTCGATTGAAAATGGACAAGTCGAGGTCTCTGGGAGTGTTTAATATAAATTGACGGTCAAAATTTATTTTTCGCCATTTTTCAATATGGCTGCCATACAAAATTTTTTGGTGGTAGATAATTTTTTTTCTAATTCAACTGAAAATGGCATGGCTTCAATCATAATTTCGGGTAAAAATTTTGTTTCCGCCATTTTTCGAAATAACCGCAATTTTTTATGTAAATGGCTGTTGAAGTAACTTGCTTTGCTTGGACTGAAAATTGGCACGAAAAGATTTCTAAGATTTTTGATAAAAATTAGTGGTAAAAAACATATTTTTCCCGCGGAGGGCGAAGCCCGAAGCGTATGCACGCTATCGCGATGGTAATAATATTATTATATACGGAGGCGTAATAGATTACGAGTATAAGATCTCACAATTGTAAAAATGAAAGGCATACTTCCCGATGTAGTGGAAATGAGATACTTATTATAGCGTTGTTGTATCTCGATCGTCTCTCAGTTAGATTCCATTTTCTTGAAAGCTATGCCAAAGAGAAGTATATAGGGGGAAAAAGTGCCAAACTGCTGCCGCATTTCCTGTACTATGAATATCGAAACAACGATAACCCAGAATACTCAGACCAAAACCAACTTAGAAATTTAATGTTCGTTTCTTAAATTGACCCAAATCGGGAATCGAACTCCTCATCAAGCACCCGTAGTACTAATGCGTGTGCCATCGTAGTGCTTGAGCAGACCCCATAAACTGAACCCGACCTCGCGTCGCAGGCCGAGCCCAACCCTACCGTAGGTGGGGTACAGGGCTCGTTTTTCATAATGCCTATCTTAGCGACCACGCAATGATAGTGGCTGAATATTTTATAAATAAAACCTAAAGAAGTGCCACAGTATATTTTATACAAGAAATCTTAACTCGATTGACCCCGAAGGGTTTGAAAACGATATGAAAAAACTTCCTTGGCCGGAGATAGAAAACTGTCGTTGTGTTAATAAGAAAGTGCAACATTTTAATTCCCTACTGTTATTGTTGTATGATAAGCATGCACCTTTGCGTAAATTGCGTATTAATAACAGACTCATGCCGTGGATTACTGGAAATATAAAGTTAATGATGTCCTTACGCGATGAAGCACTAGCTAGAGCGAATAATTCTAATACTGATGCTCATAGAGGCTACTATAAACAATTACGCAATTTGGTGAATGGGGCATTAGATAGACAAAAAAGAGTTATTTTAATTTTTACGTAAATAGTAATGAACATGCACCAAAGAAAACGGAGTCATTTTGAAAATGTTGTGTAGCAAAAAAGTGCTGAGCAGCAGTGGAATGTCAACGACCATGCCACTTCATCTAAGTAATCCGGACGCCATAAACGATTTTTTTCTTGATACACCAGGTAGTGGTAATGTAGATACTGACCACATAGGACGTAACCCTTCGTGCAAGAAATAGTTTCAGACTAGCAAAGTCTTCTGTTGATCAAGTGAAAAAATAATACAATGAATCAAAACAAAGCACAAGGTCACAATTATATTACGATGGATATGATACGGGGAACACTAAATGTCACCTTACCTTTTATTACTAATATTATAAATTCTTCAATAGAATCAAATATTTTTCCCGAAACTTGAAAAATAGCTAGGGTAAAACCTATTCCGCAATCTTCTAAAGTTGAAGAAATTATATGTAGATTTGAGACCGATAAGTATTGTGCCCATTCTTTCGAAGGTCCTAGAAAGAGTTGTTTGCTCACAATTTACTAGGTATTTAGAAAAAGAGAACATTCTGCCTGTTGTACAGTCGGGTTTTCGTAAGGGGCATAGCACTGATACGGCTGTAGCACACGTCATTGATGACATTATAACGGCCACAGATACTGGTATGGTTAGTGTTCTCGTCCTTTTAGATTTTTCTCGCGCTTTTGAGTCTATCTGTACTGAACTTTTAATTGCCAAGATGAGCCTTTATGGTGTGAGTGAAGATGTCTGTGACTGGTTTCGGTCATTTCTTATAAATAGAATGTAATATGTGGAGTTGCAAAATGAAAGAGGAGACATAGTTAAGTCCGAGATTAAAACGGTGGGTAGAGGCACGCCACATGGATCTATTCTAAGCCCTTTTCTATTCTTATTGTACACCAGTGATCTCGTACATACTCTCAAATTTTGCAATATTCACTTGTATGCCGACAACATACAAATTTACCACGCTTTTCCGCCTACTGATGTGATAAGAGCTATTAATGAACTGAACTAAGATCTAATTAGTGTAAGCGAATGGACTAGTAGAAATGCACTGGTTTTAAATCCTAGTAAATCTAAATATATAATTCTGGGTTCTAAATATCAGCGTAACCGTGTTCTAGAGCAAAATCCACTTGTCTGTATAGGAAGTGACGTTATAGCTAGAGTAGAAACAGCAACCAACTTGGGTCTTTTGATTGACTTTTGAGTGACCTGCAATTTAAAGATGACATAAACTTAAAAATCCGTAATGCCTTCTTTAGGCTTAAACTCCTATACAACATTAGAAAATTTCTAACGATAGAAATAAGAAAATCTTGTAGAATCACTGGTATTATCAGTTTTTAACTATTGCGATACTGTATATGGTCCTCGCCTTCTAAAATATACTCGAAACGCAATTCAAAGAGTACAAAACGCTTGTGTGTGTTTTTGCTATAATGTACCTAAGCGTAGCCACGTTACTCCTTTCCTGAACGCTAATGACGTTCTGAAGATGAACTATCGGAGACTTTTGCATTTGGCATGTCTTATTAATAAGATTGTTTTTACACAGTGTCCAAAATATTTATATAACAAATTTCGTTCGTGAAAGACGCTCACAGTAAAAATACACGTAGTACGAATACCAAATTATTATATATTCCGCGTCATACGACTGCTGGCTTTAGAGGGAAGATCTGGAATGATTTACCACCGCTACCCTTGCATGAAAGTGTGTTCCAGCAAACTTTTAAGTCCAAACTGAAAAAATTATTTATAACTGCTCAAAAGGAAGATGCTGAATTACCCCAGGGTCATCAAAATATATTGTAAATTTTAGACCTACCTACCTATTTTGTAAGTTTCTGTTAGAATAACTGCTCGTTTTTATATTCCACTTATTACCATCTAAGGAAATTTAAACTTGACAATCGCTATCGGTATTTATTGAGTAAATTATTATATCTATTTTATTTTTATTTTCTTTTCTACTTTCGCGCTCCTCAAATAGCTTAATTCAAGGTCTGTACTAATTTTGTTCCATAAATTGCCTGTTACACAAACGCGAGACCGTGGCTCCTGGGAGGTTCTGGCTGAAAATTAGTGCTGTGCAAACTAATATGTACAGCATATACTGAGCTCAGAATCCTTGGGACACATCTGTAACCATAGATACAGTATTGTGTTTTTAGTTACTATTTATATGTTAGATTTTTCATTTGTATGTTATTTTTGCCGCAGCAAATAAATGGAATTTGAATTTGTAATTTTAAAAAACGGATTCTGTAATCAATGTAGACTCCCTACATTGATTTCAATAATAATTGCAAGATGACATGTCAATTTTGTCTTAGGACAAATTGTAAAGTATGATTCGAAAGTTGGAAATATTTTATAATTTTTGTATAATCAATCAAAAAATTGTTTTAGAAAACATAATATTTCTCTTTTCGAAAACAATCGGTTAACATTTTTAGAACGCTCCCACGGTAGTTATCTTTTTTTCTTTATTATCTTATGATTCTTATATATCGCTCCACTTTACTCTTTATAAATAAATAAATAAATAACGCACACACTCAACATAGCCCCGCATTAGGGAAACCCTGTGTCGCGGGTGCCATGGACACACACATAGACAAACACAAATTACACCCAAACTCACGAGAGAAATAAACTTAAAAATATTTAAGAGATAATGTTAGCAGGTCAGAGAAAATAATTGATACAAAATTTAATGTTAATGACACTGGCGCTGCCGCTGCGGATGCTTCCTCAGCTGGCGCTGCTGACGCCGACTGTGGCGCTGCTAACGCAGCTGCCGCAAGCGCTGACGCAGACGCTGCGGGCGCGCTGTTGGCGCTGCCGCAGCCGCGTTGCGTGAGTTTAACTT
The DNA here is from genome assembly GCF_003589595.1 of Hyposmocoma kahamanoa. Lineage (NCBI taxonomy): Eukaryota > Metazoa > Arthropoda > Insecta > Lepidoptera > Cosmopterigidae > Hyposmocoma > Hyposmocoma kahamanoa. The sequence continues at coordinate 12,523,495 of NW_020654289.1, forward strand.
TGCGTAAGACCTTTCGCAAAATCAATATTCTATTCAACCGCATACTGTTAACATTTACGTGATGACATGTAGCTTATACCCCTATAATGTTTTGTGCCCTTTCAGATTTTGGTGATGATGATGTGGGCAGTTACGCGCGAGCATATCTCCTCAGTAGGTTGCGAGGACGCTGCCCCGTCAGGAGAGGCCGTGTGAGGAATGTCTCTGCAAGTGCTGCCAACATTCAGCGACGAATACTATATAAGGCGTTGCAAACCAAGCTAACGGCTTTTTTTTGCTTTTTTTTCTGGTGTGTTTTAGACGCATATTTACCTATCGTTGATTTGTATAACGTCCCGTGCTTTTCAATTTCGAACATTAGATTTTGTTTTTTTTTTATTAAAATTTTTATTTTATTAAAATTATTGTTAATTTCTAGTCGCTTTTAGGATTTCTGGTTTAGATTTCTAACAATATTATAATTTAAAATTGATGGCTTTGTATACCTACAGGATATAACAAAAAGGTCCTACCGTATTTCACGTAGCGGGTGAGTTGTGACTTTTGAGCAAGGAAATTTTAAACTCGCGAAAATTACAATTTGATTCCCCTAAGCTTGCATTGTGAAAGAAATTATCTACGAGGTATTGTAATAAATGAACTATTTAACCAATGAACGTTATGTTACATTGAAACCGTGGTTGCATTTTTAAATTGGTACTTAATATGCCATTCAGTTATGTTTTCGTACGATAGCTAAAAGTTACTTAAATTTGTCATTTGTTTTTATACAAATATATATTATCATAAATATGTCTTCGTCATAATAGATTGTAAGACATTTGCCTATGGGTGTATTCTTACTTTAATTTGTTTCTGTTTGTGTTTAATAAAATTATTATAACCACAGAACAATGTTAGATTCTTGTGTTTGACTAAATTGTAATGTATTTATAATGTAGTTTAGTAGTGCTTTATAAATAAGAGATAAAAAACCAATCGAACAAATACTACGTGAGATTCACTATAAGTTTCCGGAACGAATAAGAAAAAAATTCTATAAATGGTGTTCACGTGCACGTGACGTAAACATACAACCTGACCGTACATTTGCTAAGTGATGACAATAGACTACTCAGCAGTGCAATGACCGTTCTGAACTAGGCTGCTGAGTAGAGTAGTTAACTTTATGTATACATTTAAAAATAATATTGTTTATAGTCACACACACTTAAATACCGTTTTGTATAAATAGCTTAAGTTTTGTAAATAAAACTCTCTTTGAATTCAGACATCAACGCTGTCTTATTGACAACGGAGCACTCCTGACTACAGCATCCTCTCACTGCGGCCAAGACACCTTTAGCCGTTAGCTTATCTGATCAGTCTTGTGAGTCTGTGAGACTGGTAGTGAGAAAACCTTTTCTTAAAGCACCCTTATCCTCCCCCCTTTCCGTCTGTTGCCTTAGGTCGCACGGTGACAGGCTTCCCCTACTATTTATATAAGTACATATTCCGTAGCGTATGGTTAGGGCTAGGCTGTTAGGTAGGCAACTAGGGTTGTTAGTGATAGTACAGCTTTCCCTGACCACTCATGTATAGCCAGCTAGCTACAGCTAGGTAGTTGACTGTACAAATGGCAAGAAATGAATTTATTGTTTCTCAAAATATTCTCCGTTAACGTTAATGCACATTTTCATACAAATGCACCAATTTTGAAAACATTTATGCCGCTCCTCCGTGACAATCTCCGAAACATAGTTTTCATACTCTTCGACAGCCTCTTCAGGTGATGAAAATCGGCGACCGCGTAAATGGTTCTCAATTTTTGGAAATAAATAGAAGGAACAAGGAGCCAGGTTGGGACAGTATGCGGGATGGCTCATAAGGTCAACGTTGTTCACATTCAAAAATTCATTTGTCTGTCTGGCCGTGTGAGAACTGGCATTATCATGGTGCAAGATACGGCGTTTACAGTTATTTTTACGGAGTTTGACCATAACTTCCGGCAAACAAATAGTCGTGTACCAATCACTATTCACGCCAGGTTCCAGTTTTATTAAAAAAAGAAGCAATCATCCGCTTAGAGGCACTTTACACGCGCGCCACTTTGGTTGGTTTCGGCTCATCTCGAAAGACCCATACGCTCGATTGCTGCTTTGTTTTGGGATCGTAACTATAAATCCATCTTTCGTCACCTGTTACTAACTCACACACCAAATTGACACCCCTTTGTTGAATCTGGTAAGCATGGCATTGCACCTAGTGACGCGATCCGTTTTTTGAGCCTCAGTCAAATTGTGTGGGATCCACCGAGAGCACAGCTTCTTCACAACCAAATGTTTGTGTAGTATTGACTGTATTTGACTCATGCCTATGCTTATAGATGCCGGAATCTCATGGTATGTCACATGCCTATCTGTTTTGATCATACGGCGCACAGCATCGATTTTTTTTGTTGTTCACAGCAGTGGACTATAAATAGTCGTTTTGCATGGTGCTTCATCACCGAAAGCAGTTTGAAGCCGAGCAAACCTCCGCTGAGCTGTTAAATTACACATAAAGTCGTAGAAAATCACACTACGAACATTTTCACGAATTAAATCCATGGTGATGTAGACAACGGATTTTTAAAATGACGCCACAATGTAAAAGCAAGTGACAGTCAGATGAAACAAACTGCATTTTACAGCCAAAGAGTTCCATTTTCAAATGTTGTAATTGCTTTTTAAATATTGTTTATGTAAGCGGCCAGTTCCGGAACTTATATTGCGCCCTATGTATACAAATATTTTTACACGATATCTATTTACTAGCGTACTACATGCGGCGTTCCATACGTACACACGCAGTGTTTCACTGATGTGCGGTGAAGACGCTGCACATCATTTAGTTGGTTGTCAAATATTCAAGATAGCTAACGCAGATGCGGTCCTCTTTCAAAATTAATTTACTATCTCATTTCGCTATTGACTGATTGTGTGAACGTAAATTTAATATTTTAAATTGTTCGCATTGATTCGGTAAGTAATGTTGTGGTTTTTTATTAATTTGTGCATTATAATAATTTGATAATCGCGAAATAGTATGCAAAATTTCGCATTATTCATCTCGTTTTGCAAGGCGCGTGTTAAAACAAGGCAAAACATAAATCATAGATTAAGAAGCAACAATGTTCAACAAAAACAGAGTATATATGTATAATATGATTACAACAGTTACTAAGGTTACTATATGAATTAAAAAAATATTAAAAAAGTCTCGGCTCAGCGATGTGTATGTACTTGATTAGGCTGCATAGTCTAGCTGCAAGATCTATGCTTTTCCGCAAGGAAAAGTACATAAAATCAATAATTTCAACAACTCGACTGTAAGTTTTTTCTTTTACTTAGCTTGTTTTTATTTTTAGTAATATAATAATTATAAATAGTACGGCCTGAGTCAAAGCAAACTGAAAAGTATTTGTGCAATTGCGTTAATTCCCCAAATATGGTAAACACTCAATATTATCTGCCTGCTTAGCTTATTTCTAATAGGTATAGACTATTACGTCTGTCCACGGTACTACGGTACTAATACTCTTTGGCAAAATTCAACATTAAAACAAAACACTATCGCTATTGATAGTGTTTTGTTTGGAACAGTTTGGAACATTTACTTACTGTGAATGTTCTTGAAGTCGTTGTCACACTGTGAGATTTTGCTGCAGCGGCAGAAGGCGCAGGCCGTAAATGAGTGCGACTGGTGCAGGATTGTTGTGGATGGCACAAACTATAATCATGGTGATAGTGATGAAGTAATTATACGTATTTGGTTTTTTGTTTCTACGTAACACCAATATTTTAACGTCAATATTATCCAAATGTTAATAGTTCAAACGTCATCACGTCCTCGCTTAGTGCGCGTTTCACTTAGAGCTCTTGCGTAATTCATTAAATGTGACATCTTATTTCACCTCCATTTGTGTCCTTGACATTCTGTGGAGAAAATAAACTACTTTCTTTTCATAATTGAAATTTTTTTACCAGCATGGCTTCTTTGCTATATAGTAAACCATAATATACAAGTGTAAGAAAACGGTTTTACCATATTGGAGCTGGAGATTATTCTCAAGATAATAAGAATTTTAAACAAAAACACGAAGGCCATTTCTAAAGCAAACAATGGATGTTTTTCTACATATATATTACGTATTCCAGTACGCAAGAGTTTTAATCTTGCTTGACAATATTACGATTACAAAATGTGCTGCGAACAATTGAAACGGGATATATTGCTGATTTTAAGATTTTCGCGGTAACTCACTAAGGCCTATTCCACTAATACCTACATGCTCTCCTCCCTGGTGGAGACAAGTGATTTTTTTTTTCACTCTTCCCTACCATGTCGTCACTGGTTGGGATAAGTGGAATTTCATTTCCACTTATCCCTACCCAACCGTTTCTATTAAAATGAACAGTCGTAAGCGAGTGACAGTGGTAACGTCAGAAATAATTTAAATTAATGTAATCGTCAACAGCGAAAGAGAGTACACAGATATGTCTGTGCTTAAAACTGTTTATCTGCCGCTGGCCAGTCAACCCGTGACCATGAAGCGTGTAACCGTTTCGAAATATCGGGAAATAAAAAATGAATCGTGGTAAGAAACCTGTAATTAGTGGTATCCCTTTAATTGTAATGATATTCAAGGTATATGCAGTGAAATTATGATGAAGTAAACGTAATGCTATGAACTTAACCTTCCAGTGGTCGCACCCTTGCGCCGAACATAAGCAGTCATGTGCGGTCTGTGAGACCGCAACTTTACGCGTGCAGCTTGAGAAGACAAAAGAATATTGTCATGACGTTGCGTAGCACATGATAAAGAAAGTCTTTTATCTATATAAATTAAAATAAAAAAACGTTATTTACTTACGTTATGATAGGTACAGGTAGAGGCTCAACTTGGATCTTGGATACAGGAATAATAATAACGCACTCACTTATAGCCCCGCACTAGGAACACCCTGTATCGCGGGTGCTATATACGCGTACATATGTAGATAACCACAGATTACATGCAAACTTAAGAGAGAAATAAATGTAGGCCATATAAATATTTTTCCCGACCCGGGACTCGAACCCGGGACCTGTGCGTTACAGACCAGCATGGTAACCGTACGGCCACGGAGGCACTTACTCTTAATGTCTCTCTAGATTTTGTGTCGACGCAATAGCGCCGTAATATGGTACCTTTTATTCCCTTTCGTAATTATTACAGAGGGAAAAGTTAAACCATTGAACCTTTTAGGCGAGGTATTTGAACGCGAGCCTAGATTTTAGGAGGTGAGGTGTGAGGGCCGCCTCTCACGCCTCGCAATCCGCGCACTGAAAATTAATATGAATAAAATAAGCACAGGCTGAGAAAATTTGACACAGATTCGACATTGATAAGCGCCCAATGGCGACTGACGGGGCAACGGGCGGCACAACGTGTTGTTAAACCTTTGGGCAATTTTCAAGTTTTGGGATAATTGTGAACTTAATAACTATAGGACTTCGGTTGATAACCAAAATTTCAGGTTCTTTGTTTTATGTACTTAAAGAATAGTATCTCCATACGATGGTTTCATACAAGGTGACAGGTTGAACGAAATAAATATTTAAAGAGGCGAATGAGTAACTGATACCCATGCCGAATATTTAAAAAAAAAACACTACAATATTTTTAAATATTTTTCTCTAAGGAAAATACTGTTTCTAATATTTTGTAATACGTACTCTGTGCGAGATAATCGAACATGCAGCAAGTGCCAAGCAAACAAACCTTTACCGGTTTTTGGCCTCTGCTCATTGAAGCGCCCGCTAACATCCGGTTAGTTCGCTTGCGCTCTTGTGTTAGACGGGAGGTCGCGTATTTATTTTGCGTGGTACCGGTGTATTCGCATGTGTAGCCAGTGAAGTTCAGTGGAGTGCAGTGACGTTCATAACGATGCCTTATGAATGAGGAGTATTGGGACATGACGTGGTGTTGCGTTAGATATGTTATTCATTCTTTGTCCCTTACTTTTCATTAATAACATGAAAAACCTAAAATTAGCTGCAGATATTACACTTTATTTTATCCTGTTTTCAGGATTTTATATGATCGGGTAAAGTACATTCCATCGTGTAACAAATTTGCACTTTTCTTTACACTGTATTACACTTACACTTACACTTTATACTGTATATCATAATTATACTTTTATCATATATTTAAGACCATTACTTAACAGTAAATACCTAATCCATTCATTCAGTAGCTGTAGAGCTACTTGTGACACAGTTCGTCCAGGGAATTACTGCCACCTTGTCTATTTCTGCCACCAAGCAATTAATGAGCATTACTGTGTGCCAGTTTTGAAGGATAAGGGTGTTGGTGAAATAACAGGCACATGGGAATTGTCAACTTATGTCTCAGGATGCAGTGGCATTACTCCACAGATCTTTGCGATTTAAAACTCTGTGTGGCACTGCAACTACTATGAACAGGCGTGTCGCTTACCACCAGGTGCACGATTTATTCGTCCCATCACTTGGTATCATAAAAAAATAGCAAAACTGTTCCCGGTGATTCGCTTTAACATAAACTTTTCTATGTGAGACAATAGACCATAATTTTAATTGTTTTATATACAAAGCCCTTTTCAAGCCTGTAGTAATAATGTCATTGACGTTAGTCGTAACCGCAGAGATAAAGGCGACTAACCGATGGAGATAATATCTATGGTGACTGCTCGTTTCGTCTTCGAGGCGTAACGAGCGAGTCGCTCTTAATTTAGAAAAAGTAAGTGGTTCGTGTGCGCCATTTTCGTTCCCTGTACTAAATTTCAGTACCATATAAAACTAAATCTTATATACATATATAGGGTACCTTTCCTGATTAACTGTCCGAAGAAAGAGAAGTTTAAAAAATAACATTCTTACCATAGCGTCACGAAAATGTAAATGTGATGTAAAAAATGTTATGTTACGAAGAATAGTAGTTTTTTATGAAAAATAATATAATATTAATACAATTCATAAAAATAGACTGGTTGTTCTTGACAGTCGTCTTCACTAAGTCACAAATTAAGAGGCGATTCAAGGGGATTCAATGTATATATACGATTCTATATTTTGCCATTTACGAGGCTCAAAACTATAGTGTAACAAAAACTTTACACTAAAGGTTATTATTTAGATGTATAGATATTGCGAACCCTGTACTCCACCTACGGTGGGGTCGGGCTCGGGCTGCGGCGCGTGGAACGGTTCAATTTACGGGGTGTGCTCATGCTCTTCGGTGGCTCAGCAGTTAGTATTATGGGCGCTTGATGAGGAGGTCGATTCCCGATTTGGGCCAATTTAAGAAACGTACATTTCTAAGTTGTATTTTGGTCTGAATATTCTGGATTATCGTTGTTTTGGTATTCATAGTACAGGAAATTCGGCAGTTTGGTATTTTTTCACCCTAAATACATCTCTTTGGCAGAGCTTTCAAGAAAATGGAATCTAACAGATATGGTTGAGATACAACAACGCTATAATAAGTATCTCATCCACTACATCGGGAAGTATGCCTTACATTTTTACAATTGTGTGATCTTGTACTCGTAATCTATTACGTCTCCGTATATAATTACCTCCATACGAAGGCGTGAGGACGCTTCGGGCTTCGCCCTCCGCGGACCTCGGCCGGCGGCCTCGGCACTTAGGACTTTGTTTAAATAAAATTTATATAGCTTTTGAATGGCGGCCATATTTAAAAAACACAAAAATATATTATGACCACTAATTATTATCAAACAATCTTAGAAATCTTTTCGTGCTAATTTTCAGTCCGAGCAAAGCAAGTTACATAAATAAATTACGGCTATATCGAAAAACAGCGGAAACAAAATTTTTACCCCAAATTATGATGCCATGTCATTTTCAGTCGAATTAGAAGAAATTTGAATCTATCGCCAAAAAAGTTTGTATGGTGAACAATAAATTTTAACCGCTAATTATTATTAAACACTCATAAAGACCCCGACATGTCCATTTTCAATCGAATTAGTGCAAATTTTTATCTGCCGCTAAACGAGTTTGTATGGCGGCCATATTTAAAAATGGCGAAAAACCAATTTTGATCACAAATTATTATCAAGTGCTCCTAGAGACCCCCATGTGCCAATTTTCAAAGGGATCTGAGCAATTTTTTTTCTGCCGCCAACGAACGCTTCTATGACGGCCATATCTGAAAATAGCGAAAAAGAAATTTCGAGCACAAATTATTATCTGGCTTTTCTAGTGGCCTTCACATGCCAATTTTCAATCGAATCAGAGCAAATCTCTTTCGGCATCTTTTTTTAACGAAAAAAGCCATATTAAAAATGGCGAAAAGACATTTTTAACCACACATTATGATTAAGAACTCCTAAAAACCCTCGCATGCCAATTTTCAGCCGGATCGAAGCAAGTTTTTCTTCGGCCGCCATTTAGAAATCGCCTTCTTGAATTTTTTTTAACCCAGTTGACCAGTGTTACCCTCTATGACATTCCTTCGAGCACGTCCTACCTATCTCTAATAGTTTCCGCGATAGAAGGCTTTGAAATTTGTATTATTTTTTTTAATTTCGAACATTTTTTACTTTCCTCGGAAATTGACTAGGGTAGGGGACTCATAAAAATGCACACAAATCCCTCCATGTATTATAGTTTTTGCAGGCCGTTGATCACTCGTTTACATTTTCCACATTCAGGTCTTCTCATATTTGATTCTTTGCCTTGGAGCCTATCCACGTACAACGGTATAAATATCTTTTTTCCACCATATCGGGAAGTATGCGTTCTATTTCTATCAGTGAGTAAGAACTTGTAACTTTATATATATAATAGACTTCTGCATATTTGGACAAACGTCCATAGTAGTGATGCTTTTAGCTCTTGCAAGTTTGTTGATCTGTGATATTTGAAAAATGGGATAAGTATGTTCAAATATTTATTTACAAATAACAACCCCTCGAGTTTGTTACTCATTCTTCTCAGGGGAATCTGCCTTACGAATTAATAGTAGAGGTGAATCGATGTGATGATTTCAGATAGATAATTTCCTTACAAGCAATTTTTTCAAGTGAGCAAATTACCTACTTGAAGCTACTGCAATTATATTCTTTTGAATTCTTGTTTTAGTTTTTTCAAGTCTACCTACTTATTTTTGGTTTAGTACCTTCTATCTCGAGCTGTATATTGTTGTTAAAATAGTTCTACCAAAATATTTAATGAGAATTGTCCTTTTTGACTGACTTCAAAAAATAACGACGTTATACGTTTGGCTGTAAGTATGTTTTATGTATGTCCACCGATTTCTCCATCAATTGTGGACCGATTTTGAAAATTCTGTTTTTTTGAAAGGGTATATTCTTGAGGTGATCCCATTGTCATCAAGTCAGAATCTGACGAGAGAATTTCATGGAAATCGAGTTAAGCCCTCGAATATCATAGGCATGTACAGTGTGTGTGTTGAGCTCTTACAAATCAAACGTCCTCATCTTTCAATTTCTCGTAATTTTATAACGGGACTAGCAGACCCCGCACCCGTAGAACTAGCAAGATTCGGCGCGTCTTGCGCGAGAGTGACATAAAGGGCGAGGTTTCTATGTCAGAATAGCAGTATCTCGCGCTTTATACCGCTCTCGCGTAAGTTGCGCCCTTACGTGCTAGCCTTTTTTTTTACGTGGGGAAATCTTTATGGATACGCCTGAGCCCAGGGAGACTCAGGGGTTATGTGGGGACTGTCTCCCAGACTGGAGAGCCTACCTCACTAAAATCCCCCCCGGGTTTCCCTGTCGCCGGTTGAGTCGGCGCCGTGGGATCAGTGAACATTCACCACGACGCCGCCCGGCCGCCCTAGCTTACGCCAGGGCTCCCGCGCCAACGGAGGGGCGAGTCGGTTGTCCTCCGACTCGCCCCCCAGATGAGTGAGGCCGTGCAATGCAGGCTCCAGAGTCCCTGTCCAGAGCTCGCTGGCCTCACTTGGGGATCAGGCGAGCAGCGAACTGCCTTCGCCTTCTCCCCGTACGTCCGCCGCGTCCTCGCACACCCGCTCTGCGGCCTCCTTTTGCGACATAACCTCTGCACAAAAGGAGGCCACCGCCTCCCAGGACTCCTCGCTATACACGCTAACCACGCTCGGCAGCGAGAGGTCCTGCCCTACAGTCCCCGTCAGAGTGCGGCGCTGCTCATCCCATCGGCTACACACCTCTAGGGTGTGCTGTGCAGTGTCATCCGCAGCGCCGCACTTACGTGCTAGCCCTACTGATGATGCCTATTTCAATAAAAATATTTGGCTTTGCAGCGTGTCAATTTCATAAACTTACTGTATAGCATTTTCCTTGGCTGGCACAGGACTTCAAATATTATTAATTAGATATTGTGAATATTTAAGTACCTATCAATATTATTTAGTGGTAAAATAAAACTTCTAACAGATCAGTATGTAGAGTACACCAATAATAATATTTTATTAAAATTATAGGTAATACTGTGTACAAAACGACATAAGACAAAAATAAATAAAAAGTGTTACGATCATTATTGTCGTTTGGATAAAATCTGTATTTTGTTATTTTTCGCTTTCTAGTGTAGTGACTTTCAGTGCTTTTTGAGGTTGATTAAATTTAAAAACAGTTTGTTGAATAATGATATATAATAGGACACGTACCTACATCTTACACAGTTGCGATAAAATTATCAAATAAGGCGGCAGTGAGATGATGTCGCTATTATTCTGATATCCGCTACTATCATTAACAGAACTTTCTATATTAAATGACTTTCATCTCGTAGGCTAAATTTGAAAACTTCTTAACTCCGTTTTTGGACGAAATTCTTTTTTCCTCTTGAAGCGCAATATCGGTCAAGTAAAGCAAAAAATATAATTTTTAGACCGTTTTTTAGTTACAAAATAAAGGTATAATCATAGATTGTTATTTTGTTATTTCTAGTAATTCTGTTTTTGTCCCTACTGAAAATTTCACAGTAATTTAGATTATGAAGTTTGCGAATTTAGTCGACGATATTATGTGTATTCTTTTTTATGATACCAAGTGACAGGACGAAGAAGTGCGCCTAGTGGTAAGCGACACGTCTGTCCATAACTACACTGTTGTTTGCATCGTAGTGAAATAATTTACCAATCGGCGTAAGGCTGAGTGCCTTTTTGTTGCCGAATTGTTGCCCAGAGTCTGCCAGACAATGTGAATATTTATTTATAAAAATATTTATTAGAATTGCTTTGTTACCAAGTACCATTAAATTCGCTAATACAATAATATCTTAATTTAAATACTTTAAGAAGAATGCAATAAATCTAATTTTTTACCAAACACCATTAATTTCGCTAAAATAACAATAATATATTTATTTCAATATTTTATAACTTTACCCTAATAAAAAGTACAATGCAAGCAGCATTATATCGATACGTATGGATATAAAACAAAATAGACTATAAAAAAGGCGTAACAAATTTAAGAGACTCTGCCTCCCATAAACTAGGCAAGTGCGTAAGCTCAGTATGTGCCGAATTTATATGTGTCAGAATATAACCGTAAGGGAAACATTGAGAAAGACACTGTGGTCGCTGATTTAGTCAGGAATTAAATAAGCAACTCACGTGGATTGATAATTGGCCTATTCACTTTTCGTTATCAATTCGTTCAGTCGGCGGTAAAATAAAAATTCAGTTAATTGCAATTCATTCGTTTATACACTTTTCACAGTAATTCATTCGAAAGTACATAGATGGATTAGGTTAAAACGGATTTTAAATGTTACACGGCAAATTCACAGGTAGCGGTCGCGCTCGGTTGTTCACTTTTTAAGTAACTCACACAAATAGCCCATCTTGTCAAAACACGCTCCTTTATAAAGCAGTGACCATCAATTCACTCCGTATTTTCATATGGCAGCCCGACCAACGATCATTAAGTTGTACGATCACGTCAGATGATTGATTAAACTGAACAGATTCAAACGACATCAGCGCCACCTCCTGCCAACCTCTGCAACCACATTCTATGATCGAGACTTGTTATTGCAATTCGTAGATAGCTTAGCAAACCGTTTCTGTAATAATTAGAAAACGATATCTATACATGTTATAATAATATTAGCTAAGATTAAGATAGAAAACTGACTAGGCAATTTTTTGTACAACGAGTACCAGAGCAATGAAACTCACCCATAACACTCAGCTTTAAATTTAAAAAAAAAACAGACGGGACGAATAGTCGTGCGCCTGATGGTAAGTTATACGGCTGTTCATAACAGTTGCAGTGCCACTCAGAGCTTTAAATCGCAAAGATCTGAAGAGCACTGCCACTGCGCCTGTCAATCTGAGACATAAGTTGGAAAGTCCCATGTGCCTCTAATTTCACCAACATCCTTACCTTTCAAAACCGGAACATAGTAATGTTGACATTACTGCTTGGCGGCAGAAATAGTTAAGGTGGCCGTTCTCTTTCACAAGGAGCTCTACTGCTACTAAAAATAATATTATATTTGTTTTAATAAAAAATAAAACTGAAGGTTTTCAAATATAATATTCGGAGAACATGTTTTTCTAATGGATTGGTAGCGGTTGTAAATTGATGGTGTTCAGTATTGAGACATATACGAGTACATGGGTTGATGTTAGTAAATCGGTACTTTTTTGAGAGAACGAACAGATTAATAATTTGACCATAAATATGGAAGTTCGATATTTCATTTTCATAGTATTAACCGCCTCGTATTAGACAAGGTAGACGAAGTGAACGAAATTATTTATAACATATTCCAAACATAAACTTTTTGTTTGTTTTTGTAAATCGCGTATGTTTCTTGTTTCGAGTTCTTGAATCGTGTGTGTGTGTGTGTGTGTGTGTGTG
>NW_020654289.1:12536400-12576209 GCF_003589595.1 Hyposmocoma kahamanoa
CGTGCGAGTGTGCGTGCGTGCATGCGTGAGTGGGTGGGTGTGTGTGTGTGTTTGTGTATGTAATAACGCATATGAGTATTAGAACTATTATTGATTAGTAACAAAGTACAAAAGTATCGTTTTGGAGAACAGTTGATTCCACGGATTATACAGGTACATTAAAAAATGATCCAGTTTCGCCATACCTTAATAATTGTAGCCATTATAATACAGCGTTTGTACAGTCGTAATAATTCATTGAATAAATTTGTAATAATTTTTTAACTTTACTGGAATACAGTATACCAAAATAGACTGCACAAGGGCTATATATGTTTTGTTTAACGGTTCCTTTGTTGCTACATGTCGTAATGTTTTAAAAATCGATATTAGCTTTCTAACTGCAATAGAAATCAAGTCTATTTGATAATACCATTATAGTCTGGTCGACGATAACACGAAGATATTTCGTTTTGTCTATTTTAGCAATAGAGCAGGTACAGTTTTATGTACCACGTCTGTCATAATTGTGAATCATAATTTTGAAGTTCTCATCTAGTTGTGATGAGTTTCTGAGGGAAAAACATATATAATTGGTTTTAGCGGTATTCACAGTTAGAAGGTTGATATCAAGCCATTTAGCAAATCTAGGCAATCCAATTTCAGCATGTGTACGCACTTCCTCCCATATGTCACCTGAGAATACTATCGCTGTATCATCCGCGTAAGTAAACTTTTCCTGCAACTACATTCAGATTGTACAGGTATGTAGATGAGGAAGAGCGTAGGGCGTTGGCTCTACGCTACACTTCCCTGTGGAACACTACAATTTATACGTATATCATTACTAAAGATATTACCGAGTTTTACATACTGTTTCCTTTCTCTCAGGTAACATTGAAGGAGGGAATGGAAGGAGGGCTTATGCAGTACCTGTTAATACTTCTATTAACATTATACATAAATTTAGTTTAGGTAAGATGCCGCTAGATGGCGTTGAACCTTTTATGCAATTTTCTAAAACGCGCTATTGAGTTGTTCACGGAAACTGTATAACTGTGGAGTGATTTACAAATAAAAACGTATTATTGGAACATACAGGCGGTTTCATTTTGGGTATTTTTGGGACGCTATACATGGTCCTTCGAGTTGCTGGTTTAATACGGCGCGAAGTAGTACTTGTACATCATCCAGCCCGGCGCCAAAGGAGCAACGGATTGTTGCCAAAGGTGCTTAGGCCTACGACAACGGGAGGCGGAAGAAGACGTCGTCACCGCTGTGACAACAGAGACAGAGCTACGGCGCAAGGGGAGCACACCTGAGACATCTACCGGACGAGACGGAAGCAGCGCGGGGAGGAAGAGCCCCGGGCTGAGGAGTCATTTGGTTGTGCGCGTGAGTTAAAGTGTCAAGAAAACCGTGAGTACAATTTGAATCTTATCTATCAAGTGCATTAGTGAAAAAGTTAAAAATTTTGCAAGTGTTTTGGACTTGGAATAATTTTAAAAAATTATAAGTGTTTTGGACTTAGAACAGTTTGCAAAAAAGTGAACCAACGGGGAATCCATGCCCGTTTTCGGAGCAAGTAGTTAGAAAAATTGTCATCATCGGACTTGTGATTTTTGTCAGTACTATACGAGACTTAGTGTAAATTGGGACAGTTATCCAACTCTTAGAATATTTATGTGAATTCTTGTCAGTTTATACTTGTGTTTTGTTCACGTGGAAAGTTATTGTACTCAGTTTGGATCAAATTGTAAATCTAAGTAAGTAATTATATCTTTACCTCTGTCTTTATTTAATAGTAATAATGGCCGAAAATTACACTAAGATTTAGGAAGACATTGCTACGAAAATATTTAAATCTAAATCAAATTTCAAAAAATCGCCAAAGGATAGACTAACTTTATCTTATATCGAAACTCGTTTGGAAACTTTAGAACGGCAGTGGAATGAATTCATTAGTAATCATCGAAAAATTGTATACGAGATAAGGCGAGAAGAACTCAAAAAAAACTAGTTATTACATATCTGATGTTTACGATCAAACCGAAGAGATATATATCGAGTACAAATCGCTATTAAAAGACACATTGTTAAACCTGAAACCTAGTCTCAATCCAGACAAAGGGGATGAGAAGAAGGGTGGTGAACAAACTGCAGTAAAGCTGCCTAAGATCACAGTGCCGAAATTCTCAGGCAAATATTCAGAATGGGTCAGTTTTCGTGACTTGTTTACTTCCTTTATTCATAATAATCCCAATGTGTAATGATGTTCAGAAATTACATTACCTGAAAAGTTGTGTAATTGATGAGGCAGAACAATTTCTTCGACACATACCGGTTACTTCTGACAATTATAAGGTTTGTTGGGCACAGTTGGAGAACAATATTTTGAAAAAGTTGACTTCTCAAAGGGTCCTGGTATCTGAGTCAGCTAGTGCTATCAAACAATTGTTGGACACTACCAAGGAATGCCTATATGCATTAAAAAGTATTGGGGTTAACGTTAGTAGTTGGGACGTTATTATAATACACCTCATTAGTCAAAAATTAGATCCAGAATCCCGTAAACAATGGGAGCAGAAAATTAGTAATTCCAACAGTGATTTACCTAATTTTAATCAATTTGGAGAATTTTTACAAGGTGGGTTTAGATCGTTGGAATATCTGGATACAAGGGTTCAAAAAATTTAAAAGACCGATTGTGCTCATGTTGCGACTACAATCATGACTTGCAGTTTTTGTACGGAAAATCACAAATTATATAATTGTAAGAAATTTGCAAAAGAAAATACTGACACGCGACGTAATTTCGTCCAAACGCACTATTTATGCTTCAACTGTCTCGGTTCAGATCATTCGGTATACCAGTGTACAATATCTACAAGGTGTCGTCTTTGTAATAAAAACCACCACACTGTACTTCATCCTAAAATCCCTGAATCAGTTCATGACATAAAGACTGATCAGCTTGTTGATATTAAGGTTGCGGCTAAGTCAACCCCACCGAAGACTCATATCGAGTCCCCAATTCCCCAAGTAGTTACTACTTGTTTTTCTAATAACAATTGGACACGTCTTATGTGTCACCCAAAACGAATTCTGCATTCGTTTTAAGATCGCTGCTTGATCAGGGATCTCAGGCTTCGTTTATAATGGAATCGGCTGTACAGTTGCTAGGTCTCAAAAAGATACCAGGGACCAGTATAGTATCAGGTTTAGGCGGCGACCAATCGACCTTAGCATCAAAGTCGTCGGTAGTTATAAAAATTCAGTCCCGTCTTGATCCAAGCTTTTCTATTACGGTTAAGCCTCATGTTTTAAGTAAACTGAAAAATTTTCTTCCAAGTAGTAAGGTTTTTGTTCAAGCTTTACCAGCACTCCCGTCCATGGAATTAGCTGATCCATCGGTTGACACACCCAACAGAATAGATATTCTTTTAGGATCTGAGGTATATAGCCAGATCTTGTTCGAAAGTTTGATCAGAGGTTCTTCCGGCTCTGTCGTTGCACAACATACAAGACTCGGTTCGATCTTATCTGGTAAAATACACAGCAAAAATAAAGAAATCAACCATGGCGAGACGTGTCTCAATGTAGTAAACCTACATTTAGCTCAATCAAATGAGAACGAGCTTCTCAAAAAGTTTTGGGAGCTAGAGACCGAACCATCCTATGATAGGACTAAACACATAACTAGACTCTAGAAGAGAAAAGGTGTGAGGAACTTTTTGTTAAAACTACTAGACGCGATGAGTCTGGTAGGTACATCGTCAAACTACCCTTCAAAACGGAAAATCCACTTTGTCTACACGGTAATCTTAAGAATATCGCGCACAAGCATTTTCTCATGTTAGAAAGACGTTTGTTGAGAACACCCAATCTCAAAACATCATCAAGAGTATTCCAAGGTCTTGGAGGAGTACCTCAGTTCGGGCCATGCAGAAGTGGTAAAACCAAGTGAAGTGGTCAAAAAAGGAGTAGTATATCTACCACACCACGCCGTGGCTCGTCAAGATAAGTCTACTACAAAGGTTCGCATGGTGGTTGACGGATCATGCACCGATTCTAATGGAATATCACTGAATAGTGAATTAATGGTGGGTCCTACTCTCCAACCAGAATTGCGACATTTGATAATACGATGGCGGTGCTACTCGATCGCTCTTATAGCCGACATTGTTAAAATGTATCGGCAGATAAAGGTGGCTGATGAAGACGTAAGTTTTCAACGTATATTTTGGCGTGAAAATTTAGATGTCGCATTACAACATCTTCGTTTCTTGCGAGTAACTTTTGGTACTTCCTCAGCCCCATTCCTTGCTGTTCGATGTCTCCAGTAGCTAGTCAACGACGAGGGTTCTGAATTCCCATTAGCGGTCTCTAGAGTCCTTAATGAATTTTATATTGATGACTTGATGACCGGCTGTCATTCCATAGCTGAAGGATTAGAAATTTACGAGCAAATTACTGCTTTGTTGAATCGTGGAGGATTTCCACTTCAGAAGTGGTCAAGTAATAGCAAGGACTTACTGAAAATAATCAAAAAGGAGGCAGATGATGTAAACCAGAATTTGGAACTAAAAACTGACGACGTTATAAAGATTCTCGGTCTGAAATGGAATAGAGAAGCTGACGAATTTCGTTTTACGGTCGATCTGCCTCCTTTGCAAGCTCCTGTAACAAAACGAAAGATGATCTCTGATATTGTTCGTCTCTACGATCCTTTGGGGTGGATAGCACCGGCTATCACCACAGCCAAAGTTTTTATTCAACAGGTGTGGCTATCCAGCGTTGATTGGGATAGTGAACTTCCGGATTCAATTCTTAAAAACTGGACGAATTTTCGAAACAATTTGAAAGCGCCCACGGAGTTTCGAGTACCTCGATGGATCCACTCCAAGAAAGACGACAAGGTATTTGAATTGCACGGGTTTTCAGACGCATCTAATGTGGCGTATGCAGCAGTCGTCTACGCGCGCATTATTGATGAACAAGGAAGAGTTCATGTGCATTTGATCACCTTCAAAACCAGAGTGGCTCCAATCAAACAAGTGTCCATCCCACGCCTAGAGCTGTGTGGCGCGGTATTTCTAGCCAAGCTTTTAAATGAAGTGGCAGATACTCTTCAAGTACCTAAAGGGAATTTACATGCATGGACCGACTCATCAATTGTGCTAGCCTGGCTAAGTAGTCATCCTAGCCGGTGGAAGACCTTCATCGCAAACAGGGTATCGGAGATCCTCACCGATAGAGATCTATGGTCTCACGTTGCCTCTAAGGAAAATCCTGCAGATCCTGCATCTCGAGGAACACAACAGTCGGAATGTGTCGAGAATTTGCTCTGGAATCAGGGTCCCGAGTGGCTGCATCTGGAAGAAATTAATTACGAAAAAGCGAGTTGAAGGATACAAAACTGTAAGAGAGAAAACCTAAAATTGTGATTCATGTTACTACAAGTAACGAAAAAAACGATGAGCTATGTCTCGATTTTCGTCCTTAAGGAAACTTATCAGAGTGCTGTCGTTGTGCCGAAGGGTCCTGCGGTGGAAAAATCTGAAAAAGACAAAACTGAAAATATTAATACACAGTTAACAGCAAAAGAAATCAACGATGCTTTACTTACCTGTATAAAAGTGTGCCAAAAACAGAGTTTCTATGAAGACATTGATAATTTGCAGAATCGTAGAAAATTAAATAACAAAAGCAAACTTACTTCTCTGAATCCATTCTTAGACGCAAATCAAATCCTCAGAGTTGGCGGAATGTTACAAGGTGCTCAGGTCAATGAAGACATGAAACACCCGTTTATTCTCCCTCACAAGTCGCCGTTAACGCAATTAGTGATTGACGAAGCACATAAGACTACGTTGTATGGAGGGCCTCAATTAATGCTTAACTATTTGAGAAGCGGTATTGGATTATTGGTGCAAAGAGTCTCGTTCGTCGGTTTGTGCACAAATGTGTGACTTGCGTCCGCCACTATGCTCAAACGAGCCAACAAATGATGGGACAGTTGCCCATATCAAGGGTGACCGCACATAGCACCTTTCCACAGATGTGGCGTAGACTATGCTGGCTCAATCAGCGTGCGCCTTTCAAAGGGTCGCGGTCATCACTCCACAAAGGGCTATATATGTCTGTTTGTGTGTATGGCCACAAAAGCCATGCACCTCGAAATGGTCAGTGATATGACTGCACAAAGCTTTTTAGCTGCATTTAAAAGGTTTGTTGCACGAAGGGGTCATGTTGCAGATTTGTGGAGTGATAATGGCACTACCTTTGTGGGAAGCGCTAGGGAATTAAAGAAACTGTTGGATGCGGAAAGATCTAGTGTTGTGGCTGAAATCGCGGATTGGATGTCTTCAAATGGCACTAATTGGCACTTCATCCCTCCCCATTCTCCAAACTTTGGAGGATTGTGGGCAGCGGGCGTAAAGTCAACCAAGCACGATCTCAAGCGGGTCATAGGCAATAGCACCCTCACATTTGAAGAAATGACAACAACCTTGTCACAAATTGAGGCGTGCTTAAATTCAAGGCCTATTTCTCAGTTATCTAATAATCCAGGCGATCCAAATCCTTTAACACCCGGATATTTCCTAGTAGGTGAGCCATTAGTGCTCGTACCCGACATTAATTATGAATATGCCAACATTAGCAATCTCAAAAGGTGGCATCTTACTCAACGTATGGTCCAGGGTTTTTGGCGTAGATGGTCTCATGAATATTTGACGCAGCTGCAGCACAGATATAAATGGTCAGACCAAATCCCAGAACCTGAAGTTGGAAGTGTTGTGCTTGTCAAAGAAGACGACCTCCCACCTGTCAGGTGGCTTTTTGGTATTATTACTGAAAAACATCCCGGTTTGGACAAATTAACGCGAGTAGTCACAGTTAAATATAAAGGTAACTTTATTAAGCGACCTGTGTCGAAGTTAATCGTTTTGCCTTTAGAGAGCGAGTGATTTAACGAACACTATAATTTACTAGTACTTACAATTAAATGTAATTTTAAGGTGTAACTAAGTCGTAAGGTTATTTTGCATTGTTGATATCTTTGCACACTACACAATTTATTGTATTTTAATTTAGAAGTTTAGTTCCTTTAGTTGAGCAAAATTGTTCGTTTACATTTATAAAGTATTTTTTTTCTGTTTCTGTTTATGCTTGTATTATTTCCGTTTATGGACTTGGTCCACGGCGGGCGGAATGTTAATACTTCTATTAACATTATACATACATTTAGTTTGGGTAAGATGTAGGCCGGTAGATGGCGTTGAACCTTTTATGTAATTTTCTAAAACGCGCTATTGAGTTGTTCTCGGAAACTGTATAACTGTGGAGTGATTTACAAATAAAAACGTATTATTGGAACATACAGGCTGTTTCATTTTGGGTATTTTTGGGACGCTATACAGTGCCTCTAATTCCAATATCTTCCAGTTTACTAAGAAGAATGGGGACAGAGTTTGTGTCAAAAGCTTTGTTTAGGTCAAGAAAAACTGCTAAACATTTTTTTCTACTATCTAAGTTTTTTACCACGTGAGTACTTAATTCTATGATAGCATCTTGTGTGGATATACCTTTACGAAAACCAATATGAGATTGTATTTATTTAAAAAAAATAATAAACGAGTATTGATCAGTTTCTCCATGATTTTTGAAAATGCAGTTATTACGATATTAGTCGATAATTATTTACATCGTCCTTGTCACCATTCCCATACTGGCGTAACAATTGATTATTAAGCACTTTTGGGAATATCCCCTTACTAAAACGTAGATTTATCAAATGGCTTATTTAAGGTACAAGAATAAGATGAGAATATTTAAAAAAATTTGTAGGTATGCTATCCCATCCCGGGGAACTGTTTGAATCAAAAGTCATTAACATATTTTTGACCTCATAGGAATCCGTATCCAGCAGAACAAAGATGAAGGCTGATTATGTAATGCAAAAGTTTTAGCGCCTTGCGCTCCATTATTTAAAAGTATATCTTCTGCCAGGGTTT
Source organism: Hyposmocoma kahamanoa (assembly GCF_003589595.1). Taxonomy (NCBI): domain Eukaryota; kingdom Metazoa; phylum Arthropoda; class Insecta; order Lepidoptera; family Cosmopterigidae; genus Hyposmocoma; species Hyposmocoma kahamanoa. The sequence goes on from NW_020654289.1 coordinate 12,544,398, forward strand.
TACCAATGCTAGTAAAATATTCATCAACACGATTAACGGATGATAATGGCGATGACGTAATATTTAGTAAATTAATATTAGAGATTTTAGTTTGTTTAGATTGAGTAATTTCATTGATTGTCTTCCATAGGTTTTTTATTTTTGGTTGAAATAGCTAATTTATCGCGTTCAAATTTTCGTTTGAATTTTTTTATTAATCTATTACAGTAGTTTCTGTACCTACAATAAGTTATATTTAGTGTCTCATTTTTAGGATCTGACTTTTTACTTTTTCTGTATATTGTTTCTATTTATTATACATCTTAAAATGCCTTCTGTAATATAGGGTTTAATTATTCGTCTATATCTTGAAATAGATAGGATTTTGGTATGTTCTAAGAGAGCGTTGGATATTTTATTAACGAACAGGTCTGTTAAGATATTCGGATCTATATGGATAAACAATTCGTGAAGATTTTGTTTCTGCAAACTTCTATTCTATCTAAATTAATTACCGTTTTTGCCTTAGTACAAACTGGGGATACTGAGGTATAGGACAGAGTTAACAGTACCATGAGATAATCGGTTCAAATCAAATCATTTATTTGCATGTCACAGTTACAGTACATTTTTAAATACAATTTAAGGTGTTATGTCGTTGTATAGGATCATGTGACGCCCTGTAAGGGCATGGCAAATTAAAGAGGGGCATTTATAAATTATACTAACAAATTTTTATCAACACTGTCTATGCATGCATTAAATTCGTTATGATGTAAATACGTACTTAAGCTATCAATCATTCAATATTAAATTAAATAAATAAATAATAAAATAATAAAAATTAACAATTCATAAAGATATCAACATTATCATATTTATGGAATGAAAAGTACAAAATAAAAATAGGTAATAGTCTTAATATTATTAAATAAATGTCAATGGCAATTTCATAATATAATTTTAAATAAATTCCAGCAATGTCGTATTATTATTATTATTCCTCCAAATAATAGGGGTTAAAGTATGAAATTGCCGATTTGTACTGAAAATCTAAATTGTTTATTTTTTAAATTTTTAACAAATTTATTTAATCAAAATAGTTGCCATTATTATCTATACATTGCTGCCATCTAATGGGAAGGTTATTAATGCCTTTGCGATAGAACTCCGACGATCTAGACTGCACAAACTGTGTGAAAGCATTTTGTACTGCCTCCTGGGAAGAAAACTTCTTGTCACGTAGATAATTGTCCAAATCACGAAAAAAATGGTAGTCCGTTGGAGCAAGGTCTGGTGAATACGGAGGATGACGAATGGTTTCTAACTGCAGTTCCTGAAGGATCAAAATGGTGTCTCGTGCTGTGTGAGGTCTCGCGTTGTCGTGGAGCAATAATGGTGAAGATCGATTCATGAGTCGGGGCTGTTTTACTGCTAGTTTTGTCAACATGGTTCGGAGTTCGACACAATAGACATCTGCCGTTATTGCTTGACCAGATCGGAGAAAACTATAGTGAATAACACCATGCTGAGACCACCAAACAGTTACCATTACCTTTTTATTGGTAAGTTTTGCTTTAGGACACTGTTGTGGCATTTGACCTGGGGTCAGCCATTGCATTTTTCTTTTCCGGTTATCATAAAGAATCCACTTTTCATCACATGTTACAATTCGATCCAATATTCCTTCATTTCTGTACCGGTTCAACAAGGCAACACAAGTTTCAACACGCGTTTCTTTCTGCAGATCAGTCAAATCATGAGGCACCCATTTTTTCGTATTTTTTTATTTTATTGATTTGACGCAAGTGAGTCAATATTGTGGGTAAGGTAACGTTAAACCATGCCGCTAATTCCTGGGTAGTTTGACTAGGATCGGCTTCCACTATCTCTCTTAATTCATCGTTATTCACCTGTGTGGGCGGTCTTCCTCGTGCCTCGTTCTTTAAGTCGAAATTTCCATCACGAAAGCGTTTAAACCAAAATCGTACGGTGCGTTCATTAGTAGACCCCTCTCCAAACGCAGCATTGATATTGCGGGCTGTTTCTGCCGCGTTAGTTCCGCGTCGGAACTCGTATTCAAAAATCACTCGAATTTTCGCAGTATCCATCTTTCTTGTCTAAATTGAATAACAAAAACAATTGAAAGTCGATATTCAACTGTTTCAAATTTAAAAAAAAGAATCACAGAAACCATTTGAAAAAAGTTTCATTCGAAAACCTCAAACCATGAAGATTCTATGAAAATTCAAAGAACCTATTGCAATAAAACGGCAATTTCATACTTTAACCCCTAATATTTATCACAGAAATATCCATTTATATTGTAATAGCATTTTTTAATTAACAGCTTTTTCAATGTTTTATCAAAGTCAGTGTCTTTTACTATGTCTCTAATGTTAATTGGTGGATTGTTGTACAATTTTATCGTCATATAATGAGGACTTGAGGCCACTAGTAGCAGATTGGTAAGGGTAGTTTCTAATTTGTGTAGATTTCGATTATTCCTTTTTACGGTTGTTATTGTCGCATAGAGATTTTTATGTTTTCTTACAAATTTACAAGACTCGAGAATGTATATTGAAGTTACAGTGAGAATGCCATGTTTGCCATAAAGAGAGGTTTGCATGATACCATTTGGTTGACGTTTGTTAATATTCTAATACACTTTTTTTGCAATGTGAAAATATCTTTAATATCTGAACTGTTACCCCACAAAATTATTCCGTACGAGATTATCGAATGAGCATAAGCATAGTATGCCGACAGAGAAGTTTCAAAATCGGTTATTTTTTTCAAATTTCTTAGAGCATAAATGAATGACGACAGTTTGCGGGCCAGTGTTTGTATATGTTGCTTCCAAGTGATAGTGGAGTCGATTTCAATTCCCAATAAAGTTGCGGAACTAACAGTTTGTAAAGGTGTATTGTTGTGCTTATATGATATTTCTAATTCGTTTTATTGAAATGGTCGAAATTGTATTAGTTTTGTTTTATTTAGTAGTAAATTATTCATTTCAAGCCAATGTGTCAATTTGTCAAGTATTAAATCTAGTTTTTCAGATAATTCAACTGTGTTGGAGCAAGAAGTTACGATATATTACGATTATATAGAGATTACGGTTGTAGAGGTGTTTAGAATAGCAGACATTACCCTAGTATTAAGTTTGTGCATAAAATGATCTAAATGTGCTTGTTCTCTTGTTGGAATTGAGTGCCCCGGAAGAAATACTATGCATTGACAAAGACGTGAGGTAGTTTTGTCTATTTTTACGTTCAAAAAATTGCAATATCACTAGAAATTATAGTATTTTGTCGCTGCGTTGGGGTTGGAAGGGAAACGATAAATGCCTAATATTATATGATTGAGAAATACAATTTTTAAGGAAGATGCGTACGATAACATAATTTCTTTTACTTTAACCTGATGACTGTTCTTTATATAAACTCCATCGGTCTGGTCGAGTAACTTCGTTGTACAGTCAGTGAGGAATGTGTTTCTTAGTGCTTAGCCAGCACTCCGTAAAAATTATAATATCCACATCAAGTTTAAACCGTGAGAAGGTAATTTCAAAGCCATTCAAATTGCTGTAGACACTTCGAATGTTCTGAATTATGAGATTTAGACTAGCTTTCACTGCTGGTATGTGGTTAGATAAATCGTCCAATGAACAAGTAGCAGTTTTTGCTATTTCAGTTTCGTCTATTTCTTGTAGGATTTGTAATGAGTTATCCATAAATGACTGTAAGATATCGTCCGATGGTCATATGAATTTGGTCACGACAGACTGCCCGAAAAAAATACGTACCAATAGTTGAAACTTAAGAACTCGATACTTCTTCTTCTTCTTCTTCCTGTCCTTGTACCACGCTAGGTGGGGTCGGCACAACATGTATTTTTCTTCCACTCTCCCTTATCAGCTGTCATTTTTATACTCGCACCTTTCTTATCCATGTCATCTTTCACACAATCCATCTATCTTTTCTTTGGCCTTCCTTTCTCCTTATATCCCTCGACATTCATACCTAACACTCTTCTCGTCATATAAAATTCTTCCCTCCGCAAGACATGTCCATACCACGCTATTCCTACATTCCAACTCGCAATCTTCAGTTTTAGTTCCCGGACTCGCTTCTACTTCTTCTAAGAACTCGATACACGACAAATTAATTATTCTTGACTACTGTATTTAAAAGAAAGGAATTCTTAAGTCTGTACGAGATGGAAAACTGAATGAACTACACGAAAGCTCGAAAACCAAATTATTTTTGGGCTGTGTACTTACAAGAAAGAAAGACCTAAGCCTGCATGAGACGACAAACTCTGTCCAGAGTTTGTCACGTGACAAACTTCGGACAATGATATGCGAAAACTTGTTCACGCAAGTTTAGCTAGAGCATTATGTTAATAGCGGCTTACCTGAGCGGGTTACCGGCTTTCAACGATATGAAATGTTGCCTAAGTTTTAGTAGCAATGATGATTTTAAATTATTTAGTGTTTACATTGCGAAAGAACTAAGTTGATTTATTTAAGAAACAAGACAATAAATAAGAACATTAGAATGTTCAATTACTAAGGGTAAATAAAATTAATGGAAACACATTGCCTTAACAAGTTGCCAAAATACTGGGAAGTTCGAGCTCTATAAGATTACGTCGATAAGGTAGAAATAATTATCAACTAAAACGACGGTATACGAATTAGACATCTGTTTAGTGTACTATGCGTATTTGATTATCTGATTCTAGATTTAAATAATTGACAAATATACCTAAATTTAATTCACAATAGGTTGATTTTTGACAAAAAATGTTAGTCGGTTGAGTTAATTAATAGAGACTGTGCCGTAAATTGCATTATGATTGAAATCATGTATTTAAAAGCGATGCCACACTGTGCGTTGCGTCGGCGTTGCGACGCCTGAAAATGGCGCTGAATACTACATATAAGTTAACTATATGCCAAACATGCAAAATTTTTTGTATCAGTAGAGCCTCTTGTGAAAGAGTTCGTTCAGTTAAGTACTGCCATCTTACATATTTCTACCGCCAAGCAATAATGTAAGCATTACTACGTTCCGGTTTCGATTTATGCTGGTGAAATTACAGGTACATGGGACTTGTCATCATATGTGTCAGAGTGTGGGGCGCAGTGGCAGTGACCCTCAGATCTTAGTGATTTAAAGCTCTGAGTGGCACTGCAACTGTTATGGACAGGCGCACGATTTGTTCGTCCCGTCACTTAGTATTATAAAACAAAACGTGCTTGTGTTTAAACGGTCCGGAGAATGATGCTGCGATGCGTTAGTAAGCGGCGTTACGTTGCTACACCGCATTGCTCGTATGGCACTCGGTGCGTTAAAATTATAGGCTATTTATATTGTGGCGGAACGAAATGGAAGCGAATTTTTATAACGATATTGTACATAGCATAATGAACTTTATGGTCAATAAAGTAACGTACATACTAGATCCGGGCCAAAATTTTGCAAAACGCATCGGCTGCGCTCGTGTGGCATTGCTCTTAGGAAGTCACCATACTTATTAAAACGAAATCGGCGTGAGCTTGACACGAAACATAAATAGTCACAAGCGACAATTTATGTTTTTATATTACACGTGTTTTTTGTATGTTGATTCCGCTTGTATCATGCTTGAAACGCAAATCTTTTTTATTTTATTACATACACGTAAAGCTTTCTCTGTTCGGTTTAATAAATTATTAATTATGCGGGAATTCCGTAATAGATATCATTATTTTTTAGCTATGTATATTATATTGGTGTTGATGTTCGTGACGGTGCCTACTTTTATCAAATTGTCAATGTTTTATTTGGCAAGCAATCAATCGCATATCTTAATAACCAGCAATATAAGCAAAATTGTTTCTACGACAAAATACTAGAAAATTATACAGTCAACCGTGACCATGGGACCTGTAAAGGGCCCGATACGTCGGTTTGTTTGAAAAAACAAAAAACAAATATACGCGATTTAAATCCGGAAAAATAGTTTCATTAGGAAATGAAACTATCTACAATATATCTATATATTTTGAATATACACACATAGGAATGTGTAACAATCGCGAAAACCTGAGAACTCGATAGAAAATTATATTCAAAAGAAAAACTTTCTTAAGTTTTGTAAGAAGAATTTTTATGGATTTGTACTTTGTTTCACTTGGAATTTCCGCTTTGGTATTCTTAAGTGTACTCTACATTTTTGTATAGATTGGTTTTAAATAAATTATACACAAAACCTTGGTTTTTAAATTTGGAGTTACTGTTTTCTTACACGAAATATTTCTTTTATAAATCATTAATTACAAATAAAAATAAAATATAGACTATATCAGATACAGCCTCCATAATTGTTACTAGTCAATTTTAACATTTTATTAGTATAGTGCAATTATGTACATTTTTTGAGAAGTTCTATCCATTAACATTTACATTTACAATTAACATTTTTTGGACCTTGCTTGAATTGTAGTATCAACGAAGTCCTGTAAACACGTAATAACTTTTTAAATAATAGTCCCTAGTCTTGTAATGGTTAAAATATGTTTTACTACATATACTAAAAGACAATATACTTAATCTCAAATAATAATAATAATAACAACGCACACACTCAACATAGCCCCGCACTAGAGGAAACCCTGTCTCGCGGGTGCCATGGGTACACACATAGATAACCATAAATTACACCCAAACTCACGAGAGAAATAAATGTAGACCATACAAATATTTCTCCCGGCCCTGAAATCGAACCTGAGACCTCTGCGTGGCAGTCCGGCATAGTAACCGTTTTACTTAGAACATACGTGTTTTAAGTAATATTATAGATGATTTACAAAGGCTAGCAGCAATCAGTTTTTATCACAATTTATATTTATTTGAAAATTACCTGACCTATCTCTACAACAAACTATTTTAACTAATTCTGCTTTTATTTCGTGAAATAATAGAAGAAAATAATTGTAAAACTCAATCAAATCATAAACATTTATAATTTATAACACGTCATTGAAGCTTATGTGCCAGATAACTAGCACTCAAACTACGGTATTCCTTGTACTATAAGTACTTGAGCCACGGAATTCACTCCGGGGCGCTACCCTCATTCTAGACTAGAACCAATATAGAAAAGTTCATTTCCCAAATTGATCTTATCAGCAATCGAACTTGATCGGCAATTGGACTATCCAGCGCTGACAATTCAATTCGTTGGGCCACCGAGGTCATTCAATAATAATCGCCGTAATAAAACAAATGTCTGACATAGGTTAACATGATTCGCATGTAGCTGAGTCATAACTCAATGCGATGCGAATTATGTTGTAACTACTACACCATGCCCCGTAATAGTGTTTAAAATCTAATATTTCCCATAGAACACGATACATAAAGCTCAAATTAAAAAAAACTACATCCTAGGATTGCATGTCGAATGACCATTGTGAACATTTTGAATGTTACATTTGTTCTACTGATACAATAAATAGAAATATTGTTTGTTTGAGTAAGACACTGTATGTTGGTTTCATTAAGACGAGTATTAATATCAGAAGTCAATATTAGATATAGGTTTTAATACTAAACAAAGGTTTTTAAAGTATAATGAAACTTTGATGTAAAACGCATACGGCAAATATGTTGGCCCAGCATTGGAAGGCCAATACCAACGTATAGACAGCCTATTTGCCTTGCCTTGCCATCCCTCGGTGTCGCTCGCCTAGCTGGCCGACCGAAGGCCAGCGTCAAAGTGTATTGAGCTCATTTGGCGTAACTTCTCTTAACTCTCAGTCGCTCGTGACCACACATCTCACTTCGGAATGGTGTAAGTTTTTCTACGTTAATCAAAGGCGCTCGCCTGCAATCGGTTAATAGTATTAAAAAGTTTAGCTTCAGTAATCTGAAATAACTTTTGTAATTTTTCAAAATAAACAGTTTAAATTTAATTAAATTAAATTTTAAGTGTCTACATCATCATCATCATCATTCAGCCATACGACGCCCACTGCTGGGCATAGCTCCCCCAACGATCTCCACGACGATCGGTCCTGCGCTGCCCGCATCCATCGGCTTCCCGCGACCTCCACCAGATCGTCGGTCCACCTGGTGGGGGGCCTACCCACTGAGCGTCGTCCGGTGCGCGGTCGCCATTGAAGAACCTTTCCGCCCCAACGGCCATCGGTTCTCCTAGCTATGTGCCCCGCCCACTGCCACTTCAGCTGAGCAATTCTTCGAGCTATGTCGGTTACCTTAGTTCTCCTACGGATTTCCTCATTTCTGATTCTATCACGCAGGGAAATACCGAGCATCGCTCTCTCCATTGCCCGCTGATTGACCTTGAGCCTTCTTATGAGGCCTATAGTGAGGGACCACGTTTCTGATCCATATGTGATCACTGGCAACACACACTGGTCAAAGACTTTCGTCTTGAGACATTGAGGTAATTTGGACGCAAAGATTTTTTGGAGTTTCCCGAACGCTGCCCATCCGAGCTGTATTCGACGAGAGATCTCTTTCTCAAAGTTGGACTTACCTAACTGGACTGTCTGCCCCAGGTATACGTAATGGTCAACAACTTCGAGTGTAATGCTCCCAATTTTTACTGGAGCGGGTACAACATGGACATTCGACATGATCTTCGTCTTGTCCATGTTCATCTTAAGACCCACTCTTTGGGAAACACTACTGAGATCTTCGAGCATTGTGTTCAGGTCTCCCAAGGTCTCAGCCATAAGAACTATATCATCGGCAAATCGAAGGTGTGTTAGGTACTCGCCATTGATGTTGATGCCAAGTCCTTTCCAGTCCAGAAGCTTGAAAATATCCTCCAACGCAGCAGTGAACATCTTTAGAGATATCACATCTCCCTGTCTCACGCCTCGTTGCAGTTGGATAGGATTAGAGCTCTGATCCTGTAATCGGACTGACATAGTGGCATTTTTGTATAAGTACCTTAACACCTCTATATACCTATAGTCTATTTGGCACCTTTGAAGAGACTGCAGCACCGCCCAGGTCTCGATCGAATCAAAGGCCTTCTCATAGTCCACAAACGCTAAGCAAAGTGGCCGGTTATACTCCTCTGTCTTCTGTATAACCTGCCGCAGCGTATGGATGTGGTCTATGGTACTAAAACCCTTTCGGAAACCGGCTTGTTCGGGAGGTTGGAAGTCGTCAAACCTGCGAGCGAGACAATTCGTGATAACTCTCGAAAACAACTTATAGATATGGCTCAGAAGCGAGATTGGCCGATAGTTCTTCAAGAGTGTTTTATCACCCTTTTTGAAGAACAGAACGATCTCGCCTCTGCCCCATGCCTTCGGCGTTTGACCTTCGACGATGACAGAATTGAAAAGCTTCTGGAGGACTTTAAGTATCGGCTTGCCACCCGCTCTCAGAAGTTCTGTAGTGATTCCATCATCGCCCGCCGCTTTGTTGTTCTTGAGTTGTTTGAGAGCCACACTAATCTCATACAGGCTGACGTCCGGGATATCTTCGGTATAATGTCGGGTAAGCTTGGCTCTGGGGTCTCTAACCTCGCTTTCAACAGGTGCTTTCGTGGAGTATAGCTGTCGATAGAAACTCTCTATCTCCCTCAGGATTTCAGGCTTAGATGAAATGATGCTACCGTCATCAGTCTTTAGCTTCGTCAGTTGGCTTTGCCCAATAGACAGATCTCTCGCGAATACCTTGGAGCCTTTGTTCCGCTCAATGGCCTCTTTAATACGCTCTGTATTAAATTGGCGTATGTCGCTAGTCAAAGACTTCGATATCTGCCTATTTAGCCGCCTGTAGTGACTTGCATCCTCTGAGTTCTGTAGCCTCATTTCATTTCTATATTCCATGAGTTGAAGTGTTTTGTCGGAGAGTTTCTTTGTTCTGGTACGGTGGGTTTTGAAAAACTTGGACCCAACCCTACGGACAGTGTCCACCACCATGTTGTTTAGATCGTCCACATCTATGCAGTTTTCGAGGGCTTCGAAGCGGTTTTGAAGTTCGAGCTGAAAGCTCTCGGGGTTTTGGAGTTGTGCAGGTATTGGTCGGAGCGTAGACTCTATCAGTCGAGTTCTTTCCAGACGGATATTGATATTCAATGTGCCTCGTACCAACCGGTGATCACTTCCTGTTTTAACGGTGTTGATCACAGAGACATCATTGAATATATGCTTTTTCGTCGACATGATAAAGTCAATCTCATTTTTTATTTTGCCGTCCGGACTCATCCAGGTCCACTTACGAGTTGGAGATTTCCTGAAAAAGGTGTTCATCGTATAGAGGTTCTCCTTTTCCATGAAATCAACCAACATCCGGCCTCTGGCGTTCCGCTGTCCAACTCCAAATTGCCCCACTCTCAGTTCATCACCGCAACGCTTTCCCAACTTTGCATTGAAGTCCCCCATAACAATCGTGTAGTGGGTTTTGTAGCTATGCATGGCTTTTGAGATCTCCTCATACATAGCCTCCACTTCGTCATCTGGGTGTGTCGAGGTCGGAGCATAAACCTGAATGACATTCAACGAATATCGTTTTGATATTCTGAGTATCAGGTATGCCACCCTGGTCGACACACTTCCGATGGAAATCACGTTGTTAACAAGGGACTTGTGGACAATAAACCCGACACCGCCAAGGGACTGTTGGTCGCCCTCCCGGTAGTACAGTAAGTTGCCGGAATTAAGGATTATCGAGTCCTCCCCCTCTCTTCGGACTTCAGATAGCCCAATGATATCCCAGCGTAACTTACTAATAGCTTCTTCCAATTCTGTGAGCTTTGCGTCGGTCCTCAATGTGCGCGTGTTGTAGGTTGCCAGGTCCAGTCGTCGTCGTTGATGGTAGCCGGGTCTCCCCCGGGGATTCTTCGCACCCCATGCCCTGTTTCCAAAGCCGCTACCGTGACTAGGAAGAGCAGGACTGCCGGGGACTAGGGGCCAATTCTTTGGTGTGTGTATCATAGGGGGGGTTGTGCCATAATCGCCACGCTTGGCAGGCGGGTTGGCGATCGCAGTTCTGGTCAAGATGGGTAGAAGACGCTGCTGCCCGTCTTCTTCTGACAATTTTTTCCTTAGTCGCCTTTTACGACACCCACAGGACAAGAAGGGGGTGGTGCTATTCTAGGCCGGCACCACACGGTAAGTGTCTACACGTTTGTGAAAGGTCCAAGTTATAGCGTTCGGGGACCAAGTCCGCAGGCAGGGAATTATAATTAAAGAATTATGGCTTGCGCCAAGGCTCCCGCGCCAACTTGCTCCCCGAATAGTGGGCGCCGCATCGGCGTTGGGCAGGCTGCTGCCCAACCTCGGGAGGCCGCGAGCCCCATGCAGAAGGCTATACGCCGGGGTGACCCGGAGTATGGCCTTGTACGGGGCTCTCAGTTGGAGTGGGGCCTCACCAGCGGCGACGAAGTCGCTGCTGAGGAGGCCTCAGAGGGTGGTCGCCCTGCGAATGTGCAGGGCGTACATGACGGTGGCTTGCGCTGCCGCATGCGTCCTCGCCGGTACTCTGCCGTGGGACCTCGAAGCCGAGGTCCTGGCGGAGGTCCGCACCTACCGGCGGGGAATGAGGGACCGAGGCGAGCGACCCGCTCCCCAAGAGGTGGAGCGGTAGCGCGGCGCAGCGCATTCGGGACCGGTGGAAAGAGGGCTTGGCGGATCCCCCCTAAGGCGATCGTACCATAGAGGCGATCCGTCCTGTCCTCGTAGAATGGGTAAACCGGTCCTACGGGCCACTGTCGTACCACCTTGTGCATGTGCTGACCGGGCACGGCTGCTTCGGTCACTACCTGCACAAGGTGGCGAGGAGGGAACCGTCCCCGTCGTGTCACGAGTGCGGAGCTGCGGATGACACTGCACAGCACACCCTAGAGGTGTGTAGCCGGTGGGATGAGCAGCGCCGCACTCTGACGGGGACTGTAGGGCAGGACCTCTCGCTGCCGAGCGTGGTTGCCGCCATGCTCGATAGCGAGGAGTCCTGGGAGGCGATGGCCTCCTTTTGTGCAGAGGTTATGTCGCAAAAGGAGGCCGCGGAGCGAGCGCGCGAGGACGCGGCGGACGCGCACCCGCTCCGGCGCAGACGTACGGGGAGAAGGCGAAGGCAGTCCGCTGCTCGCCTGATCCGCTAGTGAGACCAGCGGGCTCTGGACAGGGACTCCGGAGCCTGCATTGCACGGCCACACTCGTCTGGGGGCGGGTCGGAGGACAACCGACTCGCCCCTCCGTTGGCGCGGGAGCCCTGGTGTAAGTTAGGGCGGCCGGGCGGCCTCGTAGTGAATGTTCACTGATCCCACGGCGCTGACTCAACCGGCGAGAGGGAAACCGGGGGGGGTTTTAGTGAGGTAGGCCCTCTAGTCTGGAGGGAGAGTCCTCACATAACCCCTGAGTTTCCCTGGGCTCAGGGGTATCCATAAAGATTTCCCCCCGTCAAAAAAAAAAGGCTCCCGCGCCAACGGAGGGGCAGGTCAGTTGTCCTCTGACTCGCCCCCCAGACGAGTGAGGCCGCGCAATACAGGCTCCGGAGTCCCTGTCCAGAGCCTGCTGGCCTCACTAGGCGATCTGGCGAGCAGCGAACTGCCTTCGCCTTCTCCCCGTATGTCTGCGCCGAAGCGGGTGCGCGTCCGCCGCGTCCTCGCGCACCCGCTCCGCAGCCTCCTTTTGCGACATAACCTCTCCGCAAAAGGAGGCCACTGACTCCCAGGACTCCTTGCTACCGAGCATGGCGGCAACCACCCTCGGCAGCAAGAGGCGGCGGCCTCATCCGGCGGTTGTCCTCCAACATCCGCCACGCCGCCTCCGTCGCTGTCTCTCCACGGTGGAGAAAGTCGACGGTTCCCTCCACCTTTCTGACGGCCTCTTTTATGGCTTTGACCACCGTCCCCTTGAGATTAGAAGACTTGGCGGTCTCCGCTAATAAGTGGCTACGGGACCTGTAAAAGGCCTGAAACGTTGATTTGTTTGAAAAAACAAATATTCGCTATTTAAGTCCGATAAAAAGATTCATTTCCAAAATTTCAAAATGTTTCTGTTAGGTGTAAGTTTCACTTGTACGTCTCCGTACAGTTTCAATGCACAATGAAACTGACAGTACCCAACGTATCGGCAGCTCCACAAAACTTGTATACGTTGACCGTTTGTAGACGGGAGCACTAGCCGTATATCAATTTGCCTACGCTCACGTTCGCCTAGACTCGACCAACATGTAATGCAGGCTTTAAGAGACTCGAGCCGTTAGAGCTTATTATGCACATGCCGTAGTTTTTACGCGCAGACGATACACGTGTCACGAAGGCGCGTTGACGGCGCCGCGCCGCCGCCGCGTAGAGGCTCAAAAAGCAAACTTGTGTTTGTGTCGATCCTAAGCTGTACAAATTCACTTATATTCGAGTCAACAACAACATCATTGCGTTGTAAGACTGAGGAAATGGGCGAGGGAAGAGCGCTCACGCCACTACGCCGCTCCGCTACGTGAGGCGCACTTAAGTTTCCGGAATGAATAAGAAAAAAATACTATAAATGGTCCGAAATGAATTTATTGTTTCTCAAAATATTCTCCGTTAACGTTAATGCACTTTTTCATACGAATGAACAAATTTTGAAAACATTTATGCCACTCCTCCGTGACAATCTCTGAAACATATTTTTCATACTCTTCGACAGCCTTTTCAGGTGATGAAAATCGTTGACCGCGTAACTGGTTCTTAATTTTTGGAAATAAATAAAAGTCACAAGGTGCCAGGTCGGGCCTGTACGCGAGATGGCTCATAAGGTCAACGTTGTTCACCTTCAAAAATTCATTTGTCAGTCTGGCCGTGTGAGAACTGGCATTATCGTGGTGCAAGATGATACGGTGTTTACGGTTATTTTTACAGAGTTTGTCAATAACTTCCGGCAAACAAATGGTTATGTATCAATCACTATTCACGGTACAACGATTTTCCAAAGCAACAGTAGCCACGTGTCCAGTTTTATTAAAAAATAATTAATCATCCATTTTGAGGCACTTTGCACGCGCGCCACTTTGGTTGGTTTCGTCTCATCTCGAAAGATCCATACGCTCGATTGCTGCTTTGTTTTGGGATCGTAACTATAAATCCATATTTCGTCACCTGTTACTATGTATGTCACAGACAAAATTTTACTCCCCTTCGTTGAATCTGCTAAACATGGCATTGCACCAAGTCACGCGATCCGAGTGCACAGCTTTTTCACACCCAAATGTTTGTGAAGTATTAATTGTATTTGACTCATGCCTATGCCTAAAGATGCCCGAATTTCATGGTATGTCACATGCATGTCTGTTTTGGTCATACGGCGCAAAGTATCGATGTTTTTGTTGTTCACAGCAGTGGACAGGCGACCATCACGAAATTCGTCACGAGATTCACACGACCGCGTTTGAATTCTGCAAACCAGCTATAAATAGTCGTCTTGCATGTTGCTTCCTCGCCAAAAGCAGTTTGAAGCCGAGCGAAGCTCCGCTGAGCTGTTTAATTACACTTAAATTCGTAGAAAATCATACTACGAAAATTTTCACGAGTTAAATCCATGGTGATGTAGACAACCGATTTCTAAAATGACGCCACAATGTAAAAACAAGTGACAGTCAGATGAAACAAACTGCATTCTACAGCCAAAGAGTTTCATTTTTAAATGTTGTAATTACTTTTTAAATATTGTTTATATAAGTGAAACTTATAGGGCGCCCTTTGTACCAGCGGTCGTCTGTATTGCCGTAAAGCACGTATGCACACGCATCTCTCGTTCCAGCAGATAAAGTAAGTATCATGCATTAAACACTGCGCCACTGAATTTGTGAACGTATGCAAAAGTTTACAGCGCAGCCAGTGACTGAATCTTGAATGAATTTGAATCGCGTTAACGTGCGTCAGCTGCGCGTCGTTATGCGCTGTGTGCATAGGCTCCTATACCCTTGTTAAGTTTCACAATCAAGTTATTTGTATACATATTTATTTATTTGCAAACCTTATAGCTTTTAAATTTGGTTCACAATTCTGAATAATCTACTTACATAGCCAATTACAAAGTTTGTCAGTTTACAATTCATTTTTTTATGTTACATAAAAACTAATTCGATGCCAGAACGAAGCGTCTTAAAAATATTGTTTATCAAACAACAATCTATCAATTTGAAATACATATTGATAACATATTATAACTAAATTCCGTTGTATTAATAGATTGAGAAATTATTTTTTTAATTATTATATTTTTTTTAATGAAACGGTATACAATATAATAAGCAAATGGACTATAGTAGAGTATGCGCATTTGTGTGTCTACTTGTGTGAGGTGTATGTGTATATGTGTGTTTGTGCTCTGTTTATATAACAATTATTACCTTTTAAAGTGGCGGTGGTCCCTCAAAGAATTAACAAATTTGTTGCCATTCAAAAAGAAGATATCAACGTCTTTAGGTTTGTCCACGTAAGTAAGCACAATTCTATGCAAAACAGAGTACTTCGCGTAGTTTGAACGGGCTGAGACCGTGCGCAAGGAGCGCTTATGTCTTGTACGAGTCGGGTAGGCCCACAGACCAATGCAAGCGGTCAACTCAGGACAATCCAATACAAAGTTATCTGTGACGAACAGAAAATTTATATCAGATAATAGACGCCTACCCTCAAGTAAATCCAGCTGGAAAAAATAGAGTATATAACATGACCTGACTAAAGGACGTTGTTTTTAGAAGTTTCCTATACAAAACACGCTTTCAATCAAAGTCTTTTTGCGAAAACTAGAACCTATACATACAATAATAATAGTATTACAAAAGTCTTTCAGTCGTGAGTTTTGAATACTTTCTCTATTATAAACGACAACTCTACAATTCCTGTTAACGAAGGTCGAGCCAAAATTATCAGAGTCGGCGTCCAAGTCAATTTTTTCACATTATCGTCGATATCTTGAATCAACTTAGGGAGACTGCGGTACCCGCTGATTCCATTAAAATTATACAACAAAGCGCCGGCGTATCAAAAAAACGGTTGCCATGTGACTGCCCATATTTTTATCGTCTTATGCTTCCGACATATTTTTAAAAATACTGCGTCTTCATTTATTATCTTTACTTTCGCAATGATTTCTTCACAGCTTCCCCCTTGTTTTCGTCTTATTCTTATTTTCAATGCCGTTTGAAAAAAAAACAGAGAGCAAAAGCCGCCATTAATTCACGTGTTCACTTTTACGCAGCAAAATATTACAACAAAAAAGTGAGTTTTTAGTGTTTAGGCATTGACTTACAAATAAATGGACGACGGGTCTAATACAAAAACCACGAAACAAATGTCCCAAGTCCACCTATTTAAACGTAGTGACATGTAAAGGAATATGAAAAAGTTAAAACGTTGAATTTAAATTGTAATGTCATCGCAGTACTGTCTAACTTTGCTTGCTTCGCTTCTAGTCGAACAAACGAAGACTAAAGCGTGAATGGCGCTCTGTATACGATTTTAACGCCCTATAAGTTCGGACACTTTTTAGCGCGGACCCGACGTCCATATAATTGTACGTCAATGTATTTAGGTGTAATTTTGATGTAAAATTAAAATAATAATCTTAGTAAAAACAATTTGTCAACTGGAATCAACTTCTTATCATGTCCAAAACACAAAACAAAAGACAAACCATTTCATCATTTAATCCTTCGTTTTCACATTTCATTGTTTACATTGTTTAGACACAATATTCACATATTCAGACCAAGCTTTGTTCATACATCTACAATAACGGTATATGTAATACGGACCAAAATTTTTGGCTACATCGATATTAAAAAAAAAATCTTTATTTTAATCGGATACTTCAATGTTGACATGATGATCCTACTTAGAGGATCGACAAAATACAAATTCTACATCATACAAGTCAGCCGTGATTATACTCCAAGCCGAAGGCTTCCGGTAAAAGCGAACATAGCGAAACAGCGAAATTAAAACGGATATCGTTTTATCCCACAATTTTGACACATGGAACTACGAAGCAATATTCATCAAACAAACGATGTCTCTCTCTTGATGGTTTTATAGAATAATGATCTATTTGAAAATCAACCTAATTCATCAGGAAGATGGTTTAAAAACACCTGTAGCAAATCGTCGCCTTACTTTCTCAAACTCGTATCTTGAAAAAAATTATTTTTTACTTTTTTACGTTAATCGATAGCGAATACTTTACATACATAACTGCAAAAAACTCGAATGTTCATACAGCGTGCAGTTATCTAATTATCGATTAAAACTATATATTGTATCTCTCTCTCCCAATCTATATACTATCCAGATTGGGCGAGATAACTGCAGCAAACTCGTAACTTAAGATACGATTCTTTCTTTCTTTCATAACATTATTTAGTGCTTGTTGACAAGTTTTTTTTACAAAAACGGCTATCATTTTGGTTAATTTATAAACTTTAAACTTTTGTGGAAAAAGTGAATTTTTATCAATTTCACAGTTGGATAATACGCTTCGAATGGTGAGTTTTTATATTACTTTGTTATACTTAATGGCAGAATAAATCTATGCACGTAAATACATTCAGTAAGGTGCCTACCCACTTAGAGTCTTATTATCAAAAAAAATATCTAATGCGTATGAATTAAATTATTGAGACAACTTACTTATGTACTTTTTGTTCTCATAACAATACTATACTATAGATAGCGAACACTTGGCTAAAAATAATCTCTTGAATTTTGGCGCCAAATTCCTCATGTATTTATACATCTGTGACACTATTTAATTTTGATACGTACTGATAAATTAAATTTTTTTGTCGTCCTATTTATTATTCTCTATTTTACTTATTTCAAATAATGAGACGTTATAATTAAGAAAAAGTAAGGTTCATAGACGAGCGTCATCATAGAGCGTACGAGTATATTTATACTGAATAAACTCGTACTTACTATTTAGGTGGAATTGAAAAACCTATTTAGTATTATTATCATCGAATGGATGGCACACAGTATAACGCTTGCCATCGCGGTGAAAAGATTTTACTAATCGGCGTAAGGTACTTGCCGATTGTTGCCCTGGTTGCACCAGACGTATAGGAAAGGAATAGTACGTCGTGCGGGGAGGCTCCTTACGTGCACTCCAAAAAATAAATATATAAAATCAATTGGGCATGTTTATTTTATTTCAGATGCAGTTTTTACGGGGCAAGAGACTTGTGAATTTAGTTAATCAAAATTATTCTGCGGCAACTAAGACCTTTTCTTTTCTTTTCTTCTTGATGAAAAAAACCGGATTCTTAATTTTTAGAAAATATCCATGCCAAGAATCACCCACACAGCAGCAAATTAATGTTATTATAGACGATTAAAACTGGTGAATTGATTCCAGTATTTACTGGTCACGACACATGAAGACTTTCATCTCAATCTGATTTTTCAATAAGTGTAAGCGAATATGACCCGTGTGTGTCAGACTCACAGACATCTAACGATGGACATGCATCTAAACAGTTGGACGAATCATCTGGACTTATCAAAATGAAAAGAGCACGAAAAGGTAAAGGAAATGATTAAAACTGGACTAAGAACAGACTAATACATAAAAGAACGCGCGGACAAGAATATTCAGTATGATTCCTGCAGACTTTCATAGTTTTTATAATGATTTGCCTCACGAGTGATGGACTCTATTACGAACTTAATTAACGCACCTAATTTCTTTCAATATTTATCTGTATTACCTACGTAATGAATATGAGGTTTAATTAACAAAATCGGTTGTTTAATTCAATGATTAAATCTCGAAATTACAGTTAATTGTGGTAATTTGAAAAGAGCAAACACGCAACTTAAGCACAAAAGTAACTGAAATTAGAGATACCACAATTCAGCAAACTCGTATCTTAAAAAATGCGTTTTATATACTAAAGTACAGGTTGATTTCACACAACTATATCTAAATGTGTAGCTTTTACTGATTCTTAAAATATTGCATCCAAATTAAAATCCTCAATGTGTAATAAAAAAAACTTTGAAGTTTCTTCTTCTTCCTTTCTTCCTTCTCCTGAACAATCACTCATTTTAAGATACGAGTTTGAGAAAGTAAGGCGACGATATCGTCGCCTTATTTTCTGAAATTCGTATCTTAGAGCACAAAGTTACTGAAATATAAAAAAATGGATTGTACATACAAATTTAGCAGTTTGATTTCACATCACATTTCCTTAATATTTACACACTAGCTTTTGCCTATTCTTAAAGTAATGAATCTGTTTTGCCATCTCTTGAATAAACACTCTTTACAAGATACGAGTTTGAGATAGTAAGGCAGCGATATACAACATGCAAGGGCTATAAATTATTATACATTTAGTCCATGTTGTCAATTTGTTTTTGTTGTTGTTTGTTTTAATCAATAAAAAGCTCGGTATCTCTTATACAATTAAATTTAGTACATTTTGAATGCAGCTGTATTATAAGGCTAATATGTTGAGTGTGTGCGTTATAAATAATATCGGTTTGAGCCACTATTCTTGAAAAGCAGCGCAATGTTTGTCCACTGAGTAGTATTACAATATATTTTATAATTGTCCCATTCATGTTGAATTTTACACACACAATGTGTTCCCTTTCAGTCCATGCTAACAATAATAAGTAGGTATATAGATCACCTTTATCCGAATTCTCATTCAGTATCTGTTACATTGCTATTCAATCCTGACAACCAAACAAAGTATGATTGTCATATACAAGGTTCATTGCCTAATCTATGTGTAAATTGGTACCCTTATCCCGCATTTCATGAATACCAATTTCAATGCAATTTCCATTTGCTGATGGTGAAGTCAATGTAAAAATAGCAGGATTTAAACTTATCCGTAATTCTTCCATACATTATGAACGAAATTGAAAAGTTTATTTTTAACAAGTACCTTTATTGTTACAGAGTCGATAATCGTTACCGCGTAGAATATTGTATGTATAGAATATTTTATTTCTGAGACTAATAGAAATTGTGGTCATTTCACCATAAAATAAATCGAATTTTTGGCATTTCGTCGCCTTATTTTCTCAAACTCGTATCTTGAAGTACAAAGTTACTGAAATGCAAAAAATGGATTGTATATACAAATTTTGCAGGCTGATTTCACATCATATTTCCTTCACATTCACATACTGGCGTTTGCCTATTCTTAAAGTAATGCATCCAAATTAACACCCTTGCTAAGAAATTTAAAATAAATAGAAAGTTTTGCCATCTCCTGAATAATCACCCTTATAAGATACGAGTTTGAGAAAGTAAGGGATCGAATTGAAGACGTATTTATTTTCACGTTGTTATTATTGTTTTGACATATACTTACATTTTACAATTGTAATCATTAAAGTGGACATGTAATTATCGCGTTTAAATTACGACTGACTTATTAAATCTATGTGTGCACGCTCATGTAATATTATAAAAAAAATCTTACAACAAGTTTAGTCTGTTAAAATGAATGTGAGTTAATTTACAAAATACCTTAGAATAATAACGCATAGAACGATAGTTTCATATCAAACAAACTGTCACAAGTGAGGCAAAAATCAAATTCATGTAGGCTAGTTTTAGTAGTAGGTTAATTTTCGGTTTTAGTGAATATTTATATAAAAATACAAGTTGAAACGCGTTACTTCCTTGTGGAATGTGATGTTAGTATCTATTTTATGTTTGTCTGACGTATTTTTACACTCATTTACCGCACATTTCGTCATTTTTAGCTAAAATTTTGGAGCTGTTCGCGGTGCAAGTTGACCTTGAGCACAGAAGGCCCGCCCGCTCGTGTAGGCCCATTGGGAGCGCTTCAATTTGCCTCACTTAGCGTGTGCGGACTAGGTTTCTATGCGTTATTATTCTAAGACAACATACCTTCAATATTTGTGTGTCCAATATTTGACCGGACACAGTGGAACTATACCTACTTATTTTATAATAATAACCTTTGTTTTCGCAAATAAACTAATTATGAAAAATTGTTAAATTTACGCAGTGGCTATCAACATAGTATAAGTTTGTCTGAAAGTACAATGACAATATAGCCATAAAACTAAAAATAGAATAGCAAAATCACCCGAGACTCAGCAAGGTTGACTGTCTATTTGAACAACCTAACACCATAACGACGCAAACCATTTTCGTCCGAACAATGCAAATGCCATTGGCGCGCATAAAGTAATGACGTAGGAATTGCGAATGGAATGAGGTGTTTTCACTGGATGAAAGTGGCCCTTAGTTTCGTCTAATCCATAACAATCTATTATATAAGGTGATAATAATATGTAAGTACGTACACATTATATAGTTATTTTTAGTTATTGCATTGCGTATTTGGAAATTTCAAAAGTCGTGTTAGGCTAATGGTTTGACCGTCTTTCAAGGAGCTTTGAGTTTTTCGTAATTTATATAAAAATTTAATTTGAAATTTATCACGAGCTTTCCGGTGAAGGGAAACATCCTGATGAAACTTTTTTTTTTGACGGGGGGAATATTTATGGATACCCCTGAGCCCAGGGAGGCGCAGGGGTTATGTGGGGACTCTCCCTCCAGACTGGAGGGCCAACACCACTAAAACCCCCCGGGTTTCCCTTTCGCCGGTTGAGTCGGCACCGTGGGATCGGTGAACATTCACCACAACGCCGTCCGGCCGCCCTAGCTTGCGCCAGGGCTTCCGCGCCAACGGAGGGGCGAGTCGCTTGTCCTCCGACCCGCCCCCCAGACGAGTGAGGCCGTGCAATGCAGGCTCCGGAGTCCCTGTCCAGAGCCCACTGGCCTCACTAGGGATCAGGCGAGCAGGGAACTGCCTTCGCCTTCTCCCCGTACGTCTGCGCCGAAGCAGGTATCCTGATAAAATCTGCACGAAGGTTCATAACCCTCGAAAAACTAGTGAAGTTCCCAACCTGCGTTGGTTTAGCCTAGCGGACTATGGCCTAACCTTCGCCTGAGGGGAAACCCGTGCCCAGCAGTGAGACGCATAAGTGGATTGATGATAATGATTATCGTGAGTTTAGCGAGTTAATCTACTGGTTTTCTTGTATACTGTAGTAATACGATTAGATTGTCTAACAGCGAAAGTAACGTTCTTTAATTAAATATGGGCAATAACACTGTCCTTTACTTTATCAAAGACAATTCTGAGACGATATATTACTTAAAGAAGCACTAAAGTTAATAGACGTATGTGCAAACATTGTTACTAATATTTTTTTTATTGGTGAAGTCGGTGTCCTAACCGGTACAAATCGCGGAATGTTCTAAATGTCTTGGTCAATTGACATTGTTAAAATTTATGCAGCAGTGTACAGTTATTCAGATTATATTTAGGTACTAACTATATGAATTTAATGTACAACTTTTCAAAACGTAATTAGATAATTGTAGCTACAATTTTTTAATACAATTTTTACGCTATGACAAAAATTCATTTGTAATATGATGCGTAGTAAGTATTACGGAATGTGTCTGAGAGAGTGTCGAAACATCTGTGAAAATATTATTGTAGGTAAGACGGTAACTCGAATGCTAACTCAAGTTGAATATAGTAGTTTTTGTACATTTTAAGACTTTCGAGGTTATTTAGTAAACGATTTATTATTAAGACAGCCTTCTCGATATTTCAGAACGATTTCACGCCAATGTGATGAGAATCTTGTAACTTTTTTCTTTTTAGCAGCACTAGGGCTCCTTTTGAAAGAGTTCGCCCAGGGAATTTCTGCCGCCAAGCATTAATGTCAGCATTACTGCGTTTCGGTTTTGAAGGATAAAATTACAGGCACACGAGACTTGTCAACATATTATGTCTCGGAGTATCGGGCGCAGTGGCAGTGCACCTAAGACCTTTCTGACTTAAAGTTCTGAGTGACACTGCAAGTGCTATGTCTCTTAACACCAGGCGCGCGATTCGTTCGTACTGTCACTTGGTATCATAAAAAAAAACAAATAAACCAGTTATTCAACTCGAAGTTAAACAGTTTTTAATACAGTGTTTAATCATTATTTTAATGTTAATGTTATGTTAAAAAGTGTGATATGCTGGAGATCTTCTACTGTGTCAGACCCTGTGTTTTGGTCATCCATATAAAAGTCGTTCTCTATGACGTTGCTTAAAACGGTATCCTTACATTCCCGGGCTAATTGTAAAAGGCAGCGTGTACTCAAGAAAGGAGGTATTCAATTGCAGAACTTGTATCAATCCTCTTGACTCATCTTGCCATAGTATTAATTGTAGGTGACGCTGCTTTGGATCGATCTCTATTTGCCGATACATTTTCTCGATGTCAGCAATGAGAATGTACCTATGCTGGCGAAAACGGAGAAGAATAGAAATAAGATCACTTTGCACCAATGGACCAACCATCTGTATGTCATTGAGAGATTTACCATTTTAGATTTTTTTATTGTTATGTTAATCACACTTTTTAGGACATTCCGCTGGCAGTTACTTTTGCTAAAGAAAATAAAATGTAATTAATATGGAATCTGTTGAGCTCAATGCCCCATACCCCTTCTATTAAAATGTGTACTTCAACCTTTAAAGCGTTTTATTTACTTGAATGCCACAGAAATATTTGTCATCGTTGTAATTAAGAGTATTAAATAGGACCACTGTATCGACAAAAAAAAACTTTCATTATATTTTTAACCGATTCCAAAAAAAGGAGGAGGGTCTCAATTCGATTGTTTTTTTTGTGTGTATGTTACTCGATAACTCCGGCACCGATTTTGATTTCTTTTTACGGATAAATGACTTTTGCGGTGGGTTTTTTTAGTACTCTGTACTGAGATTATATTTATTTATTTGAATCAGGAAACTTATAGCTCATATAATATTATAACTTAAAGATTATCATACATATGATATAATATAAAAACTGAATAACTAATCTACACGAATTGCACTTGTCGGCGACGTATGGCGCCTTTCTTAGTAGAGAAGGACCATAATTTTCGTTATCACTTACCTATTTTTTTTATAAGCCTTGTCAGTCCAGGGCAAAGTTTTGTTCATTTAATATTTATAGGAATAAACAAAATATAATTTATATTATATATATATATTTTTGGAGCAAACATATAACAATAAATAAACTGCACTAATAAAAATAGTATTGTAACATTGCACATAAAACTGCGTTCTAGATCCTACCTGTACAGTAAACATATGTATACGCAAAATATGATTGTGAAAGCCATACTTAATTCTTTCAAATAGGGTGGATCTATATTGGCGGCCATAATATAGTAACGTGTGAAATTCAGCTGAGGTATGCGCTGCCCTGTAAATCAGTCTTTTGTCGGATCTCATAGCGATTTGTCGTGTTTTCCTCTTCGTATTAAATTGCATTGAAAAATACTCCGATGGGAAATTGTTTGACTTGTGGATTATAGCAATTATATATAAGTGGATAAGACATGTTTTGTAGTGAAATGAGATTTGTGTTAGTGACAAAATAACATTATTGAAAGTTTTCAAGTTGTTGCTGAAGTTTTGTGGAGTAATAATGTAAGTTTTTGGTTCAGAGTTACTCAACACATTTGTTTATTTGTGTTAAGGTACATAAAAAATAATAATGGCAGGATACTATTTAAAAACTAATTATTAATTTATTGTGCACAACAAAATTTCGCTCTATGCATAATTTATAAAAAATGTCTTCGATATTCGGCTTAAGTAACAATTTTCTTTATCTGATATTTCGTGAAAAAAAAAATGTTTTCTTTACTTTTTTAAATAAATCCACAAACAGTTTACATTAGGCTCTGAACAAATGAATTTCCAGGGTATTTCTTGATTTACGACTATCATCAAATTAAAACACTTTTGGAAAATATTTTTTTTCAACATAATTGTATTAAAAACACGTTTCCTTTAATTGTATTCATAAATAACTTACTAACCTAGCCATTACTCTCAAATATTTTTCTAAAAAATAATAACAGGATTCATAACATAACTTTGTAGTAGCAGAAGACCTCTTTGTGAAAGAGTTTGTCCTGGGAAGTACTGCCTATTTCTGTCACCAAGCGGTAATGTGGGTTCCGGTTAAGAAGGCTGCAAATATAGACAAATGGGACTTGTTTACTTATATCTCAGGGTGACAGACGTAGTGGCAGTCCTTAAGATCTTTGCCATTTAAAGCTCTGAGTAGCATTGCAACTCCTATGGACAGTTGTGTCGCTTAACACCAGCACACGATTTGTGCGTCCCGTCACTTATAACCTTAAAAAAAATGCAATGTAATTATAAAATATTTTTCACAAATAATATTTGTCGTTGGCAAAAGGTTAATGGGCAAAATATGTAATTCAATACATGGAGATTATTTAATTATAATTTCTCTACGTGATCACTTATCACTGCCTCCGTGGCAGAACGGTTACCATGCCGGACTGCCACGCAGAAGACCCAGGTTCGATTCCCGGGCCGGGATAAATATTTGTATGGCCTACATTTATTTGTCTTGTGAGTTTTGGTGTAATTTGTGGTTGTCTATGTGTGTTCATGGCACTCGCAATACAGGGTTTCCCTAACGCGATAATAAACATCACTTTTTTTACGATTTTACGACAATTGCTTTTCGACTTGTGCCATGATAGATATGACTGTATACCTCTTCACAACAAGCTGCGTTACAGTGTCCCTGTTAGAACGCACTATCGCAGCGTTTGCAAAGCATATTCACCATATTTGCTACCGTTGTATGTCGTACAAACGTTGGAATACGTTCGCCCGTGTATCGATTAATAAAAAATTACCATACACACTTTAACTCTGTCAGGCATATTGTCTACCCGCAAAACTATAATTTTGAACTTGCTTAGAGATGTATGAAGTCATTTACTACTCAATTATTATTTTTCTTTTCCTTTTATGTAACTCGTTATGTGTATAACCCGTGTGTACTTATGTAGTAATTATTATTATTGTTTTTGTATCATGGTTTAATTTGTTTAGTATTGTACATAATAACTATTTTTTAATTATTTACCCTTCAGTAGTTTGTTAGAAATGCATCACCAAATCTCAGTTTTTTGTAGTAACTAGTGGTTAACGGTGTTGGTGACACAATCACTACATATTTATTGTAAAAAAATACATTTAAGTTTTAATTGAGTCTACTGTTTGTTGACCCAAATAAATTTAAAAAAAACACTGCAGGCGACTGAATAAAAAAACATTTTTATCCGGCATTTCCACACTCTATCAAATCATTCAACAAACTCAATTCAATGCCTATAAAGTACGTGGGGACGTCATTTTTTACCCATGCTTTAATCTCATCTTATCGATTTTCTCGTAAGGCTTTACAAAGTTAGCTTTTCTTTTAACACTATTTTCATACACTTCTTGTTAACCACAATTGTGTCACCAACGTTCCATAAAGCAACTGTTTAGTTCAGGAATTTCGTTTTATATTCATTATTTATTTTATCATAATTATTAAAATATTTTCCAATAGGTTCAAGAAGTTATACTTTCTTGAGCTATGAGTGTGTGCGTTATTTATTCATTAATTAGAAAGTGATACGTTACCGCCTTAGACTATGCATCCTCTAAGGTTACCGCGTTTAAACTCCTTCCAGCTTATTATTAACCGACTTCAAAAAAACGAAAGTTCCCAATTCGACTATATGTTTTTTTGTATTTATGTTACGCGATAACTCCGGTATTTGTGAACCGATTTTCATCATGATTCTTTTTTGTTGGAAAGAGGGTACCTCCATAGTGGTCCCATTTAATTTTGAAGAAAATCGTCCACCTCTAAGGGTGGCTGTTGACACATGAAGATTATAAATAGCGCCTAAATTTTATCATACAAAGCAATTATTTTAATGGTTGATTTTGCTATTCTCCAATTCAAGGCGTTTTTCTCTCTGAATATACTTTGAGTAGTGAGAACCGATTTTTATTATCTCCTATGTCAGGTCCCGTATAGTGGCAAACTAGGGGATGAATTCGGGTTTGCGCACTTTCCGGTAACCGATTTCAATAAAACGTGGTAATTATATGCAATTCTACGTGATTTTGACATCGGTTTTTCAAGATTCTTTACAATAAAAAAAAAATAAAAATTGTTTATTTCAGACAACTTAAAGTCCATACAAATTAGTATGTTAGTAACATGACACACTTTATAACTATATTAGTATTGTGTTAGTAGATTAAATAATTATTAAATTTCGTATTATACCTATTACTTAATTACATATTACCTAGGTTTCCAATCGATTCACCGACGCACACTTTTCTAAGTGTGCGTCGTCCTATCCGGTATCATCTTTAGGATCTCGTTGTTGCTCCCCCTAACCCTTCGCACTACTGATGTGGACATTTTGCGCATAATGGCATAAAAATCGTCCACAGCAGTCACCAGCAAACATGCCAAATGCACTGCAGAAGCGGTGAAGCCTCAACAAGGCCCTAAAGATGTTATTGTATTGGACTCTCAAGTCACCATATGATCTTAGCGTAAAGTTGGACCATAGAGCACACTTGTAGAAACTCTGGCAGTAAGCTTTGAAGAGCGTAAGTTTCACTCCAGTCGTACACCGCATGAATCTATGAGCCAAAATATTGCCTCGAACTGACAGCGCCCTGCGCTCCCTCTCAATGTCCTTGTTATCCTATAAGTCCTCCGTCATAGTATGACCAAGGTACCTAAACTGTGCAACACGCCTCAAAGGTACACCGTTTAAGAAGATTGGAGGCACATAGGCTGGTTCTTTAATCTTACCCTTGAACAGTAAGAACTCACTCTTTTTCTCGTTGCACCTCAAGCCATGTTGAACAGCATAGGCCTCACATTTACAAAAAAAGTTTTCTTAAGCCTTTGACTGAGGGGCTGAGCGACACCATGTCGTCCGCATAGTTGATGTTATTAACACTTATGTTGTTGCGACATCCGACATGCATGCTGCTCAGCTCCCCAATCAGATTATTGACATATAAATTAAAAAGTCTAGGCGAAGTTAATCCCCCCTGTCTAACACCACAGCTCAAAACATATTCACCTGATTTGGCATTTGCCCACTTGACTACATTCTGTTGATTACTATACCAATGTAAGAAAATACTAACTATTTCTGGCGATATGCCCACTTCCCTCAATTTTGTCCAAAGCACATCATATGACACCAGGACAAATGCTTTTGACAAGTCTAGGAAGCAGGCGTATATCGGGGTCTCTCTCTTGATATATATAGTACTCAAGAGCATAATTATTTCAATAATTAAATGGCACTCTCGGTTGACAAACCTCCTCTAAAATCAAATTGGGAATCATGCAACTGTACACGACTCCACAGGTGGACATCCAATATTCTATCTAGAACTTTAGCTGTTGCTGGTGAGATTGCCTTGTAGTTGGATTTGTCAGCCAAGTCACCCGTGCGGTTCTTAACAAGAGGGACAACTACAGTCTTCATTAGATTTGGTGGCAAGTAGGAGTGTCTTCCACAAAAAGTACATAACAAGGATAAAACTATCAATGTGTGGTCCTGCATGTTTCAGGTGCTCGATACTGAGCCCATCATGTCCCGGAGACTTGCCTCTTTTCATATTCTTTATCGCCAGTCTCACATCTTTGGCAGTGATTTTAATAGGCGGCTCCACATGACAGAGCTCAGCATCTGACACCTCTGATCTAGGTAACAAGAACTCAACCTTAAAATAGTCTTTAAGGATATTTGCAATCTTCCTCGGCTCGCTTGTACCTTCTCTAGTGTAGAAGGTAACTCTAGCTTACCTTGAAGTCTTTTAGTACCACTCCAAAATTGATCTAAACGCCCAGTCGCATGCTGTGAAGCAAGTATGTCCGCTTTAAGTTGGTCCTGTCTCTGTTGACAGTACTTAACGTAGTCTTGTCTTAAAAATTTTACGACTTAAACACATTTTTTCGAATATAGGTCCACTCTTAGGTTTACCATAGAGGACGTACATTCGAAAATCTAATTAAGCTTGCTAATGCGCTGCGGCTACATGTTTGTTCCATTCTAACACACATTTACATTTATCAGATTTGTTAGTAATTCGACTACAACTAGATATAGAAGCCTGACTAACAATAGAAACTATGTTTTCATAGAACTTATCTATAACATTTCTGTGACTGACATCGTTACACATACTATCTGCACAGTAATGTAATTCACAAGGAAAATCTATATGTTTTAACTGACTATTACAAATTTCTAAATATTTATCAATTTCGTCCTCGCTACTTAGGCCCCATCTATTGCTATTTGATTGCTCATAAGTTATAGTATGTTTAGATCTAATTACCCCTAGATTACACTCAATGATTAGTGGATAATGATCGGACCAGTATACATCATATAAGATGCTAACATTTGTAACAGTTGGCCATGCAGCCTGACTAGTTAAACAGTGATCTAGCTACAACACTGATTTATATACATATATGCAATAAAATTAAAAGAATTTAAACTAAGGAAAAAAAAGTAATAAATAAAGAAAACCAAACATTTAGAATGTGCCAAATGGACATAAATTGTTATGTCAAATTCTGGGTATTAAAAGCGTGTCTTTCTTAATTTGACGTTGGCGGAATCATCGATTGGATCGATGGAGCTATAAAATTTTAAAAAAGAAATTGATTTAATTCACATAGCAAATTTAAATGTCTTTGTTTATAATAATAATAATAATAAGGCGGAATGTGTTTGATTCTACGTTTTACTTTTGTTTCAATTATGCACAAACAAGTTTTTAGGTATCCTTCACAAACAGTAGCCATTTTCGTAAAATTGTTACGAAACATTGTTATCTCTTTGTAATATAATATAAACATGAGTAGTTCAAGTGTTTTGGCGAATATAATGGACTTAATTCCACCTGCTGTTTTGAGTGAAGTGCATATGCAATAATAACAATAAATTTAAACCTGTAAACAACAATGTGTAACTAGTTAGTTTTTTCTCAAGGTTATCTATTTCCTGATGTTAATGTTTTTTAAAAAGGAAAATATTACAAAATACGCTTACATTGAATAATAAAATATTGAAAATGAGTGTGCGAGTACGTGCGGGCTCGCGTACATTTGTTTTTTCAAACAAATATACGCGTTTTTTGTTTCATTTCCTATAAATACCTTACTTTTAAATTTTACTTATAATTTTTTTTTACTTTTTCTATTATACATCTTCCTCTCTTTAGTATTTTATTATTTCCTAACATTGTCTGAGAAAATTACTGCACGTGGCTCGGCGGAACCAATGATTGCTTGACTCGTATTAATACAAGGCTTAGCTGACTCTCGTTCTTATAACTCATATTCGTGCAGCAATCCCTTACTTCCCGGCCTCTGCAATAATGTACTATATATAATATATATATACAACCATAACGGACTATAATCCGTTAGGGCGGCAGTTGAGAGTGCGTAGCTCTTGCCATTTGTGTTGCCTTGCCTTGCGCGTTTACTTTTGGATGCGAGGAAGGTTAAATAAGAAGTAATCTCATGTCGCTGTAATCTTAGGACAAGTACATTGCAACTAAAATAAATAATTCTTACGGACAGATATCGTGTGCTGCACAATCATCATGAATATTGGAAACTTGTGTTGCTTAAGTGTCACCTCGTTTGCAATTAATTGCAACAATTGCTCGCTTATTTTATTATTATTTTCTGTCATACATAAGTGATTAAAACTTTGTACAAAGTTACATTTATATATAATTACAAATAAAAAAGGTACATTTATAAATTTGTTCACTCCTAATTTTTAAAATTTTGGTGTATTTTGGAATTAACTTTTTTTAAATATTAGACAACATCACATACGTTGCTCTGATCTCAAAGTAAGTAGCTAAAGTACTTGTGTTATGGAAATCGGAAACAACGACGGTAACCATAGAAAAGTTAGTTTTCTAGCCTGACCCGGCTGGGGATCGAACCCGGGACCTCAGAGATGGCAATACCACGAAAACCGGTGTGCAAGCCACTCGACCACAGAGGCCGTCAAACTAATAAGGGTTCTCAAGTATTTCCGATTTACACATGGGAAATGATACTAAATTTCATGGGAATGAAATTAGTAGTTTGTAAATTTCATGGGAATGAAATTAGTAGTAGAGCTCCTTGTGGAATAATTCGTCCAGTCTAGTACTACCACCTTACCTATTTCTGCCCCTAAGCAGTAATGTCAGCATTACTGTCTTGAGTATCTAAATCGCCTATATTAGTATTATTTTTCCAAAAAACTTAGTTTTCGTGCTCTTTACAGGTCCCATGGCCACGGTTGACTGTATTAGTATTAGTTATTTACAAATTATGTCTAATATGAATTCAAACCACACTCAATTTTTTATTGGTGACTTGCGGAGTATGCGCAGAGTTCAAACTATGTCATTGTTACGGGACATTTTGAGGAAAGCATTTAGAGCGCGCACTCATTTGTTCTTAAAAGTTATTTTGAAATATTATAATATGGAATTTTATTTATCACGTCCACTGGTGCATATATCGAATTCTTAAGTTTTCACCATTGCATTAGCATTGGAAATGAACATAATAAAAAAAAATATATTATATTTGCTTTTGTTTTCCAAACAAACGTCATTTCTCAAAAACTGCCACGACAATGAAACATTCGACGTGCGTAAAAATAACCTTGCGAAAAACTTTTACAGTAGTGATCACTTGGGTGGTCTGCATTAGCACTAGGTATAACTTAATATATAATGACTAATATCGTATCAGTGAGCCGCGACCATGAGACCTGCAAAGAGTCCAAAACAATGGTTTGTTTATCGAGTTCTTAGGTTTTCGCGATTGTTATACATAGGA
>NW_020654289.1:12576609-12597366 GCF_003589595.1 Hyposmocoma kahamanoa
TTCCGCGAAAAATATCTTGAATCGCTTATAATTGACTAAATCAGATTTCTGAATGAGCGTAAGCTAGGACTGAAAGCCTTTTTATATGAAAAAACAATTGAACGGGGTCATTGTTTTATGTTCTAATTTATTTTTAAATAAAGAATCTAAAAAGAAGAAAAAAACATAATATAATCTACAGTAACAAAAAAGATTTCAGTTTTTCGAAGTGATCGCAAACTTTTTTTGATGTGTGTACGTGATAAATAATATGAACTTGATAATTAAACTTGCCAAGTAACACATTAACTCAATTTCTAGTTACTTTCGACGCTAATTCTAAAGATCTTCTGACTTTGACTTAATTAATTAAATTATTTCCATTTAACGTGCGAGCTTTCGACCGCGTGGGTTCCAGGGAAGTGGAAATTGTAGTCTGGTTTTATGATATCAAGTGACGGGAAGAACAAGTCACGCGCTTGGTGGTATCCACACGTCTACCCTTAGAAAAATTTCAGTGCCGCTCAAACCTTTAAATCGCAAAGATCTGGGGATACTACCATTGTGTTAGTCACCCTGAGACATAAAGTTAATACGTCAATTCTTTCACCAGGTACTTTACCGTTACTAAATTAGCACATGCACGTATTCAGATAGATAGATATATCACCTGTACGTATCACGTCAATATTGCCAAGTTTATCCCAATCTGTTGAAGCGCCGGTATTGTGACTTTGATGAAACGTGTTCTACATCGCCACTGCACGGTTTTTTAATGTAAATTCTCAACAAAATATCGACACAATTCCCGGAACGGGAGAAATATTTGTTCTCTCGTGAATTTGGGTGTACTTTATGGTTATCTGTGTGTGTCCATGATATCCGCGACACAGGGTTTCCCGATTGCGGGCCTGTTGTTGTTATATACATATATGCTGTGTAGTGAATCAACTTATTTACCGACACTGTAATTAACGTACAGAAAAAAATGATATTCAATCATTCTAATCTGCATTAATCTTGGTTTTGTATCTTGAAATCTGCAAGGACGTTTATGAATTATTTTTGAAAGTATTAAGAGGGAGCAGAAGAAAAATTCCTAATCTTCGATTTGATTTTAGAGGGTATATCCACTTTAAAGTTAATAATAAAATATTGTATGGGTAACTATACCCTGTTTCAAATGAATTGAGAGTAAAGGTAAACATTGAGTGCATTGACCCGACCATAGTCGGTTTAGTGATGGGCAATTGTAGAGTAATTTACTAATCAATTATTGAATGAATCAGATCGATCAATTGAATCTGTTGGACTAACATCAAGTTAATTCCGCGCATTTGACCGTTGTAAATTGATTGAAGGTGATACATAAAAAAACGTTTCTTTATTTACGATTATTGACATTTATTGTTTAAAAGTTAGAAGCTATCAGTTAAATACAGAAAATTATGAAAATACTTGCTAGTTAACAAGTCGCTAAATCGTTTGTAAGCGCTACAGAAATAAGAGTTGGTCCAATGACTTCAAGACGTAAGTTTCTGGTGACTCTTGAGGCAATCACTTACTCAAACTATGATTCACTCAATTGAACTTTTTTCCGTACATCCCTATGCAACCATAGACATTCTAGACTATGGATTGTCAAATCAATCTCAGTTTTCGGCGAAGATTTTTCAATTATGATTTTATAATGCATAACAAACGAATATTGTTGGAAAAAGTGGTGAGATATCTAGTGGAAACCTACAAAATACACATAAAAGTGTTACTTATTCCATATAGTGAGTGATTTCTTCAGAATTTTAACCCAACTGGTTTGTTTACGTTTACTCTCAATTCTATTGAAATAGACTATACACGATATATTCAAGCATAGACATTAATCAGAAACATAAAACAATAAAGTTTCTTCTATAGATAAAAATCACGAAATGACCTCCAGTTTTCACATTTTTGCATATATTTATGCATAATCGACAACTGTCACTACGGATTTTTTTTTAATCCTTTTAGTTTTAGAATTATTCCGCTAAAACGAATTTGGTACTTTTAATGCGCAAAATTCAACATCTCCTGTCGCATGTCACGCGAACTTCAGGCACATGTTTGTTTCACAAATTTGGGCGGAGCCAACGTCAAATCTTTTTTGGCGTGAGAGCTCTTAAGTAAAACTTAATTTTTTTCCTACTTGGTATCGTTTTAGGATCTTGTAGTAAAAATACGTTTTGATAATTTCTTTCATATAAAGGACTACACTAAAAAAATTCACCAGTATGAAATACTGTTTGAAGGTTTTGTTTTTAGTTAGTGTTATCAATCCCACAGATTTTTTTCTACAAATGACGTCCTCGGTGTAACAAGGCCACATCTACAAAATGAGAACTTTTTGACTTCGACAGCCACAAGAAGAGAGTTTTGAAGATTCTACGAACGAAATTAAGTCTGTCGCTCTTTTATGCTTAAATAGGAGATTTACAAAATTTCATATATATATATATATGAAATTTTGTAAATCTCATATATATATATAGGGGAAAGTCGGTTAATTTGGACCTTTTTTACAAACTTCTATTGTACCTATGAAATGAAACAATAATTATTAGATTTTGTATTTAGGAAGCATTCACTGACATAAATTATTACAGACATCTAAAAAATCAACAAAATGAGAGATCCGAGCTTTGTTCCAATTTAGCAGACTGGTTATGTAATTTGGACCACGGAGTTGCTAAATTAAACATCAATAGGCTCTGAGGTAAAACGAATAAACAATTACAATGAAACACAATATAACATACATACTTATTAGTATAGGTAACACAACTACTAATAAAAAAACTCTCTGAATAAGACAATTATCGCAAATGTCAGGAATTTGTGTACATGGTTCCTGATTCCGATTATGAAACGGCTCACTCTGTGTCCAATCAACTTGGGAGTTCTTAATCATTGTATTTTTTTTTGCATTCAGCACATTCGTTATCCTTGTCGTTAGTACTGAGGCTGCTATCTGAATCGTCCAAGACCATTGGAACCATACGTTTGCACCTTCAACTATACGTTCCACATTGGTCTATTTTAACCAACAATATGATTATATTTTAAGAACAAAATCTAATAAAATATAACATATAAATGCCGGCAATCCTTTCATGTAAGTTGATTGTACATAAATTACACTTCTATGCTGTAAATTACAAACACTGCATGCTTACCTTTAAGTTAACTACACTCTTAGCACGGATCTTTAGAATTTACATTAAAAATAACAAAAAAGATTTTTCAAACCAAAACACAGAACGTTCAATATTACAACAAAAACAACATGGCCAATATGTAATGAAGTTAGACGCATGGTTAGGAGATTCCCGTGTCGGGAGAAATAATTGTATGGCTTACATTTACTTTTCTCGTGTGTTTGGGTGTAATTTGTGGTTGTCTATGTGTGTGTCCATGGCACACGCGACACAGGGTTTAACGAGTGCGGGGCTATGTTGAGTGAGTGCGTTATTAAATTTATAATTTATTGGACTCACCAATTTAGAGTAACAATCAAATGGGAGACTCTTTTATTAATTATATATAAATGTTACTGTAATGATTTTATTGAATATCATGATAATAAAAATAATAATGTGCCAAACAACCTAATCGTATTTGAGTTTATCTCACGAAATTTAGACACTTTCATCTTTGAATCGTATTAGAAATGGTTTGATTGGCTCAATATTTACTTCCTTATTCCATCCCTTTCATCAACCTTCATTCACCCTTACATCATACCTTACTTGGATACAAGAGTGAGATTACGTCACCCCACTGGTGACACCTAACAGACGAAGAACAACAACCACCTCCGCTAATTATTATGAACTGAAAACTATAGTGAACAATAGTGAACGTAAGTTTTGTTGAACTTGTAACATTAAGAATAGTCCCTAGGCGAGGCAACGAGCCGAGATCGCTCAACTCACCGGTAGGACGGCGACGCGGTTGATTTCAAGAGGTACTGTGCTCCCAGCTTACCTACTCTTATTTCTTCCAATCAACTACACTTATTTATTCATGTACAGTCCACAAATCGAAGAAAGCATCGTTCGCATTCCCCGCATGGTTGGACGGTTTGGGCTTCGCGGAACTTAAGTCGCGCCGCCTACACTAATTGCATCGTCTCACACTAGGGAATTCCCTGTACTATGAATACCAGAGCAGCGGATTCATTATGGGGCATTTCCCAGAACACTCAGAACAGAACCGATTAAGAAAAGTTCAATTCCTAATTTGGCTCTACTGAGAATGAATTCGGGACTTATCCAGTGCTCATAGTCGGGCCACCGAAGACGTCAAGACGTTTTACTACCACGGTATTTTAATTTCTTTTTCGTGAAATTACTCCACTAATAGTACCGGCGCGTTATGATGGTCGTTTTGACGTTTGTCCGCTCATCAAGTTTCGTATTAATTCATAACTACGTTGAGTGAGCTAATTGCTGTACATTGTTGTCAATGGTGACATGCAGTAAAATTTATGGAATGTATAATTTTACGACACTGTAACACATTTTTTTGGTAGATCTCTTAAATACCAAAACAAAAACAAAATTTATCTTCTCTCCTTGGTAATTTCACCATTCTCGTACAACATGTCACTTTGACATTATAGTTTAAAAATATTTAGTAAATTAGTTGAAACTTAAGTGTTGGTGTAATCTATTCTTTAAACCATTCACATATGTAGTACCTGTTGGTGAACGATTTTTCTATAAAATCAATATCGTGAATGGGTACCCTGTAGTTTGACATATTTTTGAAAACACCAACCCTGGCTAATTTTTCTTGTTTGGTATCACAGAAAACTAGTGCTGCGTACCAATTAACTCGATTTTACTTTTGTAGTCGAGTCTCATGTAAATTATAGCTTTTCTTTAATATTTCCATATCGAACGCCGCCATTTAGGTTGCCAAGTACTTCCTGTAAGATAATCTACGTAAACCTGGAATCGCCATGTATTCTAGCGGGTTTAGGTGATAAGACTTGGGAGCTGTATCTGGATGATTCGATAGATTGTCTGTGGCGTTGTTCGCGGGTAACATCTCTTAGGAGGAATTCGGCGGAAGCTCATCTTTTCTATTCGACACGTCGGTGCGCAAGGTGTTCCAGACTTCCTAGATCGTCTACGGTGATTTATCCCATTGGGGGCATGGTCCCCCAATGCCTTTTTAAATAAAATAAACTAGGAATAGCCAGATGCCGTAATTATGGGTCTCCGAACCCTGTACCAAATGTAAAACCCGTGCCACCGGACCGCATGGTGAGTTGACCTCTGGATTCTTTCCTTCATTAGATGCTTCGTCATTTATATCAATGTACTGTAACAATCTGTTTTGTTGCAGGATTTTTTTTTCTTTGTTGTCTTAGTTGTACCTTTGGTACTTGTAATTTCGAATCTCGCCATCAACTGAATGGCTGAGACTAAGCTGCTGTAACTTTTGTTCGGCTGTGCCTGACCACGTGTCATGAGCTCCACGGGTGGTCGGCATCTGCGTATTATATACGTTACTCCTGTAGCAACTACGCTGTCTTCGCAGCGGATCTGGTATGGAACTTAAATGTACATCCGGTAAACTCCAGGTCAGTGACGTATAAGTGAAGTGTCCATGTGTCACTCATGTACTTTCATAAACTCTTAGTGCAGTGTATTAGCTCTAAGTATACTTAAAGATAATCTTTTGTATGTAACTAATAAGGGCAGTAAACATATCCGTACTCTCCCTTTGTAAACTAGGGGAAGTAAAAATACTAGTTCTCCATACTGGACCCTTAGATTTAAACTGTAACATTGTAACTAAAGTAAATTTAAAAGAAAGCTTCTGGTTATTTCTACTTGAAACTTGTTTTCGTTGTGTGTAAGGCGCCCTTCCTTCTCCTCGCTTATAAATTTTACACGCAGCATCGGGTCAACCAGAACTCTCACCCACCAACCAGTCTCATGGTCACTCAAACCGACTGGAGCTGACCATTACAACACAACATCTGTTGTTCGAAATTAGAAATCTTAAAACATGAAATCTAATACGTTCGTCACTTATGGGATCGCTGTATAGCACAACTTCTATCTCCGGCAAACTCGCGTCGAAGCTCAATGCAAAACAAAGCAATTTCGAATTGACGATATATTAAGTAAACATTTTTGTTTTCGTTTAATTAAAAGTTTTTTATCAGCTTCCCCTTGTAATACTAGTTTTAATTCTAAAAACTTATAGTTGTGACTCGCATTATTGATTAAATATTTTTCTATAATGAATTGAGATTTGACTCACTGTTGTAATCTGTCAAAACGGCCATCATAGCGTACCGGTACTGTAGTTTGTTATAATAATATGAAATAATGTGTATAAAATTATAACAAAATTGTTAGGGACAGACGAGTGTCGGTAAAAAAGACAGTCCACCACCACACAGTTGGTAAAGAAATTATGTGACTAAGAACTATAGGAAATGAAACAATTGTTCAGGATTTAAATCTCGTATGGTTGTTTTTTCAAACAAACCGACGTTTAGGGCCCTTTGCAGGCCCCTTGACCACGGCTGACTTGATAGTCTGACAGCATTCAGACCCGAAACGTTGGTTTGTTTGAAAAAACAAATACGTATGCCATTTAGATCGGAAAATATGGTTTCACTTCCTGTATATAACAATCGCGAAAAGCTAAGAATCTAAGAACTCGATGACTCCAAGCTTCACAAGAATAGAGATATATTAGTGTTTTTCTAAAGTGTAGAAGTAAAGATAAAAACCAATATTCACGAAAACGCTATAAGTCCAACTCATCTATCCGTAAAACCTACTGGATTACTTGTTTCAATATGTTCTTGATGGTTTCATAACAAAAAAACTAAAGGATAAATTTATAAGATAAAATTGGTGTAACTAAAGACTTAAGAGAACAAATTAAAATCCTTATAGAATTATTAATTGTGAAAAAAATATTAAGCTTGCTTTTAGAAATTAGGCACTGTATAGAGCAATTTTTTATATGTTAGTTCTTAACATAATATAGCGACAGTCAAATAACGAAACATAAAGCACAAATACATATTCAACAACAAATCGTGACGCTTAGATTAACTGTAAAGGTACCTGGCTGAGTGAAGAAACAGATTTCTCATAGATGGCGCTACGGCAAAAAAGTCGTCACAAAACCAAAACAATGATCTGCAACAAGCACATAGTAAGTTCGTAAGGTGGCTTAATTGGTATAGCGTCTGACACGGTCTGCTAAAGGACGTTGGTTCAAATCCAGCCGGATCGAAGGAATTTTTTTTAAGTGTTCGATCATTGTAATTATAATAGTAACAAACTAAAGAGTAATTTCACAAAAAATAATTGAATATAATGATGGTGAATCATCCTGCATTCAATAAACGTAACTAAACACTTGTGTTATGGATATTGGAAACAACGACGGTATAACAAACACCCAGATCCGAGACAATATAGAAAAGTTGGTTTCCTAAATTGACCCGGCCGGGATCTCAAAGATGGCAACATCATAAAAACCAGTATGCAAGCTACTCAACTAAGGAGGTCGTTAAAAGTTTTTAAGTGCTAAATAAATGGAATAATTTAATTGAATCTAACTGAGAACACATTAAAGCATTATTTGGCTAAATATATCATTTAATGTTATATTTCTATAACGTCTATTCCATTTGATAGACCTTGGATCAAAAAAGACATGTCGTGAAATGTGAAACATTGCATTAAACTATATCCTTCCAGGTTTTGGTACCAATTTTTGTAAGAATCCGCATGTAGATATTAAGACTTACAAGCAAGGATTATATTATTATAACTTCGTATAATTACTAAATGTTTCTTGAGATTCATACTTTAATAGCATCTGTGATAAAGTTATCAAATTTGTCCGTATGGAAAGGATAATAAAGATTGCCATTAGTTAATGTTTCTGGTATAGTATTTAATAGCTTTAGATACCTAATATTTCATAAACGGCGGTTTATAAAATGAGCACGTATGATATTCTATTCTTTTGTATTATTAACTTTGCTGATTAATTTCTGAGTGGAAATTGTAAAATAAAACTTACTTGTTCCTTGCAAGCGTGCCCCCCTATCTTCGATTCTGGAATGAAGCTACATACTAATTGAATTAAATTCCTAGTTTATTCAAGTTTGAGTTCAATGAGTATCGAGGTCACGACTCATGGTTCAGCTTTCAGAGTTAAATATGAGATTGTAGCGTAAAGTGCTTCTATTTCAATAAAAAAATTGGTTAAGACGTCATGTGAAGTTAAAAACAAAGTTAAAAAATCTTTAGTACCACTAGAGCTCCTTGTGAACGAGTTAGTAGGGAAGACCTGCCTCCTTGCCTATTTCTGCCACCAAGCAGCAATGTAATCATTACTGCGTTCCGGTTTCGAATGGTAAGGGTTGTTTATTTCATATGAGACTTGTCAACTTATGTCTCAGGGTGAGATACAAGTTGACGGTAGGGCACAGTGGAACTCAAATCTGTTCATTTTCAAGCTCTGAATGGCACTGCAACAACATGAACAGGCATGTAGCTTACCACCAGGCGCACGGCTTATTCGTCCCGTCTCTTTGTACCATAAAAAAAAGTGGAATCTATAAGGTTTTTGGTTATCAAGGAAGCGAACACAATTTGCATTTTCTTGTACTGCCGTCCTAATTCAAAAGGACGCATGTCAATAAAATTAATTTACTTAATTTATAAAACTAATTTTATTAGAAAAAAATATTTTTAAGTTATTAAGAAAATTTAAGACATGTCCATAACCGGTCCATTTCCTAAGCAAGTTGACGTTTGTCTATATTCCTAAGCAAATACTACTTATTTTCCATTTTACAATCAGATACGGGCGCATATCTGATATGTAATCAATGTTAAACTACAAAATTACAAAATTTCACTTGTTTTTTCTTTGTCACAAAATGAAAAAAAATATATTTTGGTTAATTTAGATTTTTTTTCAATAGGTTGAGTAAGACCATAGTAGTGTGTGTGTCAGTCGATGTTAAACTATATTAATTTAATTTTTACTTTATGTCTGTCTTATTTACTTAAATATTAACATTGTAATATATTTTATATTAATATGTAATAAGGAAGCCGTGGTAGCCTAATGGTTTGACCAAGCAGAGGGTCGTGGGTTCGAATCCGGGCTCGCACCTCTGAGTTTCTCGGAATTTATGTGCGAAATTTAATTTGAAGTTTACCATGAGTTTTTCACTGAAGGAAAACATCGTGATGAAACCGGCGGAAAACGTGTAAAGTCCCGAACCCGCATTGGGCCAGCGGACTATGGCCTTAACCCTCGTCTGAAAGGAGACCCGTGCCCAGCAGTGGGACTTATGAATCAGTTGATGATAATATTTTATATTCTTACTTTTTTTTCTAGTGTGTATATTTACCGAGGGATTTGACTTTTGCATGTACCGACAAAGATTTGACAGAAAACAATTCGAATGTAAAATTTTCCTTCCAAAAATATAGAGTTTATGCTTGAGAAGTAATGAAATTATCAATTGTGAAACACGGTCATGAAAAATGTGAAAATTTTCAAATGCACATATAACTACCATACCTTGAGCAATTTAAATCCGGACTGGTCATAAGTAAATATAAAAATATTGTAGTTTTATTGGTATTACAAACAAATTCTTAGCTTAGCTTAGTAAATAATTGTAATCATTTCCTTAAATATGAAAACGAAAACATAAATTACTAAGATATACGGACGTAACTTGACTAGCGTCCTATTTGCCTAGTAGTTTCCCTTAAATTGTTAAGTGAAAAAGACGGTTATCATTTATTAAATTAATTATTCGATGAAAGCAATTAATATTTAATTACCTCATTCATACCAAAATTTTCCGCTTTATTTGAAAAAATCATATCTTTAGCTCCATTTTTTAAAGGTGCGGTGAAGCAAAAACTAAAACCGCCCATTTCTCAAAACGCATAAAATAAATATGCGTCCTTTTGAATTAGGACGGCAGTGTACGCCATGATCGCTGTGACACATCTTATAATTAATTTTGTTATTATGAAGGATTTCTACAATTGTAATTTTCTATAATTGTTCCTAATTTATTTTACATGCACATTTCATATCAAACCAATTTTATTTTTTATTTATTTATAACTTATTCGCTTTTGGCGTCGGTACTTGACTCGTTTGTGAGCAGCCGACTCCAATAACCATTTATGCGTTCAACTGTATGCGGGTCAAGTTGTTACAATAGACGACGATGTTTGCCTTCTCTCTTGTTCCATTGAATCGTACCTGAAGTCCGCTTGGGAAGCGAGTCCACGCGTGGTTAGGTGAGCAATGGGCATATTGTACATTGATCCTTACAACTTCTTCGAACATATTAATGTTATTCTGGTGGTACACAACGAAGACAAAATTAAAATCATTTTTACTTCAAAGGTATTTTGATGTAGGCCCGCTACCCACTACGAAGCGTTTTATTGTAAGTTCGGAGTTACAGTGCTATGCTCAATTTTAGAACAGACACAGTATAATGTTATAAGATATCGAAAACAAATAATAGTATATAGACCACGATTCGCCGGTGTCTGATCAAGGAATACACCGCGAAATTGAGGTTAGATAGTCTCGCTACCCTTACACAAATTCAAGAAAAATTTCCGTTTAAATATGAAAAAGTTCCTTTGCCTTTTTTGCAATACATTGAACAGCTTGTTACAAATTGGTCATGAATCAACTCGGCAAACTTCTCCATGTCAAAGCTACAAATTAGGTTCTCATTCGAGTGATGTTAGTCTGTTTGCACAGCGAGTGCTGTTTCAATCTAATGACCCGACAGATAGGGAGTTCCGGATAGACTACGGGCTCCTCGGTATAACCAGGGTACGGCAGGCATCCGGGCCAAGCCCTCCGCCAGTGATACGCCTTCACGGGCGTCTCTGGTGGACCCGGAATTAGGTATGGACTCACCCGGGGTTTGTGGTTAGCTGCAGGGATGAACACGTTCGTCTGCCCCGGTAACATGTGGCCGGGGCGTATGTCCGGCACGCAGCTATCGCATTTTAGTAGCGGTCTATACGAGGGCCTAAGGCGAAGAGATGCGCGGGTCACGTGAGTTGCACTTTAAGTCGGAAGCTACGTCCGGACATTGTCACAAGATTCGGCACTAGCCCGGAGAGCCAGTATACGATAAGCAAGACATCCTTCAATCCCTCCAGATGCGTAGATTTATGGGAACTGCCGAGAAGCTTCGGCGTCGAGAAATGAGTGTGCCTACAGTTCCGCCACCAAAGAGGAGATTTGGTAAATGACTTAGAGCCGACGGCTTAACGGTGGCA
This sequence comes from Hyposmocoma kahamanoa, assembly GCF_003589595.1. Classification (NCBI taxonomy): domain Eukaryota; kingdom Metazoa; phylum Arthropoda; class Insecta; order Lepidoptera; family Cosmopterigidae; genus Hyposmocoma; species Hyposmocoma kahamanoa. The sequence continues at coordinate 12,587,967 of NW_020654289.1, forward strand.
ACCGTTAGTTGCGCATCGCGCAACTAAATGAGCGAGCCTTCAGCTTCGGTACTTATCTGGAATCGTTTTCCACAGGGTCAGCACCCTACGTGTACCCGGGACAGCTCTCCCAAGGCACTAGCCTTTTGAGAACCGGATGAAGTTCGTGTAAACGGGCTGATCTGGGGTCAAGACCTGACTGAGAAGGCCCGTGTGCGGGCTTGTTCGCACACGTTATAGTGCCCTTCCCGTATAACCAAGATGATATGGAGAGTCACTATAAACAAAAGTTATGTATATAGAAATATATGGGGGCTGTCTGCACAGCTGACGAGAACAATAAATTGGTAAAGAATTCTCAGAGATCTGGGCAAAATAGCCCTCAATTATTTGATAATGAAATTTCGTTGACTCTCTCGCTGATCCTTATGCTACAGACAATAACGATTCGGATTTTGACTGGACGCCTCCTAAACCAAAACTTCACAAGGGATATGTCACTTTACATAGTACACGTGCGTGACTCCGAAATATCAGGAATTATTGTACTATTTTCATGAAAAAATAATAAAAAAAAGTAATTATAGAAACTTCCTCATAAATTTTGTACCAACAAAAACAAAAAAATATATTTTTTAACTAATGTAACCTTTGTCGGTATCAGTGATTCCATCACACGGTCGGTACCTACAATGGTTTTGTATTTTTAATTCTCGTTGTAGGTACCGACTGTGTGATGGTGGGGCGATAACTCCGGCATTTGTGAACCGATTTTGGTGATTCTTTTTTTGTTAGAAAGACGGTACCTTAATAGTAGTCCCATTTAAATTTGAAGAAAATCTTCTACCTCTAAGGGCTCAAGAAATTGGGAGCTCTTTACTGAGATTATTTAAACCATCTTCTTGGTGAATCAGATGTTTTGAGATAGGATTCTAGATGGGATTGCCATCGATTTCGAGTATGAGTTGCGCCTTACTCACATCTATCAATTTGTGTACGGTACGAGACCAATCTATATCTCTAACAAAAATTAATGTCATTAGAGGGCAAGTGATGTTGGCTTCGAATGATTGGATACTTAGTTGCTTGGTTCGTTGCTTGCAATATTGAATCACATCAACATCAATTACTTAGCTGTACTCCTTCACCCTCTAGTGACCTTAATAACGGTAGCTCTTGTGCCGGAAGTTGTAATTTCCGAATACACAAATTCATTAATAAAAATGTCACAGATAATAATTTTGAAACGAAATAATTTTCTTACCATTACGACTGCGTCTGTTAATGGCACTTCTACCAATAATGTACATGTAAGGCAATTACTTTAATTCTGTTTACTTGAACTTTTTTTTATAAAAATTAAGTACGCACTCAGCCTCCATCTTTTTTTTTTTAATTCATTTATTAAAAAAAAAGTTTATACATTTACAACAGTACATCTCCCGCCAAACTGGAAACAGTTTGTTGGCGAGCACGCTCTCACACATAATATGTTAATTCTTAATTAATGAATTAATAGCGCACAATAAAAACAACAACAACTAATATAATTAATATAACTAAACTTAGACTTAACTTCTACTAACTATCCTAATAATATATTTTTTATAGATTTTAAAATTAGAACACTACTTTCTGGATTTTTCCTAAGGAAACCTATATTATTAAAAATATGTGGTACCAGATATTTGTTTAGCCTTCGTCCGTAATAATTGACATTCCGAGGTTGCACAAACTTTCCTTCACGAACCCTCCTAGTCCTATATTTGTTATATACTGGTATTTTAAATTTGTCACTAAAATAATTATCAATTATGATTTGGTAGTTTGGTTTCAAATCCGCAGGTAATAATTTAAGAATGCTGTACAATTTACTATAATCCCCTTTGCAGTCACGTTTTATTGAGGAACTTACTAAATATTTCAATAAACTTAATTGCAGGGCTCTTACTCGTTTAAGATAAGTGTTAAAAGTCCGACCGTAAATACTGACACCATAATTAATTAGAGAATCTCCCAACGCATAGTATACCATGAGAAGTGATGTCTCATCTGATGGTAAGTGATGATGAGGTCGACGATGTAGCATGCACTCCTAAATCATGCCTATTCACTAAATAAATATTAACAACGCTTAAATCACTCACTGTTTTGGTTTTTGTTTTAGTGAATAACTATTTAGCTTTTGATATCGATTATGATTTATTAGAAACGATGTCACTGCAAATGTCCTAAATATTTCATTTAAGATTATTTTCAGAGTATTATTAATAATACACAAAACATTTATTCCAAACCCGAATCCATATCGAATTAGTAACAAACTTATAAACTATGTCAGAAGTTACATTACATTACATTTCAGCGTAGAGCTTCTTATGAAAGAGTTTATCCAGGGAAGTACCGCCACCATAACTATTTCAAAGGTCAAGCGAGAATATGAGCATTACTGTGTTCCGGTTTTGAAGGGTAAGGGTGCTGGTGAAATAACAGGCACATGAGATTTGTCAACTATGTATCAACTATGTGGCGAGTGCAGTGGCAGTGCTTCTCAAATCTTTGCGATTTAAAGCCCTGAGTGGCACTGCAGCTGCTAAGGACAGGCACGTTGCTTTCCACCAGGCGCACAATTTATTCGTTCGGTTATTCTGTGTCATAAAAATATTTTATATTTATCTAGCAGCCCAATTAGAATGTATCACATGCAGTGAATTAAAATGTTAATTAAACGGACGATTAACTCTGTCCGCCACTAAGGTCAGGAGGCTGTTGGTGTTGGTGTGCACCCGCTGCATCCAGGAGGCTTATTGTTTTCTGATTGTGGATTGGAACTCATCCGTATCTGCTTCTGCGAACATTGTTGATGTGCTGCAACATCCTGAGCGCATTCTTATATTAAACACGAAGAGCGCTGCATGCTTTTTGAGTACATACATGCCATCCACAAAATTATAGGTTGCAAATTAAATCGCATAGACCTCGTAAACCGTTTTTCTTGATTAAAATACTCGTATCTGCTTGTTGTAATTTTTCAATTAATGAAAGTTGGTAACCTTTACCTATAAGTATAATTAAAACAAGAGCGAAACCTTAAATTTAATTTAAGTCTTAATTTGAAGTCATAGCTTCTGAAATATTAGAACTTCTTAGAGTCAAAAGTTAATTTCGGGTTTCTCTCTTGAATTAAACTTTATAATTTACGCAGTTTTTATCGTGGTCGAACTTTAGTTTTCAGCATACATACGATTGCTTACATACATATAAACATAAATACATACATACGCTTGTAAAGTGATCACCAGGGGTCGGAATAGGTAGAGTTTTTTTACCTAAACCTCGAAGAACGTAGACAGAAAATAGAGACTGCCTTACGACAATATTTTTTAGGTCCCAAGACCTTTTCGGGATTGGGGAAATCACTTAAGAACATTAAAAATCGACGTTAAGATATCTATATTTCAAACGTACATACTGTTGATTTATTGACCTTCCTTCGGGATCCTAAAGCTATAATAATTCTAATTACATGTATTAAGATAGAATTTTTTTGACAAAATTTTCCTAAATATTCGGAAAAATTGGTGTTGCAATAAAATGTCGTGTGTCGGATCTGCAATATTGCGGACATTGGATTTTTTTTTTCGATATATCTCTAAAAATATGCCAATCGAGAGGTCCTATTATCCTAATTAAATATTGTCATATCACATGTTGCCATAAATGTAATAGTTTAGTAGGAAAAAAATAAAATGTATATTTTTTGTATCGGACCATCAATTTAGTGCCCCATTGTTACAAAGTACGCGTCAGAAAATGTGCAACGTAAGTAGTGAATAGGCAGGTTTGGGCGCGCGTTTAGTGTGCAAATCTATAGAAGATAGGTCTAATAATATGTTTGTAGTGATACCAAAACAGGATCGACTATGACTTTGTGGCGACGAATTAAAGGTTCACGTTTAATTTTTTTTCTACTAAACTATTATATTTACGGCAAAATGTGATATGACAATATTTAATTAGGACAAAAGGAACCAGTCGAGAGATCGATTGGCATTTTTTTAGAGAGGTATCGTGAAAAAAATTCCAATGTCCGCAATATCGCATATCCGACCCACTGTGTGTCGCAAAGTTAAGATTAATATAGTGTACCTGCCTGTCCTCCATTATGTCAATTTTTAACGTTCTTAAGTGATTTCCCCAATCCTGAAAAGGTCCTGGGCCCTAAAAAATATTGTCGTAAGGCAGTCTCCATTTTCTGTCTATGTTCCTCGAAGTTTAAGTAAAAAAACTCTACCTATTCCGATCCGTGATGATCACCCTGTAATACACTAAATTGATTGATTGATTGATTGATTTGATTAAAACAGTGTCACAAGTTCTCCAGTTATAAAACAAAATAAACTATGGATGGCATTTGTTTTGGTAAATCTTCTACAGTATCACTATTTTCTTAATAGCTTTTTTAGTAGCAGTAGATCTTCTAGATTTCTCTTTTTATAACTAATATTTAGTCCTTTTCAATGTAATATCAAATTATTTGTAAAAATAGAGCTTCTTGTCAAAGTGTTTGTCTAGGGAAGTACTTACCTTTTTTAGCCACCGTACCTTTTTTTCATGGTGAAATTAAAGGCACATGGGACTAGTCAAATTATGCCTCAGGGTGTCGGGCGCAGTGGCAGTGCCCCTCAGATCTTTGTGATTTATAGCTCTAAGTGGCATTACATCGTACATTGAAAAGGACTAAAAGTTAGTTATAAAAAGAGAAACATCGAGTTTTTAGGTTTTTGCAATTCATAGAATTCCATATGGCGAGATGCCAAAAAGAAAACTTTGACAACAATAATCGTGTCATAAAAACACTGGTCAATACTTCGCAACTTTTTTGTGACACAAAATCAGGAGCTTAGGCTGGACAGTGTAAAGCTAATGCATATTGTAATTATTTCCAGCTATCCCAATCATAATGGTATTGTATTATTGGCATAATACCGTAGTTTATGAAGCGGAGAAATAATTTTATGGCTGGTACTTTTATATATATGTATAAAAGTATCTTAGAATTCTAAGATCTGTAACTAGGGACCCTGTACTATAAATACCAGTCTAACGGAATTAACTCTGAGAGCACTAGGAGCTGTAGAGCTTCTTATGAAAGAATTCATCGAGGGAACCTTATCTATTTGCCACCTTATCTATTTCTGCCGCCGGTAATGTGATCATTGCTGCATTCCGGTTTTGAAGGACAAGGGTGCTGGTAAAATTACAAGCTCAAACAATCTTTATTTAATTCAAAGGTAAGCAAATTACACTTGAAATCGTCATACTGATTAAACTCTACTGCTCATGCGCAAGGAAAGTTCCCCTGAGAAGAATGAGCTAAACATACATTTGAATACATTTATCATTAAAATATTTATATTTAAACATATAGATCGAGAATACCTGAAAGAGCTAAACGGGTCACTACCATCGATTTTTGTCATCCAAGTATGTAGAAGTTGTATAATAACCTTTAGTATAATCTGATAAGGCTCATGGAACTTGTCAGTTCATGTGTCAGGGTGACTGGAGCAGTGACAGTGTCCATTAGACTTTGTGATTTAAAGCACTTAGTGGTGCTGCAAATGCTATGGACAGGCGTGTCCAACAGTGTGTGAAGCAACTTGTTCGTCCCGTCACTATCATAAAAAAAGCTACCAAGAATACGAGTAAACCGATATTAGAATAAATTTTGAATTTTTTATTTGACCAAGTTCTTTATGCTCTTCGTCAAGCGCACTACGAGTACCAATCATTGGGCTAACCGGAACGTTTTTCAAAAAATATTTTTTTTTATAATAAACAAAACCGGATTCTTTTATTTAATATGAATTCATGTCACAAACATTTAATGCTAAACTGTATAATATTCTGTATAAGGCGGGTCGTCAATAATAAACGGACTTAATATACCTACAACCGGTTTTTTTAAATAAAAATAAAATTATAATTTTCTTAGTTTAAACATAAACCCTATAAAACGGTATTATGTATACAGTTTAACTGTAGGATCCAATTTAACAAAAAGCAGTAAACTGATATGTCCTAGAAAATTCTTATTTTAAATTATTATTTATTTAACAAAAATAATATACAAATAGTCTTTTAATACTTGTGTAAAAAAAATGTTCTTTTTTCATGTCTAATAACCCTGTGGTGAGCTGTTTAACATGCACTGAATAAGTTTCTTTAAGGGCCTATCCCTATAGTAGTTAATGACTCTTGGGATCACAAGACCCGATTTGTCAGCTTTTGTTGCTGTACTAGTTTATCTGTGATCTACCTAAACACATGTAAATGTAAATGAGAATGTCAGAACCTTGGGAATATTTGAATAAAACAAATAGAAGTAGGAATACTTTCTCGAACTAATTGTTCGAGAAAGGTTTCCTACTTCTTATTGTAATTAGTATATCTTCTAATTGTAATTAGTAACAATAATCGTGTTTATAAATAAATAGAGTAACTTTAAAACATATCAAGGGAGCGGTGCTGCTAACGCAACTATCCGACGATACGTTACCACGCAAAACGTAATTTGTCACGTCCGCGAAAACTAGAAGATCTTATGTAGGATTAGTTAATAAAGACGTAAAGTGTTCACGTCGAGAAGATGTGACGAAAACCTATAGAAAGACGATTAAGTTCAGATTAAGTTCGACTGCGCAAGCAATACAAAAAACGGTGCAAAGTGCCATCAAACCGTTTTGATGGAATAGCCATGTATTGTGAGTTTCATGCGAAACTGGAATCGTTGTTGCGTGATAGTTTCGTTTTAGGTTTCACATTGAGCACGCTACGCAATCATGTTTGCAAACAGGATATAAAAGTCTTAACGCTTGCGAAGGCTCTGTAGATAGCTAAGGCACGCGCCGTGATCGGCGACTGGCGCCAGTCAAGGAGGAACCGGCTTATAAAGTTCGAAGGCACGCGCGGATCGAAATCAGTCAAATTTGTGCCCCAAAGGATTATTTAAAAAGTTGTTTTCCAACAAATCACAACTTCACCATTTCGAATTGCAAGTGAGAGGTCAGGAAGACCATAAAGCCAATAAAATTTGACCTCATTCGAGCACAAGACTTTAGATGGTGTTTGCCAGATCAGTTTGTAAAAAGAATATGAATTAAAATTTATGAATTGCATTTCAGAGATTAATAAAGAATTAAGTGTAATAAATTTTTTAAACGTCATATTATAAACTAGATAAAAATATACCAAGGAAGGCTATACCAGGGTATGGAGACGAATGATAATCGACACAATTCTTGTAACTACCTCATTTTCACTGGCGGTGTCGCGGGTTAGGTGAGTTAGCACGCTAGTGTAACTAGAGGTAGGGACAGATTTGATTGAGAGTGATGCTTGTGAGGAATTTATAGATTCCTGTGCAAATGCTTTGGCTATGGTGCCTCAAGAACCAGTTATGTAATTTGATGTAGAAGCTGGTCGGGCGAACAAATCGTCCGACACTCGAAAGTTTGTAATGTCTCGACAAAAAGCATTTCATTTAACTGTTAACTAGTTTTTAAATCAAGATGCTTAAAATGCAATTGTATTATTTGTTATTGTCTTTTATTACCAGGTCTTCAAAACAGTGGTAAATGGAATGAATGAACGTTTGGTTCTATTACGAATGATTGTATCTACCAAAATACCGAAACAGCGAAGAATATATTTAGTAAAGACCTATTTACCATATAAATTAATTCACATTTGGAAAACCGCGAAATTTTGAATCAATAAAAATATTTCACACTGAACACGTTTCATGAAATAAACAAAAGCCTTCAATTTGTATCTGTGATAAGCTATTTGAAATTCAAAGAGCGTTAAAGCATTGTAATAGGAACATAACAGAGACCAACATCGACAAACGGTTATATTTCGAGAACGTGCATTATAAGTGGTAACAGAGTTTGCATATGATCGATTTCATACACGAACTACGAGTATGATAAACTATGAAAGACTAACACGCCTATAAATATAGCGCAATTCAATAGATTAATAATATCGAACATAAATCGGCTGGTTGAATAAGTAATACAAAGACCATTGGACACAAGATCTTACGCCCATTTGGTAAGGTTGGTGTTGAAACTATGAGAGTATAATAGTAGAAAAAAATACGATTGCAGATTGATTGCCAAACAATACATGACGCAGTAACATTTTCGAATTACGAATAACAAAGATATAAATGATGGAAATGCGGAAAACTACTACTATGTGATACTAACCACTCTATATCATCAAATAATAATAGTAAACTTACTAGTATATATTACACTATAGTAAAATAATCATACAAGCTATTACACCCATTACTTTAACGCATCATGCATGAAAATAAAAAAAAACCATCAATGGTACACATTCAAAATATTTTTTCCTATCGCATTTGAAGTTAATTTGTTGTCATAGTGTTTTTATACAGATTTCAATGTTTAATCTACAAATCGTGATTACTGTTATGATATAAATCAGTGTTCATGTTTTTGTTAATATGAAAAACGTACCATTGTCGAGAACATAATAATATAAAACTACTGAGTTATACCGTTAATTTTGTACAATAATGGTACACCACAATGCCAAGTGATACCCTAAGGGCAGTAGGAACGCAGTAAAACTCCAGGGCTATTAAAAAAGGGGAGTTTTGGGTCCTTTGTTTGCAATAAATTCGTCAGTTATTGTTCTGGAGAGGGCATTACGAGCGGTCTTGAAAGTCATCCTAAAGGAACGCATCAGGTTCTCAACCATACTTGTTTACAAGGACATGGACGTCCTCGTGTTCAGAATCCCTGTGCCCGACTTTTGCTCAAAAATGAAGCTCATTTCTCCTTATCCTTTTATTTACAACAAAATATATATCGAATTTCTTTTGAAAAAATACTCACTCGGACAATTAAACTCCAAAGTGAAAAATTGGCTCAAATCACAACTGTACCCACATATTCACCCACCTATCTGTCGTCAAGGGCGCTAAGAATGTCATGCCGGCTGCTGCGTAATCAAGAGTGAGGTACTACCCTTTCTTATTATACTAAAGAAGCAATATATACGTGTCTTAGCAAATATAATATATTAGAAGCACTACCGAAGCGCCGCAACCTAACTTCGCCCTGAACTAACGACTTCAATCTATAGACAAGAACATTCACAGCAACTACATGTTCTAATCAAAACACTATCAATAGTGATATTGTTTTGTTAAAGTGTTGAACTTTGTCAAAGAGTATCAGAACCTACCGTAGTACCGTGGACAGACGTGACTGTCTATACCTATTGGGAATGAGCTAAGCGGGCAGATTATATTGAGTGTTTACCAATGATATTTATCCATAGTTGGGGAATTAACGTAAAGCCCCTGGCAAAGTCG
>NW_020654289.1:12602366-12612579 GCF_003589595.1 Hyposmocoma kahamanoa
TTAAGGTATGACGAGACAAGTTCCAACGCCTTGCCATTTACTCCGTAATATTCTAGCTTCCTAACAAGAGTAATATGGTCCACACAATAAAATGCTTTTGAAAGGTCACAGAAAACCCCAATAGCGTTCTGGAACCTATCCCAAGCATTAAATATATGTTTTAGTAGTAGCGCTACCCCTGCATCGCTAATCGATCTACCACTAGTAAATTGTTCACTATGAAAAATGTGGTTCCTACCGAAATAAGAAGTAATTGACTCAACATAACATTTTCGAATATTTTACTTAAAGGTGGTAGAATTGAAATAGGCCTATAGTTGCTAGGATCAAGTTTCCTACCGCTTTTGAATAAAGGAATAACTTTGATATATTTCATCAAATCGAGAAAAATACCTTCGTCAACGCACCTATTGAATGCATTAGCTAAATGTAGGGAAATTAGATATATTACTGAGTCTATAACTTTAGTCGATATGCCCCGGAGATCTTCAGTATTTTTAACATCTATGAGAAATCTATGAAAGTTTTATCGCCCAGTTAGATACCTTTATAGCTACCGGCGCTGGCGAGAGATGTCGCTATTCACTGAAAAATTGTTTCTGAGTGTTCGATCTTTGTATTAATAGTTATAACAAACTAAACTAATTACTCCACTATAATTTCACAAAAAATAATTGAATATCAATTCAATAAAAATTTAAAATGTTTCTCGATTTTCAAATATTATAATGCACACATAAATCAAAAACCGCAACATTGATTCAACAAGTTTGATACTTGTTGAATCAATGTGAATAATTCAAAACTTTAAATTTATGTTTACTAAATTAGGCAAATAGCGAAAGTGAGCAACACACCGATATAAATTAATTTTCAAAGAGGACAATATCTGCGTCCACAACCTTGAAAGTTTTACTAGGATTACAAACCACTATTAATCTTGTTTACCCCTCTTGCTACGCTAATCATAAAATTATCTGCTTCCTGCAAAAGTCATGCCACTTAGAACAATTTTTTCTTGTGGCGAATTGAATTTCAGGGTATATAGTAATCTCCTCGGGGAGCTTTACCTCAATTAAGTTTGCCCATAAAAATAACTGAATCCAATTTAGCTCTGTATTTGTAAATTCCTTGCGTTAAATTCGAAATGGCAAAAATCTCATTATACATGGTATTGAGGCAGTCTTTTTGTGCATTATAATATAAAAATTATCAGCTGTAGCTTGTGCAAACATACCTGAGACGCTGCGGGCCCGCGGCAGCCTCATCAGTATCCTGAAGATGTTATTACATTAGATTCGAAGGACGCTGAATATCGAATACTTGACAGTACGCTTTAAATATTATTACTTTTACTTGTTTACTACAATACACATATCAGTCATCATATTACATCTAACTGCCAGCGCCGTTCTTTCTTCGATGTCTAAATGGTCCCTAAGGTCGTCAGCAATGAAAAGGCCAAGGTATTCACAATACGTAAACTCGATTTAGTTAATTACCACTAAGATTAATTGGGGATATTGACTCAGATATTTTACCACTGGCGGCCCTGAAAAGTAAGTATTCACTTTTGTGAACATTATAAATCAAGCCATGTGCTTCAGCGTACTTTCCGCAAGTGCTAAGTAGTTTCCTAAGGACTCTAATCATGCAATGAAGAACGCCATGTCATTCGCATAGCTGATGTTGTAATTTTTTGATTGATGATTAATATAATTAACGATCCCTTCGAAAATAAATTGTTACTATTTCACATTGTTTTCAATTAACTTATCAAATTTTGTTTACACGATATCAACTACACCTACATTTCGTTTTTGAAGTCTTACTGTGTTAAATATCCGCAGTTCTTACCACATTTATAATGATTACTTCACTATATAATGAATTATAAACAAAATAGATTAAAATTCTCTAACCAACAACCAGCTTTCACATATTATATCAGTGATCTACAAAGAGCAATATTTTTTTCAAACCTTGCATTTGTGGCTTAGTTTTCTATCTTATACTTTAGATAACAATTCCCGATAGTCTGAAAAGCATTGTAATTCACTTAGTGGTTATTACCTACGTGTCCTTCGTGTTGATAAGAATATTAGTTTAGAACTATTTATTATATTTCGTGGACGTCTTTAATAGTAAGACCCAAGGTTTATAGGAGAATTTTTATCCTTATCATTGATGCTGTCGAGTAGTACAATAAAATAGTGTGTTTGTATTTTTAGTTGATTTAGCACTAAGTCCATGGTTACAGTCGTTTTTCCACTATGGTTAACCTACAGATTTGAGTTTTAATCGGGGCTAGAATTTAAGCAATAATGTGTCTACCAATGATCACAGTTTTGCAAAAATAGAGATGGTTTAGTAGTAGAGAAGGTTTTTTGTTTGAATATGATAGTTTATTCTAAAATTTACTTTTTTAAATTTATTTGTTGTTGGAGAATCATAGTAATAAATTACAACAATTCATCATTCCTGAGGTGACGTCAAAAAAAAATTATCGTTTTATAAGTAAATTTTAGAACAAACTATCAAAAACAATGAAAAACTATTAGGTACTATTTTCGCAAAACTATGATGATGATTGACACATAATTGTCTATCAGCATCCCTAAGAATGTATAACAAAACGATTCGACAGTTTCGAACGTGCGCGTTCAACAGTTTCGAACGGGCTTGTCTTTTCGTTGATGCGCCCGTAAATGCGCCCTTACACGACGCGTAAGTTTTCATACGGCCGCCGCGCGACGTCCGTCCAGTTACCACGCCATCACGAACATTAATGGCGAATCTGAATTCTATTTACTAGGCAACAACATTTAAATTCCTCTTAATAATCGCCGCGTAGACCAAAGACAAGTCAGCCTCGCCCGTGCGCCCGTGATGCTCATTTAAGATAAAACGTAAAAGCTAAATAAATAACAGTTAGATAGACGCGGTCGCTGCGCTGCGGCAACGCGGGCCCCGCAAGTGCACCGCGCGGCGGCCACGCGACGTGACGGCTCTTACACACAAACACGATACGACGTCGCGTTGTACCATGTCTATGTGTAAGAGCCCTGAGCGCGACGAAATTCGTGTCGAATAAATGTGCCCTAAGTCATTCATAATGGGAAAACGGTCGTGACTATTTTGTTGTTCGAGAGTAGGGCACAGGTGAGCTTTTCAAAAAATCTGCAAATGCAGTTATTTATTTAGGAAAAATAAAAGAATGTTTTCTTTAAGTAAAATTAGCTATTTGAAGCATTTAAGGTAGTTCCCTTTTACCTCCAACTTACTTTTTTACCCTGCATATAGTAGTTCGTCGTGAGATCCGTCTATTTTCCGGTTTGAATTAAAAAAATCACATGTTACATATTATTCATATGTACACGTTATTAATGGCAGTAGAGCTCATTGTGAAAGAGGTCTTTCAGGGTAGTACTACCACCTTACCTATTTCTGCCGCCAAGCAGTAATGTCATAATTACTGTGTTCCGGTTTTGAAGGGCAAGGGACTTCAACTTATGTCTCAGGGTGATGGGCGCAGTGGCGATACCCCTCAGATCTTTGCCATTTAAAGCTCTGAGTGGCACTGCAAATGTTATGTACAGGCGTGTAGCCTACCATCAGGCACACGACTTGTTCGTGCCGTCACTTAATATTATAAAAAAAATGTAGAAGGATCTCCCTTAAAATTTTCGAAGATTTGACAAATAATTTCTAGTAAATACAATGCATCAGTTTTTGACGAACACCATATTGCACATAATATTAAAAGACAAGACAGGGGAAGTTATTGCGTCAGTTTGGAACTCTTTTTGTTATTAGTTAATATAAGTTATAGCTTTCCGATATATCGTAATGCTATTTTTTGTTTGTAGCTGTCAAAGCCAGCTGTTACTATGTGACATTTAGATAAGTGACATACCACATGTGATGGACGCCCTTATAGAAAAACCATGCGACTAACAGCATTGTGATCAGTTTGTTTACAAAATTTACAACGTGCATATAATTTATTAGTAAGAATAAGTTTTTAGGTATATTTATATATACGGATATACTCGTATGTGTATGTAGGCATACTATATCGTTATTTAATATTTGATAATAATATATATAATGTTAGTTTTTATTTATATACATTTCAAGCTCCCGCTCTCCCCTTTCCTCTATCTCAAAGGTTGTCTGGAAGAGGTCTCTCTTAGCCATAAGGCCGCCCCTGCCCACATTCAAGCTACTTGAAACACTGGGTATTGCACTTTTGTGGATTGTGAAACCGTTTATTTATAACTGTACTTAGTAATATTGTTAAGATTGCTTGTTCCACATATTTATTTTGTTTGACAGCATTGTACTTTAAAAAAACATAATCAGTAGCGATTATGCTTCATTTGAATTTTTTTTATTTTTGTAGTAATCTGTGGATGATGCAGTTAATTGTATAATTAGTTATACCGGTATAACTCACCATGTACAATTGTTTGTCATTCCTCAATAAATAAATAAATAAAATTATACTGTTTTTTTCTTGTGTCTGAGCTAGAATAATAAAGTCTATATCCATCTATCTAACTACACAAAATATATGCAAATATAAATAACGTTACACTTGGCTTCTAGTACGGGAGGTAGACGTTCGACGTGATGTTTTTCTAAAATCGTAACGAATTTCACTTTCTTCACTCGTGTTTGCATTTCTATTCGTGCTTTGTGGAGCAGTATGCTTTTAGACTGCTTTTACTTTTACTAAAACGCAGTGATTTTTAGGAGTAAAATTCGAATCGCTACATTAGCGATGCTTGCTTTACAGCAACGGCCATTATTACTTTGATCCAAATCTCAATATTACACAACAATACAAATAGGATAAGATGCAAAATATAAACACAGCTTGCGTCCGCGATAAATGACGACGTTAACGTTAAAAAATACGTAGAAAACATTTGATAACGAGGTCAAAATACTCATCAACAACGCCTTCCATGAGCTTCCGGTTCCTAAAGGAACAAATTAAGGGTAACCTTCCACTGTCACTTACGCTGAAACTCTTGACATATCTACAATGTCCGTCCTAATCTACGGTGCAGTCAAGGGAAATTTCAGTCAACCTTCCCTTTGACTGAGATTCAAAATTCTAAATTCACGATTTGCCGAAGATTTTTAGAGTCTCGTATTTCAGGTGTTAGAAAACGGATTCAAAACTCGCATAACTGGCAAATACACCACTAGGCTCAAATGGAACTAGACTGGCCATGTCTGCCGTATGCATCTAGATGTACGTCGAATGCACCGTCGAATGCACCTCGCATTGTCACTCAATGAGTGCCATAAGATGGTCATCGGTGACACAGCAAACCGGGAACAAACGAAGATGACGGGATAACCTAGAAAGATAGTGGATAGTGAGAGTTAGAATTCCAATAGATAGGCCTTTGCTCAGCAGAGGTATACCCTATTGCAAACTCCGAGAAAAAAAAAATCCAATCGGCAAACGGTCAGGCTCGCTGGAAAGTTGTAACTGTAGACTATAGACATATGCGACACTAAGAACATTAACACCGCAAATGCGACACTCGCAGTGCGATGTCAATTATTGACACCACTTTCTTTGAAACCAAAACCATAGCTGTGCTGCTATCCGGTAAAAATAGACACAAACACAGAATCCTACAATTATAGTAATCGGTTAGTAACTTTACACCTACTGATTTGTGAACAATTTGTGCGTCTGCAAATTACACACTAACGGAAAGCACAGAATGCTAGAACAAATTACAGTACAACGTAGTACTAAGCTCTTATAAAATTACTCAGGCTCTCCATTAAGAGATGAGTGACCGAACTAAGACTATTTAAATTAGGTCTTGTACTAATAAAAAGAAGGTTTTCTTTTTTCATAAGGAAACTTTCATCTATTTGTTTCAACAGTTTGTCCCGTTTTTAGATAAACGGAATCTTCTCTAAAGCTCCTGGATCAATTAATTTACTAAACGGGTTCGATATTTTCGTCATTCAGCCAGTGAAATTCTGTTTCAATATATCTTCTCGACTCGTAATTAATCCGATCAGTCGTATCAATTTCCGTTTAATTTTACTTTCGTGGAAGTATTGTTAACTTGTTTATGAGTATTGTGAAAAAAATGTTAACAATTGTTAAAAAATAAATACCATTTTGGGTCAGCCGAACTAAGTTTTGAAGTAATAATTTTATTGAATATCATGATTTTTTTAATACTATGAAATTCATATATTATTTTTTTAAATACTCCACTAGTTTGGTGTTATTGTTGGCAATCAACGCCACATAGTGAGGTAGTGAAGAATTACTCACTTCACGAAGAGTGAAATACCGATTGAGAACAAATATGCGAATGATTTCTTCTTCTTGTTCAAACTCAAAACTGTCAACATCATTTTTATATTCGTACATGATTATATAAATTATTTAAAGAACGGTACGTGTAATTTCTTACATTATTGTTCCAGTCGGAACGAAGGACAAAACTTTTTGTATTGGTTCGATTTTTGTATCAATAATAATTTGTGAAATTCAGTTTACAAAACTTTTCGCTTGGACATCAAATGTTTTTGATACTTAATAACAGTAATCAAAATGTCAATAAACACCCTCTTCGTTCTTCTTTTGCCGTTTCGACGGTAAGTCAAATTTTATCAGGTCTATCCTCCGTCACAGTAACGTCATTATCTTTGGGGTTCATTAGCTCCTCCCTCTTGCGGTGTTAGGCTCATGGGGCAAGGTGGTAAGTGAGCTATAGATTAAGGGAAACATGAAGGAGATTCAAATACTTTAAGATTCTTAGTATATTTATTCCGAATGCAAAGACTATTTTCAAAAACCTCCGCGTGTATAATTACATTTAATACTGATCTCTAAAAGCTAGTCCTGATAAATGATGAATGCACAGCATTATTTTATTAATAATATTACATAAACTTTTATAATATGGTTTTTTTTACTTTTCCACGATTCTGTCTCCGTATTTGTTAAACGATATTCTGGAAAAGCTTTACATTCATTTCTTGTGGTTAGTTAACTTTTGAGTACTTGAGTCCAAATTACATGAGAGAAATTGCAGGCACAAAATAATGCTCTCACTAAACTTTCCATATCTAAAATTCTTATCATACCGATATAATTATAGAATCCATTTATTGTTTACCTGCCTTAAGTGCCTTCACTACCTAAACAATGAAATACAAACTTCAGTAAAGTTGATTTCAAGAGTAATTACGCGTTATAATAAGGCCTGAAAGTTTACCTTGTATCACGGTAACACGCGGAAAAGCAAAACAAGGAAGAATGATTTTTCTCGTTTTATTCAAAGAAAAATTCATTCGATCGGGCTGGATTCGAACCAGCGCTTTCACCATGCCGCCACTGACGCTCTCCCAACTGAGCTACGGAACAAACCAGGAAGAGTACTCTCTTTTTTTTAATCTCTTTTTTTCAATTTTAAACGAAATTTCGTCAAGAAATCTCTTACTTTAATTCCTTTTCGGTAGGGTGCAAGAATTTCGTTGTCATTTACAATTTTCGTGAACGAATGGAATGTATGATATTGTGTAAGTCTTTTTTGATGTCAACTACGGTAAATGACAGTTTTTACTGTATCTCAAAATTAATACAATTGTTTTGCTTTGTTGAAAGATGCCTCCTTAGCAATTTCCAACAAAAGTCAAACTGCTACACATAGAACTCTACTATTTCACAGGCTGATAAACACGTGCGTGTAAGTTACATTCTATCTTCATTTGCTCGTAAATAGTATGATTGCGTGGTAGCCAATTTGACTATAATGTAAATAAAACCCCAAATAAAATCCTCGGGCCTTTTTCTTCCCATTACAGCCATGGTCGGTAAGAAGTTTTTTTTATTTGAAGCACGACATACTTCGTTGCATAGGTCAGGTTTAAGTTCAAGCAAGGAGGTTACTTAAAAAAACAAGCACGGAAAGTGTGTCATTTATGAATCGTGTGACTTCTTCCAGGCCAAGGCCTGCAAAGTATGAAAATCCACTCTCCACTTTTATAAACTTTTAAATCTACCTACTAATAATGAACTAAGTAAACATGTAAAAAAAAATTCATACAGCTAACTGCCCTACATGTACAGCTCACTTAAAAAGGCGCTAACATTTAAACTAGAGTGTTATAATATTCTTTTTAACCGACTTTAAAAAAAGTAGGAGGGTCTCAATTCGACTGTATGTTTTTTTTGTATGTATGTTACACGATAACTTCGGTATTTGTGAACCGATTTTGATGATTTTTCTTTTGTTGGAAAGAGGGTATCTCCATGGTGGTGCCACCTAATTTTGAAGAAAATCATCCACCTCTAAGGGTGGCTGGTGGTGAAGATTCATTTTTATAAATAGCGCCTAAATTTTATTATTAATGGTTGATTTTGCTATTCTCCTATTCAAGGCGTTTTTCTCTTAATGAACTTTGAGTAGTGAGAACTGATTTTTGTTATCTCCTGTGTAGTGGCGAACTAGGGAATGAATCCGGGGTTCCGCACTTTCCGGCAACCGATTTCAATAAAATTGGCAAATACATCTATTTGCATCTATTCCACGTACTTTTTAGGTCGTTTTTTTTAGTATTCTATACTGAGATTATGTTTTTTCGTCTTTTTTGTATTTTGGTCGCGAAGTACTAGTACTAATAGTAGTGAGAAGAGCGATTACGAAAATACGGTAATCATACACATTTAAACACATCCTCAGAAGTCCAGCAGACTACTATTAATGTGCCTTGAAAAACAACAACATATTCTTATAGCTATTGTCCTAACACCTCAAATATCACTTTTAATAATAAGTAATATATTTTTTACTTTTTTTGTAATATATTTTCCTTACTTTAGACTTTTATTATTTCCTCACATTGTTTGAGAAAAAATCTATACATGGCTCGGCGGTAACGGGGATTGCTTGACCCGTATTAATACAAGACATCGCTGGCGCTCGTCCTTGTAACTTTTACTCGTCCAGCAATCCTTTACTTCCCGGTCTCTGCAATAATGTACTATTAATTATTTTCTGTATAAAAATTTTGCAATTTTTTTTTATAATCCACCATGGCTGCATGCGTCTTTGCTTTTTACAACATTTTAGTTCGAGTTGTATTATCTATGGAAGAATAGCTAGCTGGCCATCTGTTGAAAAAAAAATCGGGAACCTTGGAATTGTGAAAGCCCATTTTTTAAATTTTATTTGATAAATACTTTTTTCGTTAGTTTTGCAAGTCAAAGCAAGCTATTACGCTTTTTCTATTTAGTGGAATTATCAACTTGATGAAATATAGGGAGGAATAAAGCGGCGATAAAACGCTAGGAACATGAACCTGACAAAGAGAATGCTGAGGGCCCTCAAGTCGAGTCTACCTCTTCGGATTCGGAAGAGGAAGGGGTGGAGAGTTTGCACTTGCCATATTATGTTACAGATTACACCCGGCTGTACCATTACGACTCGATGTACACAGAGTATGTGGTCTTCGTAGAATCTGCTGATTCACAAAGACCTATTGGAACCAGGGATTTATTATATATATCTCTATCCAATTGCTTACGCCGATATAGCAAATGAGTGAAATTCATGTGATCCATAAATAAATTCAAAATGGGAGTTTACTTCGAAAAACCAAATTTGGCTTATGCATTCTTGAACAACAAAACTCTTCTACAAGAAAATAATTTTATAGACAACATTCCTGCTTCAATTACTGAAATCACAGGCATAGTCAAAAATGTTCCTATTAAATACAGCAACAAGAAAATTTTCACTATGCTTTCAAGCTACAAAAAAATAATAAGACGTTTTTCTCGAAAAATCTTTATTGAAGAAGGTGGTTTTTCTCGACAGTCGACAAACCATTGCTATCACTTTTAAAGTGCCAGTAAAACACTGTTGAGTTCAAAGATACTTTATTATCATTAAGATAATTGTCACTTACATGAGAACTTAAAGACTAATCAGTAAACTAACAATATTCCAGTCCAAGCCGTGGTACAAACTACACAATGAAATGCAAACACTAATAAGTAAATTAACAATATTCCAGTCCAATACTACCATTAATACAAACATAAGTTAAGAGTTCAACTGTTTACAAATTTACATTACTACATATTATATAAATTAAGTCTTTATTCAGTAATGAATGGTCGTTAATAATATGTTTATACAATTTTGATTTAAAT
>NW_020654289.1:12612589-12614750 GCF_003589595.1 Hyposmocoma kahamanoa
AGAACTAAAATCTTCTGCTATTACACCTATGAAAAAACGTGAACCACACAATTTGTTATCAATTCTAAATACAGCTACAATGTCAACGGAAATTCTTTTGGAAACTATTATTAAACTTATAACTTTACGTAAAATACAAAATATTGTAATTTCTTCTAAAACATAATTGAAGTTTTATCTGAAACTCTTTTTGTAATAAAAATAAAAGTTCTTAAAAACGATGCATCAAATTAAGTTATTACAATGGAATGCTCTAAGTTTGATGTGCAATCAGATAACTCAACAATACTCAGAGCTGTACAGATCTGAAGGTGTACTGCCATTGCTCCCATCACTGTGAGACATAAGTAGACAAGTATCATGTGCCTGTAATTTTAATTTGTGGTTGTCTATGTGTGTGTGTCCATGGCACCCGCGACACAAGGTTTCCCTAGTGCGAGGCATGTTGAGTGTGTGCGTTGTTAATTTCACCATGCTCACATTACTGCTTGGCGGCAGAAATAGGTAAGGTGGCAGTACTACCCTGGACAAACTCTTTCACAAGGAGCTCTACTGCTACTAAATCAATGGCACTCATATGTTTAACCTCTCTGAGGAGACTTCAAATAAACTTCTCATGCTCTTAAGGTACGTATTTATGCTGGGTGTAGGCTGCATAAAATAGGATTTTATGCTCTAGTGCATAAAATAGGATTTCATGCTCTAGTGCATAAAATAAAAAAAAACCATCACATTAAATATGTCTATTAAATAATCGTTTATTTGTATTATTGCTGTTTAATTTCCTCGCAATCGAAGAAAAAAGCAGAGTGTATAACTCGTTCATAAAACCCATTTTACACTCGACTTAAGTTTTATGCACTTGTACAATCTACTATTGTTTTATTGTATAACTGAGAAAGATCTATAAACATCCTTATTTATACTACAGATCGGCACAGGTCACCTCTATGAGAGTTTAGATCGTGATCCATCACGTTCATCACATGCCCCAATGGGTATTGCGAACTTATCACGTATTCGCAGAAAAAATGTTATATCGTGATGAAAACCATTTGAAATGAAGTTATAACTTAGCGACAATATATCGCATTTCCAACTAACACACATATATGGCACTTTTTATTACCATTAAGTGCATCGCAATTTCGAATCCAAAACAGTCGAGACTGAACTCGGTTTCATTACGGTTCTCTTCCTTGTCTTTTCTACTCATCTACAGGTAAACAAGTGATATTTTTTATATAATACCAAGTGACGGGATGAACAAATCGTGCACAGCATTTGCAAGGATACTCAGAGCTTTAAATCGCAAAGATCTGAGGGGTATTGCCACTGCACTCGTCACCCTGAGACATTGTTAACAAGTCCCATGTGCCTATAATTCACCAGCATCTCTACCGCTTGGCGGCAGAAATAGGAAAGGTGGCATTACTTCCCTGGACGAACTCTCACATGGAGCTCTAAAAACACCCTGTAGTAGAGGCAGGTATGATATGAAGCCAATACAGCCTTTAACACAGAAAGCAAGTTTTCTTGCAAATTTGGTGTCTGTACATAAGACAACACGTAAGTTGTAAATATCCTACAGTAACTTATTATTCAACATAATAAGATACGGAATCTCATACCGGATTATTTTCGAAACATATACATAAAACACCCACCAAAGCTGCTCGTAAAACTGAAAATTGATAAAAAAGCGAACATAAAAATTCTTACTGTTGGAATGGTTTATAGACCAAAGATGTACCTATTTCTAATTTACAGCTTTGTAGGGTCATGATCCTTATTAAAAAAAGGTCAAAAGAAGGGTCACCAAGGCTTATTACTTGCTGACGTCTCGCTAGATCAACGAACGTTTCGACTTTTATTTTTTATTTAAATTTGATTGACTATGAATCTGACTGCACTGCGTGAACAGTCGATTGTTTTCATTATCTGATCGTGTCCCTTTTGCCTTTTTACGCTGATCAAGATTACAAAGATGTACATAGAAAACAATTATAAATTAAATACAGGTTTTTTCCACGGTATGATTTCTTTTTGTGTTCAGCAAAAGACCATCTTCCGTTTCAAACTTTTAAACATCTGGTATTTACAATCTCATACCGGACCCATAACCCTAACCATAACCCTAACCCTAACTCTAACCCTAACT
>NW_020654289.1:12614760-12616543 GCF_003589595.1 Hyposmocoma kahamanoa
AGCGAAAGCGAAAACGAAAACGAAAACGAAAACGCAAACGGAAACGAAAACGCAAACGCAAACGCAAACGCAAACGCAAACGCAAACGCAAACGAAAACGAAAACGAAAACGAAAACGAAAACGAAAACGAAAACGAAAACCTACCTTACCTATTTCTGCTGCCAAGCAGTAATGTCAGCATTACTGTGTTCAGTTTTCAAGGGTAAAGTGCACCTTGGCACTTGTCAACTTACGTCTCAGGGTGACGGGCGCAGTGACAGTGTCCCTCAAATCTTTGTGACCTCGAGTGGCACCGCAACTGTTATGGACAAACGTGTAGCTTACCATCAGGCGCACGACTTAGTCGTCCCGACACTTAATTTTCTTTTTTTAAATTTACGCTTTTTTGTTTATTCGGATACTTACCGAAATTAATCAAATTGAAGTAGACATTTATAACAAGAACACGACTTTCTAAAGTACGATTAAGTATTAAATTTATATAATAAAATGTTTTAGTCCGAATGAACTTTGTTAATAATAATCCAAGGTTAACTTTAATTCAACTTTCTTAAGCAAACTTTAGATGCCAGGCAGCTAGAAAGCTGAACTTTACGTAAGAAAGTTTCGCAAGTAACACAATTGCATAAATAAATAAAATTGCGGATATTTATATGTAAGAATATTAAATGTATCAAAATATAGACGCTATAGTAAAATTACGAACTTTGGAAAAGTTCCTCACATTTTTTCCCATTTGTTTATGACACTAAGACGGGACAAAGAAGTCGTGTGCCTGGTGTTAAGCGACACGCCTGTCCATAACAATTGCAGTGTCAATTGAAATCACAAAGATCAGAGGGGCACTGTGACTGCGCTAGTCATCCGGAGACAAAAATTTAAACAGCGTTACGTCTCAGTGACATTGTACCGCATTATCGGTGAAAAGAAATTTATATGCCGTAATGTATTTACTTTAAAAAAACTGAAACGCTTGAAGGTGAAAGATCTGACTACTGTGTACCCAGCTGTAATGTAAATAAATCATCGATCACAAAACGTACGTTACGTAGAGTGTATTCAGTATTTTTTCATAGCCGGCCTAACATTCTGACGGTCCCCCTGGTGAGTAGTTGTAATTGTCGTCTATATAGAAATGTATAACACTAATAAGTAGCATTCCTACTGTCGTAATTGCGTTATTGGCCGTGGAATAAAAGACCTTAATTAAATCTTCTGGACCTGTTATTATGTTGGTTCTTTCGAAACAGAAGTGCTGTTTTGTGCTAGAACTACCTGGGGCGATAGTATTTGATCAGACGGGCAGTATTTGGTGTGAGAGTGGTAGTCATAGATATATAAAAAAAAGGGTGGTAGTAGATAATTATCAACTTGTGCAAACACAACTAGATAATTCTCCACCCTCCCTCCACCTCCAAACCACACATACTTGACCTCATTCGTTTAAACGTCCATTTTGGTTAAGACCTGCAAGGAAACGTATAGATGTATACATTTTTAAAATCTGTAGCATTTCTTTGGGTTCGCCGTACTAAAGTAAAGGTACTTAACGGCTTTGACGGAAGCAGTCAGTGCTCTAACAGATTTTAGTATGAACGTTATAGAAATATGTAATTTTCAGGTTAGTTTCACTACCTAATTTTGGTGGCAACTTTTATTATTTAAGTATTATATCGTTTTTATGGTACCAAGTGACACAGTATAATAATACAAGCGTGGTAACTCTATACAAACGTAGCAGCGCGGTTTGTATGTGTCCGCGCCCGCCTCGTGTCTCGACAC
>NW_020654289.1:12621543-12670362 GCF_003589595.1 Hyposmocoma kahamanoa
CCGCGCTGCTATTTTATAGGAAGTTAACATAGGTACTTGTTTTTTTTTATAATACCATGTGACGGGATGAAAAAGTCGTGCGTTTGGTGGGAAGCCACACGCTTATTCATAACAGTTCCAGTGCCACTTAGAGCATTTAATCGCAAAGATGTTAGGGGCACTGCCACTTCGTCCGTCACCCAGAGACATACGTTGACAAGCCTCATGTGCCTGTAATTTCACTAATATCCTTACCTTACAAAATCGGAACACAGTAATGTTTACATTACTGCTTGGCGGCAGAAAACAGGTAAGGTGACAATACTTCCCTGAACGATCTTTTTCATAAAATGCTCTACAGAGAAAAAATTAACACCTTCTTCGTGCCTCTTCAATTAGAAAAGGTTCGCCGTGTGTTCTGCAGTGTTTGTCTTCATCCCTGTTCAGGTTAAAGAGTTCAATTCATATTCGTATATTCCGCGACCTCATGACATTCTTCCAGCGAGTATTCCCATCATCATCATGAATTATTTACAAAATTACAAAATATTACATGAACATGGGCTCTGTTTGATGGAAAATTGTTTTGGGGTTGTGTAGTTTCGAAACTATAGTATTTAACTGGAAACTTACTAACCACAACCTTATGTATCAGATTCTTAATAGTGATTACAAGATGTCGTTGGGTTTCATTAGTTTGAATCTAAAATAGGATCAACCATCCTTTGAATGGAGTTTCATCTTGCTCCCCTGAAACGAATTACTATGTCTACAATCCCACGCAAATTTTCAAAAAAGATGTGATATTTTCCCTCAATTCGTCAAGATTAAGAAAATACACCCACACTACATTAAAAGTAAAATGCCGAAACAAATTTCAAATTAAATATTAAGCTTCCTTCCGTGCAGTGACGGATTAGAATACAATTCACCGCCCCTCTCCTCCCGTGGGTGTCGTAAGAGGCGACTAAGGGATATTGAGTTACCAGCTGCTCCACTGGTGGTAGGGCTTGAAAACCCGCCTGGTTAGTGACCACCGTGCGCATGATGGAAAACCCGCCAAGTGTTCGCTAGTCGGATGCGTTCCGGGATGAGTCAGCGTACAACCAGAGCCCGAGGCAACGCTGCCGCGACATTTGTGGTCTGTGGAGGCTTCCGCCGAACCAGTGCCAGGACAACTGCATTGACCCGCCGGCCAGGGAGACCCGTAGAAACGGTTATTCCGCTGGCCGCCCGCGGTACAGTACAGGGGCCCAAGCGTGCTTAACCAGTTCGTGAGGCTGCCTCACCATGCCGCGCATAATCTCGGTGTGGTTCGTCGTGCCGGTTGGTGACCGGGAGGTGGGGTCCCGGCGGCCATTCCCGGGGGGGTTCGGGGGCCCTTCCGTCCGACGGATCAGCGCAACTTGTCTGTAAGCAAGTCTCTGGGGAAGCAGGCCCCGCGATTTGACCGCTTGTGTCGCGGCACTGTTTTCTCGCTTCACGCCTCTTTTTCCCTCCAACATGTTAGCGCAAAGTACAAATTTCGGTCGTACAGCGGTGCACACCCCCACCACTAAAGCGCTCTTTAAGGTGGAGTTCACGAACATTCGAGGACTCCACAGTAACATCCACGCCGTCCACCAACATCTTGAGACGGCTCGACCAGAAATGCTGTTCCTTACGGAGACGCAAATACTCTGCCCGGCTGACAGCAGCTACTTGAATTACCCTGGCTATATGCTTGAAGAGTGCTTCAAAGCGAAAGCTGGGGTCTGCTTGTTTGTCCGGGCAGATGTTTGCTGTCGCCGTCTGCGTCATTTGGAGGACCCCTCCTTCTCCATCCTTGGGGTACATGTTGACCTGGGCAGTCATTGCCGTGTCTACATTTGCCTCTACAGATCCCACCACGGCGACATGGAGACAACTCGTCTCATAGACCACCTTACTCGGGCGGCAGATGACGCGCAGGCGCAGTTTCCTACAGCGGAATTGGTGTTTTTAGGGGACTTCAATGCTCACCACGAGTCGTGGTTAAGTTCCTCTAAAACTGACCATGCTGGAAGAACTGCCCACACATTCGCTCTCACACACGGTTTAACCCAACTGGTAAACCAGCCCACCCGGATTCCAGATAGGGTTGGTGACGCGCCCTCTTTGTTGGACTTCTGCTGACGTCTCGCCCGGCTGGATATCGGGTGGAGGTCCAAGCCCCTCTGGGTACTTCGGATCACTGCTTGATATCCACTAAAGTGGCAACGTTACCGCCACCACCACCTATTGTGGCTAAACGCCGCATTTGGCATTATGCGTCGGCAGATTGGGACGGTATGCGGGACTATTTTGCATCCGTTCCTTGGCGGCAGCGCTGTTTTAGTGAGGTGGATCCAACATCTAGCGCGACTGCCGTTGCTGATGAGATCTTAATTGGGATGGAATACTACATCCCGCATTCGGATCCCGTCAGTAAAGGGAGGCGCAACCGTTGGTTCAACCGCGAGTGTGCTGTGGCTGTTGAGAACAAACAGACTGCATACCGCGCTTGGATCAGGGGTCTAGCTTCAGACGATCCCAATACGAACTCACTTAAAACAGCCTACAATAATGCCACCAGGTCTTGCAAAAGAGCGTACATCAGAGCGGATGCTCAGCGCGTCGCACGAGTTGGCCAAGAACTCCTGACGCATCCCACTGGTAGTCGGAGTTACTGGCGTCTGGCCAGAGCCGTTGCGTCGAACTTCTGCCAGCCCTCACTGCCCCCGCTGAGATATTCTGACGGCAATCTAGCCCACAAGCCGCAAGATAAAGCCGACCTCTTGGCAAATCTGTTTGGGGCTAACTCCTGTCTCGACGACTGTAAGGCACAGCCACCAACTCTACCTCACTGTGGCTACACGATGTCTGATATTCGTATCAGACAATGCGATGTGCGTACGCAGCTGCAGTCTCTCGACGTCCGGAAAGCTAGTGGTCCTGATGGTATCCCAGCGATTGTACTTAGGAACTGCGCAGCTGAGTTGACCCCCGTGCTAACGCGACTGTATCGTCTGTCACTCTCTTCAGGTCGTGCCGGACTCTTGGAGAGAGGCTAATGTGCAACCAGTTCCCAAAAAAGGCGACCGATCAGACCCGCATAATTACCGTCCCATAGCCATTACTTCCATAATATGCAAGGTTTTAGAGCGGATCCTTAACAAACAACTGACCCAATACCTAGAAGATCACTCCATAATTAATGATCGGCAGTATGGGTTTCGTCCGAAACGATCAACAGGTGACCTTCTAGCGTACTTATCGCATATTTGGGGTGAGGCTATAGACAAACGTGGCGAGTCGTTGGCTGTTAGCCTCGATATAGCCAAAGCGTTCGATCGGGTCTGGCACAAAGCTCTTCTCTCCAAGCTCCCGGCGTACGGTTTGCCAGCCCAGTTATGCAGCTGGATTGCCGATTTCCTTCGTGAGCGGAGAATTCGCGTCGTTTCTGACGGCAGCATTTCGAGGTTCGTGAATGTGAACGCCGGCGTACCGCAGGGATCCGTCCTATCTCCCACGCTTTTCCTTCTGCATATCAATGATATGCTTCCACTTGGGAATATTCATTGTTATGCAGATGATAGCACTGTTCATGGGAGATATCACGGATTCCCCGCAGCTGGGCGGGCCGATACTGACAGAGAGCGATCTGATCTTGTCGTTGAGCTCAATAGGATATTGGACCTCATCTCTGTATGGGGATCTAAAAATCTTGTTGAGTTCAACGCCAAGAAAACACAGGTTTGCGCGTTAACAACAAAATTGTCGCCGTTCCTTCCCATGCCTTCTCTGATGAGCACAGCACTTTCACCTCAGAGCAGTTTTACCTTGCTCGGTATGGAAATCTGCTGTGATTTGAATCCAAGGAGCTACATCGAATCTGTGATCATAACAGCCTCACGGAAACTCGGAGTCCTGAACTAGGTGCGACGTTTTTTCACGCCGGACCAGTTATGCCTGCTGTACAAAACACAGGTCCGGTCTTGCGTTGAGTATTGTTCGCACTTGTGGGACGGCTCCGCCAAGTACTTACTCGATGCCTTGGATAAATTACAGCGTCGTGCTACTCGAATCATAGGCGACGAAGAGGTCTCATCACGCCTTGAACCTCTGCAACTGCGTAGAGATGTTGCATCGCTTAGCGCCTTTTACCGCATGTACCATGGTGAGTGCTCTGAAGAGCTGTTCAACATCATCCCCCCTTCCCCGTTCCTGCTCAGAAGCACGCGTGCTGGCCTTCGTAGTCACCGTTTCACTACCTGCCGCATTCCATCGCGTACTAAAAGGTTCGGTGGCTCCTTTCTCTGCCGCACGGTTGACAAATGGAACTCCCTTCCAGCACATGTCTTCTCTCCCTCTTATAATATGGGGTCCTTCAAACGAGGCGTGAAGAGGCATATTGTAGGCAGGCAGGGCGGAGGTGGCTAGTGCAGTGAGGGTTCCATCGCTGCACTAGGTTCCTTCGCGTTTGGATACCACTTTCCACTTAACATCAGGTGGAGTGGAGTCATTTGCCTGTCATGTATAAAGAAAAAAAAAAAAAAGCTACTGAATGACGTTGCAAAGGAAGCAGATCCAAAGGAAAATAGTAAACACATACGATACTCGTACTCTAGTGAGTTTTATTTTAAGATTAGAAATACACTCACTGGCATTAAAATAGGATAGTCAAAAAATCTAAATCTAAACGATTCGCGTAATAATAAAGCGAGGTTATGTAACATAAAATTATGTAACGTTTAGTATAAACCGCGACAGAAAAGAATTCTACTTGTATTTATATTTTATTTTACGACAACCTCGGAAAAGGAACTTTTCTGAATTGATTCTGGTCTGGGTGATCTAGGTGCCCTGGAGTGAATATCGTTGCTCTGGTACTCATAGTATATGGAATTCCTTATTCAGTTCGTGTAATTATCGGGCATATTATTATTATTATATATAAAAACTCTGAACTACAAGAATATTTTTTGTAACAATGACATTAGAATATTCAAATATATATAACTGTATTATAAACAATTTGTTTCTTTTTTCTCTAAATGCATTAAATTTAGTAATAAAATGTATCATCTTCACCATTATCCGTTACTCTGTTGACAGCCGGTCATCTTTAAGGAGACGATTTATATCCTAAGTTCACTAAGCTGTCCCAATGCGGTTTAGGAACTTCACACATTTTCCAAAGGTTGTGAACTTCCTTTAACGAGCAAAGTTTCAACGCGATGTTTTCACCGTTAGCAAGAGTAACTTAAAAACTAAAGATAGATACGCGCAGCTTCAAAGATTCAAACCTTCGATCTTTTCATTGAAAAGCAACCGTTTTCTCACTGTGTCACCACTGCACTAAAAATGTATATTTAATTGTAAATCTCAACGAACGTTATGTTATCTTTTCAATTAAATAGCATTTTTTATAGGTCACCCGAATTTATTGTCTGTGTTTGTATAACTATATTTCTTTACGTGACTAGGTGAAATATTTATCGAAAGAACGCTTGCAGATAATATTGCCTGAAAATTAATTTAAATCCTTTTTGCCATTCCCAATTAATTTAATACCAATTGCCAAATCGATCTCTGGAGAATAGAAAAACCTTCTACTGTTTTCTGTTTTGACATTATTAATGTATTTGGACATGTTGAGTGATGAGTTCAGTTTCGTATAAATATATGTATAAATTTATTTGTTTTGTAAAAGCAACGTTATGGATATTGTATGTTATAACTTAAGAAATCATCTTTACAATTAGATATTTGGTAGCAGTAGAGCTCGTTGTGAAAGAGTTCGTCCAGGGAAGTACTGCCACCATATCTATGCTGCCACCTTACATATTGCTACCGCTAAGCGGTAATCTCAGCATTATTGCGGTCCGGTTTTGAAAAGTAAGTGTACTGGTGAAGTTACAGGCAGATAGGACTTGTCAACTTATGTCTCAGGGTAGCAGGAGCAGTGGCAGTGCCCCTCAGACCTTTGCGATTTAAATCTCTGAGTTGCACTGCATCTGCTATGAATATAATAAGTGCATGACTTGTATTATAAAAAAAGAAACATATACCATGCTTTGAAGATGTATGAAGAAAGTTATAACATTGCGAAACACAGGAGAACTCAAATCCGTTGGCCACTATAATGAACTCGCAACGACAAACACGCGAGCATGCGATATATACTACGCTATGCTACGAACCTGCTACTACTTAAATCTGAAAAGAGTTACAAACAACGGAGTGTTGTATGAACATGATACTTGTTTTATTGGAATTCAATTTATCCCAAAAAACGAGTCTAATAATACAGTACAAAGGAATTCCCTGTGATTAATTTGTATATTCGTTGTTTTCCAATGAACATCGGTGTAATTTGGTGGTATTTTATTATTTTATAAATAATAATAATAACACACACACTCAACATAGCCTCGCACCAGGGATAACCCTGTGTCGCGGGTGCCATGGACACACACATAGACACCCACAAATTATACCTAAACTCACGAAATTAATAAATGTAGGCCATATAAATATTTCAACCCGGTCCGGGAATCGAACCTGGGACCTCTGCGTAGCAGTCCGTCACGGTAACCGTTTGGCCACGGAGGCAGTTATATAATATTATATTTTATGTTACATCAAACGTGTAACGACCAAAATATATATTTATATTTTGAGGAAATCGAAATGTATATTTGTGTTTTTATTGTAATACTGTAAAATTGAAGAAATTTAAGATAATAATGTAAATATTATATAATAGTATAATTACCGATATCTAAGGGAGGTCTCGCATCGTTTGAGATTTTAGAGATTTCCTCGCACAGCCGACGACCACGATAGCCACACATTGCTCCCACCCTTTTCATATTAATAACTAACCATTTACATTGATCCATATATCACTACGAATGGATATACGAAACTGATGAAGTGACGATGAGGTCGACGATGGAGCATACACACCCAAATAATGCCTATTCACTCTCGCCTTGAAAAGGCCTAAACTATATACCGTTCAGGGAACAAGTCTGCAGGCAGGGAATTCCACTCCATAGCCGTTCGCCATATAAATGTAGAAGCATAACGCTTCGTGCGAATCTTTGGAATATCCACAACATAGGGGTGGAATCCAAGCCTACGCCTAGTCCCCCGGTGACGGAAAGGGGAAGGCGGAATTAAATCGTGTAATTCCATCGCACACTCTCCGTGATATATCCTGTAAAATACCGATAAGCAGGCAACTTTACGGCGGTGTTCAAGGCTCTCCACTAATTCCGGATCACTTCTAAGTCTCTTGGCAGTATTGTTGAGCTGGAGTATTTACTGAGTGACTCGCTGACACATTAACGAAGATTTTTCCCAATATGTGCTTGCGTGGTTTAGACATTGTCAATTATTTATTTTATTTTGATTAATAGATGTTTTGTATCATATAAAGTAACTCTGTTACGATTTTGCGTTTGAGCCACTGAACCAATATGGATATTTTTTTGTATATAGATAAATGGAACCTAGGAGAAGGACATAGGCTACTTTAAGTCACAAAAAGAAATCTTAAAGGAAGTGAAATAGGGGTTCAAAATAGAGAACCAATAAAACTATGAAAATTGGTATACTATAGGGGGGTACTCAAAGTACTTATTCTATGCAGACTAAGTCGCGGGCATCAGCTTGTTTTTAATATAAAAAGGAGCGTATTAACGTAAGTGACATAAAACCTATTTTTGAAAATGAGTTACTGGATATTGTTGGAACGGTATCGAAACAACAGCGGAAAAAAATAAAATGTGAAATGTTTACTTTGTTACTGCTCTGTTTATTCATAAGTCGCTGTACTGTTAGCTATCACAAGAAAACAATAATGAAAAGTGTTCCCGTATCAATGCTAGTATTTATTCACGTTGATCCAGTACTTAGGAGTTATTTACAGAAATAAATCTGAACCAATCAAATTAGGATTAAAGCTTCCAATCGTAAATCACCATAGTGATAAACTCTATGGCGAAATAGCGATCTGCGAGTGGAGGAAATGGAAGTCGTCCAAAATATTAAACGTATAGCACGTACTTAATAGCAATGAGGAATTACAAGCCTCGCCATGTTTCTGCATTTCATAGAATTAATTAGTTCTAATTACAACATGAGACAACCTCAACGATTTGCAATGGTTTGGTTTGATGAAGAGGTCCCGGCCTGATTCCTGATAGGACCAATTTAGGAAACGAAGTTTTCTATCGCGGGTGCCATGGACACACACATTGACAACCACAAATTACACCCAAACTCACGAGAGAAATAATTGTAGGCCATACAACTATTTCTCCCGGCCCGGGAATCGAACCTGGGACCTCTGCGTAACTACTACATGGGGCTTGTAGTTACTAGCGTAACTACAAGCCCCTGTAAAATAGCTAGATTTTACTGTGCCTTTATAAAACAGTACCTCATAGAATAGATTCAATATAACTTATTTATTTACATTAACAAAATGCCTAAAACATCCTTTAAAATATTAATATATATACTATGTATTAACACATGCAGTTAAAAAGGTTGTGAACCTATTATTTAGGCTTCCTCTTTGAATTGCATTTTTTGGACCGTATACGTTCGGCGTGTCTCGACCGTTGAGTAACATTTTGTCTATAAGCTATAAATACCTCATTACCTGTTAGTGTTTTTCGAGATATTTATTCTTAAGGGAAAATGGTGCGTCACCCTTTCCGAAGGGCGTACAAGTATGTTTGCTGAGGTCCGTTTTCTGAAGTGGACGAAGAGCTATTCGGCTTATGTAACAACGTGACAGCGTAAATTGGTGCCATTCGCTTTAATACACATGACGTAACACGTATTTCGAATTTGGGTTACGTGTTCAACATTGCTACGACATACTATTATAGAAAATAGCTTGTTTAGGCTGTTTGACCCTTTGAGAAAAGAAAGGAATTCTGCACAGTCGTTACAGTTAGCAAGCGGGGTTGATGGCAAGGACCAAAAGAGGTAATCGTTAATAAGCGTTTCAGCGCCAGCAAAATTGAACACGGCTAGTGTTCAATTTTGCTGGCGCGATGCGCAGATCCTACCGCAAAATGGCGACTATTTGGTTTCGCAAATTAGAAAAGGATTCAGTTTAAATACAAGTTTTTATAAATAAAAATTATTATTCTGCATTGCTAAGTAAATACCCTCCGTACTACAACAAAAACATCTGAAATAAAATGCAGTAATACACTGCAAATCCTGCACTAAAAACAAAAGCACTAATGAAATTTTTGGTGTACTTGGGTAAATATGATAATATTCCGTTTGAGTGGTTCTAACGTTTACCATGAAATTATTCCTTAAAGTATAGTTTATAAACATTTGTATTCAGGGTAAACTTAAAAAACGCTACTTACAGTATGTTTTCAATAAATAAACACCGAAATCACCAGCCCAAACAATAACACACACCGATTGTCGTGACGTATTTTTGAAGTTGTTTATTTTTTTGAAATGACAGACCCAGGCATTAAAAACTTTATGGTTTGCTAGAGGAGTTACCGAAATAGCAATTAGTATAAGTTCTTTTACCTGTTATAACTTCGATATTCGATAAATTGGTATAAAATCTTCACCGGCACCTCTAGGTGTGGTATGCGTCTACGGCTGCATGTATCGCGTGAGCGGTTATATGCATGCCTATTAGGTAGGTACATTTTACAAAACACCAGCAAAAGTATTGGACACTATTAACAGGTTGTGTAGCACTTTCCTCCTTCCTAAGAGCTCCTTGTGAAAGGGTTCGTCCAGGAAAGTACTGCCACCTTACCTATGAATGCTCATATTCCAGATTTGGAGGGTAACGCTGGTAAAATTAATGGCACATATGATTTGTCAACTTATGTCCCATGGTAATGGGCCCAGTGGATTGCCACTGAGTACAATGGCACTGCAACGGTTGCGGACGGGCGTGTCGCTTACCACCAGGCACTGGACAATAAACGCTTTGTGTATGTAATACAGTGTACATTAAAACATGGTATAGGAATGCAGGTCTCAAGTCGATCACTGGTTAGCGCCCGCAGTAAAACTGCACTCTAATACACTCAGGAAATGAGTTCAAAGTGCTACAAACACCTGCTCGTAAATCTGAAGTGTTTTCAACAGTTTTAGATTCGATTAAAGCTGCGTCGCCTTACAAACGACGAATCGATTTATTCCTGACGTAATCTCCTTTTATTGAATAATAGAGCGTAGAGGAAATAAAGCGTAGAGGCATTTTTTTCGAACACGTGGTTATGACAATTTTGTTTTATACATAATGTAGTTTGACATTATTTTATATTGAATTTTTTTGGTTGTCCACTTTGTTTTAGCGACTGTAATATGAAATAAATAAGTAAATTATTAGCAAACTATGCACAGCCCTGTATCTTTCTAGATTAGCTTGGATTGTAGTGACCCTCCCTACCGACCCTGAGGGTATACGAGAAGGGCACTATGACCTGTGCGAGCAAACCCGCACAGGGACCATCTAAGTCAGATCCTAACCCCAGATCAGCACGCTTACACGGACATCATCCGGATCTGTAAGGCTAGTGCCTTAGGTGAGCCGCCTCGAGTGCACGTACAGCACCCTCTCTATTTTCCAGAAGGGTACCGGAGCTGTAGGCACGCTCACTTTCCATCGCGCTCCGCACGACTAACGGTTGCCACCGCTGCCGCCGACTCTGAGCCGACTACCAAATATCCTCATTGGTGGTAGAGCTGTAAGACACGCTCACTTCCCGACGCCGAAAAATGATAGCTCTCCAGTTCCCAATAACCTAAGAGGCTGAAGGGACCGCAGGATATCTAGCTTATCCTCTACTAGTTCTCCGGACTAGTACCGGAGATGCCAGTCGTAGTGACCTGCGACAATGTCCGGATATAGCTTCCAACTTAAAGGGCAACTCTCGTGTCCCGCGCGCCTCCTCGCTTCAGGCTCTCAATTAGACCGCTACTAAGACACGCTAGCTGCGCACGAGACAGACGTCCCGGCCACATGCAACTAGGGTAGTCCACTAAAGACGTCCATGAAGGCGTATCACAGGTGGAGGGCTTGGCCCTCGCTGTACCCTGGTCTTGATCTCCAGAAAATCCTGTCTCTCAGGTCAATATATAGGGACAAGCAAATTATGAACAGTAGATTTTTCTTGTTACTTTAAAATGATGATTCAACACATAAGTTGCATTGAAACCCATGAAAAAAAATTCAAATCGTGTATTTGAAGACACTGAATCATCTTTGTAATATCATAATTATTTTTTATTTGTTTTATTGTCCATAGAATAAATAAATCGAATGAGTACCTAATAAGGGAATTTTGTAAAGATAGCTAACTAGTGTTTTTTCTGAGTGTTCGATCTTTGTATTAATAATTATAACAAACTAGTGGAGTAATTTCACAAAAAAGAATTGAATATCAATTCAATAAAAATCTCTAGCCAGGAGTGGTAGCTGTAAAGGTACTAACTGGGTGATAAATCTGCAATAGATTTCTCAAAGATGGCGCTACGACTAAAAAGTCGTTGAAAGACCAAGTACAAAGACACGACGCAAGCACATAGAAAAAAATTCGTGAGGTCCGTTGGTTCGTTCCGTGGCTTAGTTGGAATAGCGTCTGGCACGGTATGCAAGAAGACGTCGGTTCGAATCCGACCGGATCGAAGGAATTTTTTCTGAGTGATCTTTGTATTAATAATTATAACAAAGTAGTGGAGTAATTTCACAAAAAATAATTGAATTTCAATTCAATAAAAATTTAATTGATAGGTAGATACACAAAAAAGACAAAGTCATCGACTACCAGAAGCAGTGTACGTGCAGCAATTTTTTGTTATACGAGTATTATCCATTGATACTTTACTTGGAAACGCAATATCGTGATATTCATAATGAAAAATTGATACTTTATTTGAAAACGCAATATCGTGATATTCATAATGAAAAAGTAATGATTCTCCATTTCTATTGTAATTTACATTAAAATAATATATCAATACTGTTGTAGAAAATTGCGCAAAAATCAAAACTCAAATTTCATTAAATCGTAAAAAATAAACCTAAAAAACACCTCAACTTTCAGAAAGTAACTTTAGTACACTTTAACATAGAAACTCCATATCGTACATGTGATCACATGTCAAAAGCGCTTTACCCACACAACAAATAATAAAAACTAAAAATGATAAGAATAATAAAAAGACTCCATTTGCTGCAGACCTTCAGTTCTAGAACAAGCTATTAAATATCTCGGAGAG
Source organism: Hyposmocoma kahamanoa (assembly GCF_003589595.1). Lineage (NCBI taxonomy): Eukaryota > Metazoa > Arthropoda > Insecta > Lepidoptera > Cosmopterigidae > Hyposmocoma > Hyposmocoma kahamanoa. The sequence continues at coordinate 12,633,817 of NW_020654289.1, forward strand.
CATCGGGATCCTTGGTGTCGACATTTCTTGTGACGTTCAGTTTCGTAGTCACTTAGATGGCAAAGTCAAGCTGGCGTCCAAAAAGCTTGATCTGCTCAACATGGTTAAGCGGTATTTCACTTCGGAGCAAAGACTGCTACTTTATGAGCACAAGTCCGTCCCCACATGAAAAACTGCTGCCATCTTTGGGCGGGAGCTCCTGGATGCCAGCTTGGGCCCTTTGTCGCTGTTCAAAAACGTGCTATGAGGATTGTTGATGATCCTGTGCTTACAGACGATATTGAACCTCTGTCTTGGAGGAGAGACTTTGCTTCCCTATGCCTGTTCTATAGCTTTTACAATGGCCAATGTTCTGAAAAACTGTTTGACATGATGCCAACAGCAACATTTTATCTTCGTACGAAGGGTACGAACACCGGCAGAGACTCCATCCTTACACTCTGGAACTGAGTCGATCTCGTACTGTACGGTTTCAAAGGAGCTTTCTCCCACGTACAATTAGGTTGTGGAATGAACTCCCTGTGGGGGTTTTCCCGCAGGAATACAGCATGGAGTCCTTCAAAAGGGGTTTGACAAGGCTCCTAAAGGGTCGGTAACGCGCTCATGACGCCACTGGTGTTGCAGGCGTTCATAGGCGACGTTAACTGCTTTCCACCAGGCGGGCCGTATGCTTGTTTGCTGCCTACATTAAAAAAAACTACATCAAACAAATTATGTAATATGCGAAATTTAGCAACTCTGCTATACACCGTACATAGCTTCTATTTGCTCAATGTCCTTCGGCAAACTTCGTGTTTCGGCTGTGGTCGGGTTTTATTCAGTTACCCTTTGCCTTTGGTCAGACAGACCGGACGCTTTCTGTCGACTTGGAAATATATAGAGTTGCTATTACATTTTTTATTTATTATAATAATGGTTGGAAAGCCCCTAAAGTCACAGTCACGACAGACAAGTTACAGCGTGTACTTTACAAGAAATCGATACGTTAAAGAAGACAACAATGGTTATTTTCAAACAGTCTAAAAACGTGTTTTTGTAGCTTATGGTTTCAATCAGAATAGTAAAGAATATAACTGCCTCCGTGGCCGAACGGTTACCATGCCGGACTGCCACGCAGAGGTCCCAGGTTCGATTCCCGGGCCGAGAGAAATAGTTGTATGGCCTACAATTATTTCTCTCGTGAGTTTGGGTGTAATTTGTGGTTGTCTATGCGTGTGTCCATGGCACCCGCGACACAGGGTTTCCCTAGTGCGGGGCTATGTTGAGTGTGTGCGTTATTATTTATTATTATTATTTATTTATTTTAAAAGAATAAGCGGAAAAATATTAATTTTTAGTTATAAAAAAGAAGCATACTTTATTTACTTTTTATTTTTGTTGATTTGCTTATTAACATGGAGTAAATGTCATTAAAAGTAGGGAAATAGTTTTACAGCTCTATATATTTCACACAGAAATTAAAACAAAACAACAATAAAGTATGTTGTTTGAAATTAAAATATTAAATTATAGATTTTAAATCGACTAATAAAAGGGCATGGTGTGCATTCGGTAACCCGATGATTGCTGAGGCATATTAAAGAGATGAGGTTTAAAGTTTTTAAAGTGCTTCTAGCACTGTACAACTTTAAACCTCTTCCTGAGAAGTTGTCAATTTTTGCAGATGTAGCCTTGTTAAGCCGAGGGTACGAAATATCGACGGTCCGAGTGAATAAAGCTATAATAACGGTTAGCGCGAATGTTTTTTATTGAATATTCATTTTCGGAGACTTCAAATTTTTTTCACGGGTCCCTTAGCCTACGGAGACACGTTGGTTCTCTGTTTCTGTTTTACCATCTTTGTGAAGTGCTAAGTTGAATTTTTCGAACTGGTGCCACCGACACGTTTCCACCATCGCATCTCCGATATTATAGTAAAGCCCGCCAAATTATAGCAGAGTCCATTCACATTACTGATGCCTGGCATTGTAAGACCGTGCGGGCATCACGTTCGTTCCTTCCCCGAATCTGCAAGATGTAGAATGGTCTCTCTTCTGAAGAATTTCCTTTGCGCTATGACATGAGGCTCTTCAAATAGCTGTAAATAGAGCTCTTAAAGGCTGGCAAAGTATAAGCAGCTCGTCAGATGTTGCAGATATCCATGGGCGACGATGACTATCTTCCATGTGTCTTGTCTGCTCGTTTGGCTCCTACTTTACTTTTTTTTTTAATTTAAACATGGCCGAATACACTGTAGATCATAATTGCACGAATTTATACACATCATATGTGTTTACACATCAAGGTTTTTTTTTTTAATATTTGATTACCCTGTTAATGTTACAGAAAAATAACCATACAAAAGTTTAATTATTTATTTATTTACGAAATTGAACAAAACCACTATTGGTGTTAAAAAAATCTATATGTACAGTTGCACTGAAATAAAGCCGCTATATTCCTCGGAAACATTACATTGTAACACAATGTTACATGAATTCTGAAATTGAATCTTTTGAGGAATAAATGTTCAAACGCTATATACGCGACGACAATAATGAAAAATTACTTTGAAATAATGAGAATGTGGTAACGCATACGCTCTCGCGCACGCACAAGCCCACGCACAAGCACGCGCGCACGCACACAAACACAAGGAACACGTTTGTGTAAGTTACCACGCTCTCAATTCGAGCCATTTTCAAAGCCGTGGAAACACTTTGCAGATGGATGCAGAAGTCAGCCAGCAAATAAATATTTTTATGGTTTTTCTTGTGTTATTTTAAATATTTAAATATTTAAATTAAACCACAGGATCGTACAGGACCTGTCAATCCTTATTTTTTATCCATTGACTTCACTTCGTCACTATCATTGCTTTTCGTTCTCCTATACACTTAAATATTTCAGACTTTGATATTATTTATCGGTTTATTGTCATTGATTTAAAGTCGATATTGATTTAAAAAAAGATTTCGTGTTATTGGTTCTACTCTTCGTTTGATACTTAAAAAAAACAATTGGTATTTTACCGGGTTTTATTACTCATGAGTACATTGCTTATTTTATACATTTTTATTAGTGTAACAATATAACTTATGTTAAGTACAGGTCGCATGCTATTTGGGATTAATTTCTTAGGTAACAATACATCGCATAGTAGGTCGCTTTGAGGCAATAGGAACACGCTATCAAAGTATTCCCTTAATATAAGATTGCAGATTTAATATTCTTTTGTTACTTATCCCTTCAGCTCAGCGTTCTCTCGTAAAGCGGCGCGAAAATGTTATTGCATAATAGGGTTCTTATACAGATTAAGAGCATTCAGCTCGTAGTCCTGTAGTCATCAAGGCTATCAGCGGCCAACTGTCAAAAATATGCCTGATAAAAATACTTTGCAATGAGTGTTTTGTAAGCACTTTTCGTGATTTTTTTCCCTGCTTGCGACTGTGTTTCCGAATACATACAACCCGAGTATCTTCGGGGTGCGGCTGAATAGGCATTTTCTGGGCGAGCTTGTTCCATCGTAGATCCTATCTTTGCTCCAGGGTAAGGTAGCGGTCCAGAGCAAGTCCATTTAATAATAAAAAAAAGAATTCTTCGGAAGATTTGTCACATGTGTACGCACCGTCACTTGTTCTTCAACTTGGGCATTAGTAAAAAGTTTTAAGTAATAAGTTTTTACAAATTGTTTCTTGTAAAATGCCCAGCGAAGAACTTATTTGCACGAGAATTTCAAAGGTGTTGCCAAACTTTCTAGTTCATATATTCATTCATAAACCTTTATGTACGGTTTTACTCGCGTCTTACATCCATTTAGAAAAATTGCTGTTTTTTTTCACATGTGACTGCAACGTGCATAATTATTCGTTTATTTTATTATTTACCCACACTGCAATTACTAAAACTATAGCCGAAGGGCTTCAAAATATTCATAAAGGTCAAAACAGTGACAGAAATATACGCAATACCTATGTCTAAAACTGAAATTAATTTGATGTGCTCGGAGAATGAACCAATCTGTTTGGTTCATTTGAAAAAGTGTTGGTGTCAACACTGCGGGGTTTCAAATTAAGCAGACAGCCTGCAGTTTCTTGTGAGTTTCAATATTTGAGAATTTTGGACGGACTGACTTAACCGAGACTGAATTTACTGTGACAAATTTAAACATAGAAAGTTCGAAAATGTTATGGATTAACAAAATAGTTTAAAAAGACAAAAGTTCTCACTGATTTAGTTTAAATAAAATGTTGCGTCAGCTGAAAAAAATGTAGTTTAAAGAAGTTGACGTGTAAGGGTCAAAAAAATTTGAAAGTTATTAAAAAAAATTAAATAAATAATCATAAACACTTATTATACAACATCACATACGTTGCTCTGATCGCAAAGTAAGTAACTAAAGCACTTGTGTTGTGGGAATCGGAAACAACGACGGTATGGCAAACCCAAACCCAGACCTGAAACAACATTATAGAAAAATTCGTTGTCAACATTGACCCGGCGGGAGATTGAACCAGATATGGCGACACCATGAAAATCGTCATGTAAGCCACTCAACCATGGAGGTCGCCATTGTGTGTATACTTCTCTCGTTAGTAGTAGTAGTAGGGACTTTAGCAGACAAAAATGTCAAAATCAAGTATTTTTTTATTGTTGCAACTGTAGCGTCACGCTATCTGACTACTCCAGAATAGTAATAGACAGTTGTTGGAAACCCGATTTTAGGAAACAGACGAATTTGATTCTATTGAATTATTCGTTTTGGACATGAATGAAATCTTTTCCAGTACTGTTTCAATAGCTAGCTTTAGAAACAGCTACGTTTCAAAACGCCCCAATCATACGCTTTGTTTTTATTCCTTCTGTGAACTAGTCAGAGACGCCTTTTTACTTTTGCTGCAATATTCTTTGTTACATTGAATAGTTTGCTCTACTTCTCTACTTCAGTATTATTTTCATTTGTGATTTACGAGAATACTTGCATGAAAATAGAAGCTGATCTTATACATGGTTATATTTTATTGACCTGAATTACATTGCCATCTTTAAAACGAACAAGTTTTATTTTATCTATTTTGGAAATTAACACTATATTTGTAATTTTTAATACAAAGACTGAACATAAAGAAAAATTTCTTCGATATGAAAGGAATCGAAACTGCGTGTGTACATGTGTCTGTCATACCAGGACGCCTGTTCTACCAAGTGAGCTACAGATCGAGTCAGCAGACGATGCTTTAGATTTTAACGGATTTTTTTCGTAAGGCCATCTGTGAAAAAATATATATGTCGGAGATAGCAATGAGTATAGACACTAAACGGAACGCAAGCACGCCACCTAGCGGTGTAGTCCGCACAGCTACGTTTCCCGCGCTTCGACAGAGTCCTAACGTTGTTGGTAGGCACTATCGGACACACTTTTCGATCAGCAGGTCGATTCAGAACCTTACGATAACTCAGTTGTCGACCGAATTGATCGAGTATGATTTGATGTCGTACGATTTCTTTCCATTTTTGTTCACAACACCCGAATCGAACGTCAAAGTATAGTATTCGAAACCGAGCCGAAATGTACGATTACTCGAACTTCTCGACCGGGAAAGGCTACAAACGTTATTCAGAACACATTTATCGAATGCAAGTTACCGAACGTCATATTGTTTACAAAGTAAGAATGTAACATGGAAATCTCTTATTATTTGAAATAAAGCCTGGATTTTGTTCAATTTTATTAATGTAGTTTAATGCAAGACTAATGCATTCCTATATTTTAGGCCTTTGAAGTTTTAAAAATGTAAATAAAAGGACTTTCATTTTTCTTATAATCTATTTTACCGACTAACTCTGTAAACGCTGTTGAATAACGATATCGTATCCGAATTCGATTTATGAGAAAAAATAAAATCCTTTTACATACATTTTTAAACCTTTAAAGGCCTAAAATATAGGAATGCATTAGTCTTGCATTAAAATAAATTAATAAAATTGAATAAAATCCAGACTTTGTTTAATATAATAAGAGATTTCCATATTATATTCTTGCTTTGTAAACAATAGGACGTTCGGTAACTTTCATTCGTTGACTGTATTCTAAATAACGTTTGTAGCCTTTGCCGGTCGAGAAGTTATAGTAATTGTACGGGTATTACGTCAATTTGGTTCGGTTTCGTATACGATAGATTGACATTCGATTCGGGTGTAGTGAATAAAAACGAAAAAAATTCGTGCTTTATCAAATCGAATCGATCAACGACTGAGTTATTGTAAGGTTCTCAATCAACACCCTGGTCACCATACAGGATAGTCGTCATCACGAAACTGTCCTACGTTTCACCTATTGCCTATTTTGATCGTTAAAATTAGTGGAAAGTAGAAGTTGTTATTCGATTTCAAAGTGATTAAAATACATATGTTACTATGAAACGTCATCGCATTGCACGATCCTTAAATCTGTCCAGACGATGTCTAAAGATTCAGTTCTAAACTATGATAGTTCCGACATATATATTATGTATAATCTATGAATATTGTATTTTTTATCACCTCTTATAAATTCGAATTAACTTTGTGTGAAATACCTACTACGGTAGGAAGTTGAATAAAATAAACGTTTATTGTCGTGATTGATCTAGGCAAACGTTCAGATATTTTCAGGTTGGCATAAATAGGTACTCTCCAAGTCTTCAGGCGTTATTGAGAGAACCCAATGGTACGATGAGAATGTAATTCCATTTTCCAGTACTCGGATGTGTGAGTGTGCGGGAAGTTCGAAAGCAATGACCTGTAACAACAGAAACCCTCGCACCTGGTGTTCCAGGTGCGAGGGTTTCTTAGCCCAGAAAGTGGAGCTGGACAGCGGGGAAGAAACTAACATTGATGTGGATGACAACTAAACATTGATGTAACTTTTTTATTAAAAAAAACGATCTCAAAAGTTCGTGAAATTTTTTCAAGTTTTGTTGAAATTTGTTACCGGAAAATGGCGAAACCGGATTCATCCCCTAGTTTGCCACTCTTAGAGGTGGAATATTTTCTTCAAATTTAAATGAGACAAATATTGAGGTACCCTCTTTCCAACAAAAAAAGAATCTTCAAAATCGGTTCACAAATTAAAGCGTAACATTCATACAAAAAAAAAATTCGAATTGAGAACCTCCTCCTTTTTTGAAGTCGGGTCAAAATAGGGAACCGTTCTATGTGAAACTCGGTTAAAATGAGTCGAGTGAAGGAGGACACATGCTGCTTGTCCTGAATGGATGGACTGTGAGTCAGTAAGGCGAACGTACGGAATACTTTTGTGATACAATAGCGTGACGTCAAAATGAACGGTGTGTTCGAATTGATCAAATTTACTAAAATAATGTCGATAACATATTATTATTGTTAACTATATGGAATACCACTTTTTATTATACTAGTTTACCGTATATAGGTAAATATAAAATCATGTATCGTCAATCCCAAATGTTGAAATAATTGCATTAGGATGATAGTTGATGAATTAAGAAACGATAGAAAGGTCCTTTATTTATATTCTACTGCATATTGACAGAAAATTGATTAACTGGACATAAAAATGTAGAAATAATATGGGAAGCCTTTGACCAACGTACAAAAGTTTTTTGTTTTCTTTTGTTTATTTTCTCACACAATAGTTTTTTTAAAGTCAGGGAATGGATAAAAAACGTGGTTTATGATTAAAAGTGGTTTAACACGTTAAAAAACAGAAAAATGTAAAGTCAACTTTAGGTATTTGATGTTATCGTACAAATTACCAGTCCGTGGTGTTACATTGTTATAATAAAAGCATCTAAAAAAAACATTCGCTATTGAATGTTATCATAACTTAGTGTTTTCAAGACTGAATAGGCATTATTTAGATGCGTCATCGTGATTTATTTATTTATTATATGGACAACGCAACAGATAACCATCAAATTACAATGATTAGAGTTAAATATGATATTTGCCATCAGGTGCGATGGAGGTTAAATGCGCACTTAAATACGCTCTTAAGTAATGCATACTTAAAAAAATATATATTTGTGTAACTCGTATCTTTTGACAATAAGTAAACAATGATCGTCTAGTCAACATACGTTATTACATATTTCCAGGGTGTTCAAAATGGTAGAGCAAATTTCAGCAATTGAATAAATTGTGAACTTTGTTCCCAAAAAATTAATATTAAAGTTATAAAAATAAATTTTGGCCTCCATAGAAAATATGTGTTTTGTTTTATTTGTTATATATGGCGCTGAAACAAAAGTTGTACCTTTTTACTCTTCATACGTTATACAAAAAAAAAAAATTATGGTCTAACAAAATCAAAGCGAATCATCAAGCATTATCGTACGTGAGTTTTCATCGTTCAAGAGGATTATTGGTATTAACTACATCAATAGTGGAAATTAAATTCGCCATCGAGACTGGAGTTCAAGTACTGGTAAAAGGATATGTCATTGACATTGGCGCATGTTATAATTTATAAATATTATTCCGAGAGTTTTATATAGATCATGACTTTTTTTCCTTTGGGAGTGTAAATACTGAAGTTTATAAAAAAATTGAGTGTTCCCAAACTGAAAGTTGTACTTTCAATGGAATCAAACAGATAAAATTTCAACCGTGACTTGCTCTTTGCGATAAAGAACGAATCAATGCATCAATCAAACACAGCAACAATCAATTGGAGCATTTCTTATTTTTCAAAAAAGAGGGAGGTTCTCAATTTGACTGCAATTTTCTTTAGATTTTTTGTATGTATGTTACGCGATAATACCGGATATATTTGTGAACAAATTTTGATGATTCTTTTTTATTAGAAAGAGGGTACCTCAGTAGTGGTCCCATTTAAATTTAAAAAAAATACTCCGCCTCTAAGGGTGGCAAACTAGGGGACGAATCCGGTTTCGCGCACTTTCCGTTAACCGATTTTAATAAAATTTGGCATATAGATGTAATCCACGAACTTTTGAGGTCGGTTTACTTAGTACTCTGTAGTGAGATTATTGTTTTTGTATTTGTTATAATTTTGAAAACATAATACGTTGTCAATATATTTCCTTTTCTGTAACTACCTACTATGTCTGATTATCATTAAAAGTCCCTACGAAATGACGATCTTTGTGGGCCGTCGGCTTGCACTGTGGGCTTTTGATGCGGAGGTCCCGAGGTCGATTCCCGGTTGTACCAATTAGGGAAATGAACTTTTCTAAATTGGTTCTGATCTGGGTGGATTCTGTTGCTCTGGTACTCACAGTACATGGAATTCCCTAATTTGAGACCAAGCAATTGGAATAGTAAAAAAAATGTTTTATTTTGCGATTTCTGACATTTCTATTTCTCTTTCAAAGAGGCTTTTGATCCTTACTAGAAAAAGGATCAAATGGCACGCAAATTTTATTTTTTTATTTTTTTTTATGATACCTACCAAATAACGGGACGAATACAAATCCTGCGACTGGTGGCGACGATATGCCTGCCCATAGCATTTGCAGTGCCGTTTAGAGCTTTAAATTGCAAAATTCTGAAGGGTGCTGCCACTGCGCTCGTAACCCTGACACGTAAGTTGACAAGTCCCATGTCCACCTCTAATTTCACCAGCACCTTACTCTTGAAAACTAGAACGCAATAATGCTCACATTTCTGCTTGGCGGCAGAAGTAGGTAAAGTGGCGGTACATCCCTGGACAAACTTTTCACAAGAAGCTCTACTACTACTAACATCTGCGAATGCCAATCGACATCTTTATAATTCGTGACTAGTCTTTCCAGAATCATTTTGTTGTAGCTATGACGGTTAATTTAACAGCAACAAAATGCGGGAGTGTATTTTTCCGTCATAAATGCGGAACAATTCGTTTTCAAAACCACGACATAGCGTAAAACGTTTCGAAGCGCATTACAAGGGCTTTTGCAAGTGTATGTTCGAAATTTCACCAATCGAAAGAATTAATTAGCAAATTCTGTAGTTGTCACTTGACGTTTGGCTTGCGAGAGTATGCGTTTACGCGTAGATTTGTTATTTTTATAATATAAGATTTGGTATGAAATTACATTAATTTTTAAATCACTCCATACTTGAAGTATTAGAAAAATCAGTAAGTAATTTTAAACCTAGAAAAAACCCATTTAAGGTTTAATTCCTTCTATACAATAAAAAAACATGCCACCAATAAGAATAGGTCAAGTTGAGTGAATTAATGACTTATAAACGAACCAAAAATAATTAGCTACAATACCCAATATCCATAGTTTTGTGTTGCATATGCATACCTACCTTTTTGTACCTCTCAGTAATGTTATTGTCGCCTGCTGGGTCAGCATTAGCAGAATTTTGAGCATTTTAGTGTGTTTATTAAATTCACCATATCCACAAACATAAACACAATAATATTTAGACATTACAATACTCTTTAAGTCTTAAGTTGCAAGTTTTGTATTTGAAGGCCAACTCACAACTCTCACTGTTTTATGAAATTAACCAGCATTTCAGACTATGTCATTACCATTTTCCAAACCATTACTTTTCATTTTAATTACAATACAATCACAAATTTCAAGACAACAACTCTTCGTAATCGTAATAATTAAATACGCGGTCATTAGACTCCAACAATGTGCAATTGTCAAGCGTTTCAAGATCTTAAGTCTCTTTTATTCTCGCGAGTGAAAATGAAATATAAATATGTTCTTTCATAAAAATTATTACCCAAATACATTGAGTAGAACTCACGACACAGATCAAAGCACAGATAAAGTCATATTTCTAATTTAGTTGTATTAATATCATAGCTGGCAACTTACTGGAAATTAACTTTAAATTTTTTTTCCTCTAAGTTGGCGATTATCGCCAAAGTCGTCGGTGTTTAAAAATAAACCGTATATAAGTGGATCATCATCAGCCTATTGCAGTCCACTGCTGGACATAGGCCTCCCCTAATGCACGCCATTTCGCCCTGTTCTCGGCTTGACGCATCCATTTCCTGCCAGCAATCTTCCGCAGATCGTCACTCCATCTGGCTGGAGGGCGTCCCACACTACGTTTGCCAAGTCGTGGTCTCCACTTAAGAACTCGTTTACCCCAGCGGTTGTCGGTTCTTCGGCAGATATGTCCAGCCCACTGCCACATCAGCTTGCTTATCCGAAGAGCTATGTCGATCACTTTGGTTCTCTGTCTGATAACCTCATTACGGAGTTTATCTTTCAGAGAAACTCCGAGCATAGCTCGTTCCATAGCTCGCTGAGCGACTTTAAACTGGTGGACTAGCCGTATCGTGAGTGTCCACGACTCAGCTCCGTACGTTAGAACTGGTAGGACGCACTGGTTGAAAACCTTTGTTTTCAAGCTCTGCGGGATGGGTGACGAAAAGACTCGACGTAGCTTCCCAAACGCTGCCCAGCCAAGCTGAATCCTCCTCCTGGCCTCCTTCTCGAAGTTATTTCTACCTAACTGCAGAATCTGCCCGAGGTAAGTGTATTCGGAAACAACTTCAAGAAGGTGGCCATTGACGCAGATGGGTCTCGGATCAATGTGGTCATTGATCATGACTTTGGTTTTATCAAAGTTCATGCCGAGACCAATCCGCCGCGAGGCGGATGCTAGGCTGTTCAGCATCTGATCCAGTTCCTCCAGCGATTCTGCCATTAGGACTATGTCATCTGCAAATCGCAAGTGTGAGATGTACTCGCCGTTTATGTTAATGCCCATCCTTTTCCAGTCCAGCGTCTTAAACATATCCTCCAATGCAGCGGTGAACAGTTTCGGGGATATGACATCCCCCTGTCTCACCCCTCTGCGTAATTGGATAGGTTCAGACTGCTGGTCCTGTACTTGGACACTCATGGTAGCAGCATCGTAAAGACATCTCAACACTTGTATATAACGATAGTCCACTTGGCACCGCTGTAAGGATTCCAGGACAGCCCAGGTTTCGACAGAGTCAAAGGCCTTCTCATAGTCCACGAAAGCTAAACACAGGGGCCGATTATACTCTTCGGACTTCTGTATAATCTGCCTCACTGTGTGTATGTGGTCTATGGTGCCATATCCTCCCCGAAAGTATAATATAAGTGGATATAAGATTTAAATTTACGTGAACGCTATTCGATGATAACTAGAAATGGGAAAAACTGCTTATTTTTAAACGTTTAAACTTTATGCTTTTTTTTTTTAAAAAAAAAGTGCTTTTTTAAACGCTTTTTCACTTAAATGCTTTTTAGTTTGTTTTAGTTTGAAGCTAACAAAATCGTTTAGAATACGCTTAAGTGCATAGATTTTTATGTTAAAAAAACTTGCAACGTTGTGTTGATAGCGAAACACAAGAGTACCTATACTCGTACCACTAAAGGGTTTTAGATAGGATAGTTTTTTTTGTAAAGTATTTTTATTTATGATATAACATTATTATATTAACATTTTGTCATTGGCGTTTAAAAGCGTTCAAAAACATAAGTTGTTTAACTTTTGTAGTTGTTAACCGTTGAAATGGAAAAAACTGCTTATTTTTTTAACGTTAAAACGTATGTTTACAAAGCGTGCTTGTAAAAACGCTTTTCACTTAAACGCTTTTTAGTTTGACATTAAAAAAGTCGTTTAGAAAAACGTATAAGCGCATAGACTTTATGTTTAAAAAAGCTTGCAACGTTATGTTGAATTAATTTGTTTAGGAAACATAGATGGCGCTACTTGAAACTTAGGCACGTTGTAAAAATGAAGTTGTTGAGTACCTATAGAACTGACCAGTGACCAACGCTTACGCTTAAAATGAAAAGCGTGCTTACGCGCTAATTTTAAAAAGCGACCTTTTTTAAGTGCTTTTCATTTAAACGCCACCTCTAATGATAACCCGATAATCTTCGGTTGTGGACCGCCATTGTTACGTCGTATTCCGTTATGTTTTATTGCAAATGTGTGCGTGTATTTTGATGTAAGCGTTGATTTCATGAATGAAATAAATCCCGGGACGATGGCGGCTTATTCGTGCTGTTATTGGTTAAGATGCACTGGGAAGGCTACAATACGTCGTATTATCAAGGACTTTACGGACGCATTTATTAATGAATTATTTATTTATTTATTTATTTAAACACTTTATTGTACCACAAAGTAACTTACAAATTTTCAGAAACAATTTAAATATTTGTGTACAAAGGCGAGCTTATCCCATAAAGAGATTTCTTCCAACTAACCTTTGAAAATCTGAGAGGAAAGTTGGTTTTTGGGGTGGCACTAAAAATAGATAAGTAAAGAAATAAAATATACTATACTCAATAAATACACAGATAAATTTAATAAATCAAATGTACATACGAATATATATACCTATATTAAGTAATGTTGATACAATAATACATACAAAGTCTATAATAAATTGAATGTACAAAATAAAACTATAAATAAATATATCAAATGTAAATAAATATTTCAAAAGCTCTAACATGTGGAGTCTGAACAATCCCAAAACTTCAAAAGAGAACCCTTGAAAACCCGAACCGAAGGCGACCGTCTGACCTCTACCGGGAGAAGGTTCCACATACGGGCAGCATTTACTGTGAACGAGTTCGAATATTTTTGGGAACTGTGTTGTGGAAGGACGAGGGACAAATTGGTGCCAGAACGCAGGCGGTCACCCATAGACTGACGGTATTGAAAACGCTCACGTAGATAGCTAGGTGAAGTGGGATGGAACAGGATTTTATAGAGGAAGCATAAAATGTGAGCATTTCTACGTAAACGAACAGGCAACAACTTCAACTCATCTCTAAACTTGGAAATGTGGTCGTACTTTTTCAATCCAAACACAAATCTGATACATTGATTTTGCAGCCGCTCCAATTTATTAAGAAGGTCCTCCGAAAGATCAAGATAGGAGACGTCACCATAGTCCAGAATAGGAAAAAGAAGAGTGCGTATTAGCATAAATTTGGTAGACAGAGGAAGAAAGTACTGCATCCGCTTGAGGGAATGAAGTGATGCAAAGATTTTACGACTTACATCGGCGACATGCTCCGACCAAGAAAGTGTCTGATCCATTATGATGCCTAAATTTTTAACTGAAGTGGAAAAAGGAATAATGGTGTCATTCAAAACTAAATTGGGCATCACCATAGACTCAAACTTGGAGATGGAATGGCGACTGCCAATAATTATGGCTTGGGACTTTTGTGCATTTAAAAGAAGTCCGTAGTTCTTAGCCCATACCGAAACCTTTTGTAGGTCGGAATTCAATGTGCCGATAGCAGTAACTACATCTTCAAGACGGGCTGCAGTATAGATTTGAAGGTCATCGGCATAGAGATGGAAAGAAGACGTGAGTGATGATGTAATTCCACCGATAAAGACCGAAAAAAGTATAGGTGATAAAACCCCACCCTGCGGAACGCCAGCCGTAAGGCTACACCAGTCCGAGTGCATGTCACCGGTCTTTACGAGCTGAGAACGATCAAATAAATACGAACGAAACCAGGATTCGGCTAAGGGAGGTAGATTTAAAGTTCTAAGCACAGCAAGAAGCAAATTAAAATCAACAGTACTGAAAGCACTGCTGAAATCCAATAAAGTGAGGACAGTAACTTTTTTATTTTCTATATTGAGACGAATGTCGTCAGTGATTTTCACCAGAGCAGAAACTGTGCTATGGCCCGCTCGAAAACCAGACTGCAGATGGTTGAAAATATCGTAACGTAGGAGGTGGTTAGTGAGTCGATTATGGACATAGTGCTCAAGGATTTTGGACAATACAGGAAGTATGGAGATAGGACGATAATGGGAGAAAGAAGATGGATTTGATTTTTTAGGGAGAGGAATTACATGGGCTTGTTTCCATACAGTGGGAAACACACCACTTATTTTTGAATTATTTGAAATTTCGAATGTATGATTTCTAAGTGGTGGGATATGCGTGCTGTCTTTTGAATATACATGGAAAATTTTAAGCAAACCGGTGGGAATCGAGTTATATGGATGCCTCGCCACTGTAGTGGGGCCCGGACATTAGCCGACAAAAAAAGCAGTGTGCGTCGAGCTCCTAGCGCAGGCACACGCCCATTTTTCTTTATTTTTTGACACTTTAAGTAAAGCAGAAAATCCAATATGTCTTCTGATTGAGACTTTTCCCGCCGAAGGGCGTTTCTCGTTTTTCGTACGTTTTCAACGCCTCGGTGTATGTGGTTGGCGGCGATGGAGCAGTGCGCGCCGTGACGCACCCATTACAACCCAACGCGAAATTACATCGTATGTGCTCGCCTGCGACCCCTGTCATGTGAGGTTTGCGCCCACACCTCTCCCTAACGTAACAAGGAAGAAGAAGGAGCCCGTAGGCCAATTGAGTTCGTGTCCCGTGTGCCATCCGGCCACGGGGCGACGCCAAGGGTGAAATGCCCGCAGGACAATACGAGATTGTGCTCCGCGTGCCGTTCGGCCGTGGTACGCGTCCGCTATTTACTTTCTCTACGATGCACAAACCCGAGCTTATCGTGTCCTTGTAGCGCTAATTTAGTCAAGCGAGTAGAAAAAATTTATTTAAAACAAGAAAATTAAGTATTGTACCACGTATTATGTAGGATACGGAGGACTGTTATATGGTAGCGCGAATATGAAATTGTGATTGTATGTATAAATACGGACTTTTTCTGGAGGCCTCTTTCAGTTATTCCGTACCCAAATGGGTCAAGATAGTTAAAACTTTTTGTGTGGAATATTTTATATTGTAATATCAGAGAAATCACACCTTGAGGACCTTTTGGGTATATAGAACACTTCTTGTTCGCCACGTTTAAAAATAGCTGTCGTTCAGCCCACTTTCACGACCAACAGGAAAGTTCTAGTGTTACACGACACAACAATGACGTATCTACCTTAGCTATTTTCAACCGACTTCAAAAAGTAGGAGCTACTCAAGTCAATTGCATTTTTTGATGTGTTAACACGCGATTAACTGTCGTAACATTTGGGAACCGATTTCGATGATTCTTCTTTTGTTGGAAAGGAGCAGTGATCCCATTCAAAATAAGTGATAACCGCGCGTCCAAGTGCAAAATTGGAACTAATTAGCCACACAGGCGCTTTGATTTGACCCAAGCAAAATACCGACCCCTATTTATCTGTTCCGGACATAAAGCTCCTCCTGCGCTCAGTTGCAGTGGAGATCCATAGTCTTTGCCTACCCCAGTGAGAGACAGGCGTAATGATATGTATGCATGTATGTATGAATGTGACGATTCCATGTGTAAGTGTAATTTGCTTCAAGTGTGATTTGCAAAGTAAAATCTCAAAAGCAATTAGGGGCAGTCAGTATAATAATTTCACATTAGAGTGAACTCACAGAAATATAATTTATAATGTACATCAGGTAATACATATCACATAGTCAAGTGAACTCGTAGAAATAAATACATAGGGTGCACTATAAGTTTCCGGAACTGGCCACTCACATAAACAATATTTAGAAAGTAATTACAATATTTGAAAATGGAACTCTTTGGCTGTAGAATACAGTTTGTTTCATATGCTGTCACTTGTTTTTACATTGTAGCGTCATTTGAGAAATTGGTTGTATACATCACCATGGATTTAACTCGTGAAAATTTTCGTTTTATGATTTTCTACGACTTTAAGTGTAATTTAACAGCGCAGCTTCGCTCAGCTTCAAACTGCTTTTGGCGATGAAGTACCACGCAAGACGACTATTTCTAGCTGGTTTGCAGAATTCAAACAGAGTCGTGTGAATCTCAGTGACGAATTTCGTGATGGTCGCCCGTCCATAGCTGGGAACAACAAAAACTTCGATGCTGTGCGCTGTATGATCAAAACAGGCATGTGACATACCATGAGACTCGGGCATCTTTAGGTATAGGCCTGAGTAAAATACAATCAATATTATACAAACATTTGGGTGTGAAAAAGCTGTGCTCTCGGTGGATCCCA
Organism: Hyposmocoma kahamanoa; assembly: GCF_003589595.1. Taxonomy (NCBI): domain Eukaryota; kingdom Metazoa; phylum Arthropoda; class Insecta; order Lepidoptera; family Cosmopterigidae; genus Hyposmocoma; species Hyposmocoma kahamanoa. Next base: position 12,650,725 of record NW_020654289.1, read on the forward strand.
CACAATTTGACTAAGGCTCAAAAAACGGATTTCGTCACTTGGTACATTGCCATACTTACCAGATTCAACGAAGGGGCGTTAAATTTAGTGTGTGACATAGTAACAGGTGACGAAACATGGATTTATTAGTTACGATCTCAAAACAAAGCAGCAATCGGGCGTATGGGTCTTTCAAGATGAGCCGAAACCAACAAAAGTGGCGCGCGTGCAAAGTGGCTCTAAGCGGATGATTGCTTCTTTTTTTAATAAAACTGGACATGTGGCTACTGTTGCTTTGGAAAATCGTTGTGCCGTGAATAGTGATTGGTGCACGACCATTTGTTTGCCGGAAGTTATTGACAAACTCCGTAAAAATAACCGTAAACGCCGTATCATCTTGCACCACGATAATGCCAGTTCTCACACGGCCAGACAGACAAATGAATTTTTGAAGGTGAACAACGTTGACCTTATGAGCTTTTATTTATTTCCAAAAATTAAGAACCAGTTACGCGGTCAACGATTTTCATCACCTGAAGAGGCTGTCGAAGAGTATGAAAAATACGTTTCAGAGATTGTCACGGAGGAGTGGCATAAACGTTTTCAAAATTGGTTCATTCGTATGATAAAGTGCATTAACGCTAAAGGGGAATATTTTGAGGAACAATAAATTGATTTCTGACCTTTTATAGTATTTTTTTCTTATTCACTCCGAAAACTTATAGTGCGCCCCTCGCAATAAAGATTAGAGTCATTCAATATTGTAATCACACGATAGAGTAAATCCGCAGAAACCAACTTTTTGCTTGTCATATAATTTGCGTGTGGGTTGTTGCGTGGGGGATCCCCAAGCTTTTACAAAATGAATAGTTACATAAAAAAAGGAAAAATAAATTTAGTTTGCTGTGGGTTGTTGACATGACTAATATGAGTTCAATTAGTGATTAGAACTAACACCATAGTATGTCAGGGTCGTTGACTATTGACCGTAGTATCATGTAACGTCATTAATTGAATTGGATTGTACGCATGACTCCGTTGTGAAGGTGCGTATAATTGATGGATTATTGCAATGTTGCTAAACGCTAGACTATGGATACTGTATTTGGGCGGTATTACCATATCCATTGGTGAGTTACTTATCATTAAACTCCAGGCCATCAATCTAATCACATCGGAGGTCGAGTTGTGAACCGATATTGATGATTCTTTTTATGTTGGAAAGATTTTTACCTCAGTAGTGGTCCCATTTAAATTTGAAGGGAATATTCCACCTCTAAGGGTGGTAAACTAGGGGATGAATTACTTGTGAGGTCCGTTTTTTTAGTACTCAGTACCGAGATTATTATACGCGTGTAACGGCCGTCTCATGTAATTGAGTTTGACAGTTGACATTTTTTAGTATGAGTAATAGAGTACTCATCATAGCATGGAAAACAATAAAAATCAAAATCCATAATACATGAATTCACAGAAATTACCAATATAATGTTTCCTCTTGTGCTTTTTGTTGACATCAATAAATTGTACTTAGGTGTAAGTGTCGACGGGTAGATCAATTAAGGTGTGGTTTCCTGATCGAAGTGCTCTTTTTCGTCTACTACCATATCTTAAGTGCCAACTAGACAAAACAATATTCTCATTACAGAGTACTAAAAAAACTGAGCTCAAAAGTTCGTGGAATTACATCTATTAGCCAAATTTAATTGAAATCGGTTACGGAAAAGTGCGCGAAACCGAAAATTCAACCCCTAATTTGCCAGCCTTAGAGGTGGAATATTTTCTTCAAACTTAAATAGTTCCACTACTGAGGTACCCTCTTTCCAACAAAAAAATATTAAAATCGATAAATAATATGTGCATTGAAGAGTGTTCATTTCTAGACTATTTGTGTGGTTACGTTGAGAACAATGATTTTTTTTTAAACAAATATATTTTAGAGAACGCAACTCAATTAATTTAGTGATTTACGATTTGTAACAGAAAATAAAACATACTAAAATGAATAATAGATTGGGGGTTAGATGTATAAAAATGTTTTTTTTTTTTGTACAAAGAACAGTGGCTTCACAATCTTCTTGCATTCATTTTCAAATGAAATGCAAAGTGCGTAATGTTATTCCTCAATACATAGCTCTTGGTATTCTAAATAATCAGCTCTGTAGCTAAGTAAGTCGTTAGTACAAACAGAAACCTAATATTTACCCTTTCATAACTAAGAAACAAAAACGTTACCTAAAGTTTTTGTTTTTACGAAAAATAGAGCGCTGAGCAAAAAGCTTTCAACCTTACAAAGAGAAAGTTACAAAGAAAAAGAAGTAGATACAAAGTAACATAAAAAACTTGAGTATTCTACGCATAGATCAAATGAATGAAATCGGGATCCGCGGTATGTAGCTACAAATAGTGACAGCTTTCTTTGCTATGTTAATACGTCGGGCAAAGAAGCTCTCAGTTATTGGGCAACTGTATTTAGCGAATTTTGATGGGAGTGATGTCGGAACGAACCAACGCAAGAATAGCGATGGAAAAGAAGTTCGACAATGATTAAAAATTCAAAAGTAAGTGGTCCGTAAGTTTAAAGAGGGTGATAAAAAGGTGGAATGACCATAAAGGAGGTCAGCATCGTCACAACCTGAAACAAAATCTTTACCTTCCCGTGGTCCTGTCAACCATTTTGGATTTGTGTAATCTATATTAAGGGATGGGCGCCATACTGCTCAAGGCTTCTTTCTACGCACTTTCTTGATTCTAAACTGTCATAATCATCTGTCCACGCGAAAGTTTTCGTGTCGATCACCCAGTTGCTATACTTTTAAGTACATTAATAGCAAATCTGAATTCTATTTACTAGGCAACAATATTTAAATTCCTCTGAATAATATAACCGGGCGGCCACCATGTAGACTAAATTCAAGCGAGACTCGCCCGCGCGCCCGAGACGGTCATTTAAGTTAAAACGTAAATGCTAAATAAATAGAGCGTACTCTGCTACGACAGTTAGAACCGCCGCCGGGATGAGCGCGATGAAATTCGTGTCGAAGAAATGCGCCCTTACGGTGCAAGTTCACTACGTACGATATTTTAACTTAGGATAAATGTAACCATTTTATTTGACCCAGCGTCATTTTGTGTATACATTTTATATACCAGGCCTTAACAACCAAATCGAACAAAAGAATTTTATTCGTTTACTTACTATATTTTATCCACTAAATACAGAGTGTAGCATCGCCAATCGTTATAATGTATAACAAAATGGTTTGTAAAAGTATCTATGAAACGGATACGGTGACAGAGTCAACGTCTCTAAAAGAAAGACAATTAAGGTAAAATACATATTGTGCTAGTCGTCGAGACACTGCAGCATGCCAGTTTAACTTTATTTCAGTTCATTAATTTATTTTATTGCAAACAATGTTAGTACAGGCATTACAGGTAATTACCTAATTACTAAGTACAAACATACGCCGTTGCGGTATAGCAAATTATTAATTTATCTCTCGAATAATTAACAAAAAACAAAAGTTAAACTGAAGATTATTAAAATAAACACATTACGTTATGAAAGAGTTGAAGCGTTCATCACTTCTTTCACATCATCTTATAGGAGAGTCTATGAGGTCTCTCACACTGTAGTTCCACCCATTTATCAGAAGAGACTTTAGTTTAGTTTTGAATGAGTTGTCATTTTCTTCTGTCTTAAGCGAATCTGGTATTTTATCATTATTATTATTATATATTATAAAGCTACAAGTTCTTACTCACTGATAGAAATAAAACGCATACTTCCCGATATGGTGGAAAAAGATATTATACCGTTGTACGCGGATAGATTCCAAAGCAAAGAATCAAATATGAGAAGACCTAAATGTGGAAAATATGAAAGAGTGATCAACGGCCTGCAAAAACTATAATATATGGAGGGAATATTTGTGCACTTTTATGAGGTACACCCTGGTAAATTTCCGCCGGACGTAAAATATGTTCGAAATTTAAATAAATAAGATGGCCGCCATACAAATTTCGAAGTATCCTATCACGGAAACTATTAGTGATAGGTAGGAGGTGCTCGAAATAATGTCATAGAGATTAATAGTGGTCAACTGCCTAGGTTAAAAAAAAACAAGATAGCGAATTGAAAATGGCGGCCGCAGAAAAACTTGCTTCGATCCGGCTGAAAATTGGTATGCGCCCCCGCATCTTTAGAAGTCCTCAACCATAATTTGGGGTCAAAAGTTTCTTTTCGCCATTTTACATATGGCTGTCATATAAGCGTTTTTTTTTGTCAATAGTGGCTGCCGAAACGGACTTGCTCTGATTCAGCTGAAAATTGGCATACGTAGGCCTCTAGAAGTGTCGGATAATAATTAGTGGTCAAAATTGGCTTTTCGCCATTTTCAAATATAGCCGCCATAGAAGCGCTCGTTGGCGACAGAAAAAAATGCTGTGATCCCTTTGAAAATTGGCACGTGTGGGTCTCTAGGAATGCTTGATAATAATTTGTGATCAAAAATGGTTTTACGCCATTTTTTAATAGGGCCGTCATTCAAAAACTAATAAAAATTAGCTCTAATTCAACTGAAAATCGATATGTGGAGATCTCTATAGGTGTTTGATAGTAATTTGCGATCGAAATTTATTTTTCGCCTTTTTTCAATATGGCTGCCATACAAACTTTTTTAGCGCTAGATAAAAATTTGCTCTAATTCGATTGAAAGTGGACATGGCGTGGTCTCTATGAGTGTTTAGTAATAATTAGCGGTAAAAAAATATTTTTCGCCATTTTTCAATATGGCTGCCATACAAACTTTTTTGGCGGTAGATAAAAATCTCTTCTAATTCGACTGAAAATGGCAATTTGGGGTAAAAATTTTGTTTCTGCCGTTTTTCGATATAGCCGTAATTTTTTATGTAAATGACTATTGAAAAAACTTGCTTTGTTCGGACGGGAAATTGGTACGAAAAGATTTCTAAGATTGTTTGATAATAATTAGTGGTCAAAATATATTTTTGCAATTTTTAAATATGGTCGCCATTTAAGAGCTATTTCAATTTTCTTAAAACAAAGCCTTAAGTGCCGAGGCCGGAGGCCGAGTTCCGCGGAGGGCGATACCCGACGCGTCCGCACGCGATCAAATGGAGATAATATACAGAGACGTAATAAATTACGAGTACAAGATCTCACAATTGTAAAAATGTAAAGCATGCTTCCCGATGTAGTGGAAATGAGATACTTATTATAGCGTTGTTGTATCTCAACCGTCTCTATGTTAGATTTCATTTTCTTGAAAGCTATGCCAAAGAGAAGTATTTAGGGGGAAAAAATGACAAACTACTGCCGAATTTCCTGTACTATGTAGGTACTATGGGTACCAAATCAACGATAACCCAGAATACTCAGACCAAAACCAACTTAGAAATGTTCGTTTCTTAAATTGGCATAAATCGGGAGTCGACTTCTTCATCAAGGGCCCATAGTATTGTAAACTGAGGCGTAGCTCGTGTTGCGTAGAGAGGTACTTTTATAAATATAACTGGGATAAACTTCAAAACTTGCTTTATTGCATTTTTCTACATATTTTCTAATTCAGGTTACATCTCGAACTTTCAAGCTGTTCTATTCTTTCTATTTCATTTTTTTAAACACATTCTAAATACAAAACTATATTCACTCAGCCAGTGATTCTACTCATAGAGTAGAGACTAGACTACAGTACTAACTGCTGTGCCACCGAAGAGCATGAGCACACCCCATAAACTCAAACCGACCACGCGCCACAGGCCGAGCTTGACCCCACCGTAGGTGGGGTACAGGGCTCGTAAATTAATATACATCTATAGAGCGGGCTTTCTCTAAACATTTCTAATTTCGGAGTCGGTAGTATTAATTATGTATTTCGACGTTCGCTTTTTACAAATTTTAGTCAGATTTATCGTATTATTCGATCACATTCATATTTCATAACCAGACAATAGAAAGGAAACAAAGACAATGTGTCTTCGCTACCTCCTAAGGCGTTAAGACTTCTCCGTAAATTACGAAACTCTATGAAACTTCATTCAGGTCCCTGATGATTCTGTCCAAATGAATAAAATCTCCACTGTTCGTTTGTATTTTGAAAGTAAATTACGTAGCACAATTTTCGGTTTTCTTTTTTTTTATTATATCAAATGAAAATATGAACAAGTTACTCGCCTCGTGTTAAGCGACACGCCTACCTATAACAATTTCTATTTACAATGCATACATTTCACGTTCTTACACAAGAAGATGTATTTAATATCAGTAAATACTTCTGTAAATAGATAATAACGCAATAAATTTCTAACAATTTAGTATTAAAATCAAAGGATATTCAAACTTCCTGTTGCATAATGAATAATAAAAATAGAATAAAATTGCACTTTAGAGTTATTTAAAACTGAATAACATTCTAGGAATGTGTATAATGAACGGAGTTTGTCGTATTTTTGCAATCCTAGCTTTTAAATTGAACGCATTTTCAATTATATGTTCTAAATCCAAGGCTTACCCAACCAATATGAAAGTCACTGTGACGTTCAAAGTAAACCGTCAAATTCAATTTAGAAGCGCATTTGTTTTGTTTCTTTTTCTGAAGTTCAGAAATGAATTTATAAAATGTATGCGATGTATGGACATATAATACTATAATACAGACGTAGCGCTGCAGTAATTTTTAATTTAATAATTGTGACTGCAAAAGTAATATATAATAATAATAATAACAATGTACACACTCAACAAAGAGGCGCGCGCTTGTCACGACATTGGCGCTGCAATTGCTCTTCTAAAATATAGAGTATGAAAAATAGTAGTAGCGCGACTGCAGTGGTACAGTGGTGCCACTGCAGTGCTTCTATAAGCGTGTAATGTGAAAGCGCCCTATGTTCGACTCTTAAAGATGCAGTAATCAGATTTATACTCAAGATGTCAGTCAAGGCACATTGATAACAATCGTTTTGTGGACAGTGCATAATTAGCCATCACTTATTAAAGTTTTCGAGCTTATCAACTTCTTGGATATTAAATTCGCTTTTCTTATTTATTTTATATATATTAATAAAGATATTTACAAAGAAATCTTATGAGGATTAGTTCCTTTAATTCAATCAAGTATTTGCGTGAGTTGAATGGATGCAAATTGACATTCCCACGATTGCTCATCTATCAAACAGGTGTTTGACAGATGAACAATCGTGGGAATCACTAGGTAGTGATTGCGTTCAGATGTTTTAATTATTTCCCTATTTGTTGCTGGGTCAATGGCTATGGTACAAAATGAAGATGTTAGAATAATAATTACAATTATTAATGATAATTGTAAAGAATTAATTAATTTATCATCAATTGATCCAAAAAATGTTTTTTTGTTTTTCTTTTTACTTCATTTTCTGCATCAAGACGTTATGCCGGCAATCAATAGTGTGTTGGTATTTTGATTTAGGACATGGAGATATCCTTATACATGATTAGTTGCTAAAATGTAGCTCTATCCCGCTCTACGTTGGTAAAAAGTGATTGAAATAAATATACACGCGGACGATGTACCCGGCAGGTCGATTCTCATATTATTAAAAAGGATGGACGTAGATGGTAGAGTGAAATACGTTGATTTAAATAGACATGTTTATTGTTCGGTCTCCGGAATATAAGTGAGTAAATAATACAATATAAAATAAAATGTAAACTTAAATGCTAACCAAGCAATACGCATCACATGTTGCAGTTAGACTATAAATATAGTCTATCTATACTACATTATAGGGGTTCCAGAGAAAAAAAATGTGTTGCGTGTTACTTGTTAAAACACATTTTTTTTTAAACTTAATTACAAGAAATTCTTAATAATTACTTAACAGTCCAACAAAAGTTTACTAATTAATTTACAAACAATTTAGTATTATTCTTATGTGTTATATATTCTTTGCCATCTTTCAAAATTTTTACATTTGGTGACAAATCTTCAATAACAATATATGGTCCTAAATAAATGTTATCTAATTTACTCCCTACTTGGTTTTTCAACAAAATGAAATCATCTTTCTTATATTTTACAGTATTTATATGTTTGTCGTAATTTATCTTTCTTAAACTTTTCCCATCTAATAAATTATTTCTAGCGTCGGCCTGTGCTCGTTGTAACCTGTATCTTAGTTGTAAAGGATAAGCATCAGGATTATACAAAGGTTCAACATCAGAACACAACAAATTATTTGGCAGATTACAAAGTTTTCCAAACACTAGTTCGTATGGAGTGTATTGTGTCTCGGTATGCACGGTTGTATTATATGAAAAACACCAAAATGGTAGCCAAGTGCTCCAGTCAGTCGAATTATTACTACACTGTATCCTAAGAAACGCTCCTAAACTTTTATGTGTATTCTCTAACGAACCTATAGTTTAGTGGTGATACGCGGTCGAGTGAAGTTTGTTAATTTTTAGCAATTCACATACTTCAACCATAACTGACGACATGAACTCTGTGCCTTGGTCCGTAATTATCTCTTTTGGGATACCATATCTCAATATAAAATTATTTACAAATAAACTAGCAACTGACACTGTATCCTTTTTTTTCTAGCGAATACGCTTCTACATATTTAGTAAAGTTACATTGCAGAGTTAAAATATATTTACTATTATAATTATCAATATCTAAAGGTCCCATTAAATCTAAACTAACCCTTTCAAACGCTGTACTAGGAGTAGTTGTAATAACCATCGGTTCCCTAGTATGCCTGTTCGAGTGTTTCTGAATTTGACAACTCTTACACTTTCTTACGAATTCTGTGACGTCATTAGTAATTCCTGGCCAGTAGTAATATTTCTTAATATTATTCAGCATCCTATTTACCCCCGCGTGGCCACTGGTGGGTAATAGATGAAAGTCATTCAATATTACAATTTTAGTATCTTTTTCAGTTACTGTTACTACGTCATTCAATACTAATACCTTAGGAAAATCACTTAGCTTATTAATTTCCTTTAATAATATATTTATAAAATCTTTATCGCGCTTTCTTTTTATAATAACGAGCTCGTTTAATTTTATTTCTTTACAAAAATCTTGTAATTCTCTCGCTAACACACTTACGGTAGATAACGATCGAGACATTACATAAATAGCCGATTTATCGGGCACAAAAACAAAAGAACCATTTTTACTATACAAGTTCTGTAAATTCACTATCTGCTTCAATGCAGTCTTATTTGCGCTTAATATTAGTTCTACGCTGTCAGTCGGTCGTTTGAGAATTTCCACTACTTTAGGTTGATCAAGCCTAGAAGCGGTGTGATTCTCACATGTCAAGTCAATAATGTTGTCATTATTAAGTTTTCGAGCTTGTGCTCTTGTCATGACCGATACAACATGCTCATGCATATCTTTCAATTCCTTAGAGTTCATCGGTATGCGGCTCAATGCATCTGCAGCTGCATTGTGCCGTCCCGGAACATAACTGATATCAAAATCATACTCTTCCAAATAGAGTCTAAACTTTGTTAAACGGCTTGATGGATCGGTCATATTAAATAAATAAATCAAAGGCCTGTGGTCAGTTTTTATTTGAAACTTCTTGCCATACAAATAGGGCCTAAAATGACGCACAGCCCACACAATAGCCAGTAGTTCGAGTTCGATGACTGGGTATCGTGTTTCAGCTGGTCTTAGATTACGACTTGCGTACGCTACTACCTTGCCGTTACTATTAGACAAAACGGCGCCTAAACCTAGCTTTGATGCGTCTGTTTGTAAAACAAACGTATTACCTTCTGAGAAGTCTGGATAATCTAAGATGGTAGGACTAAGTAGGATTTCTTTAAGTTTTTGGAAAGCCTTTTCACATTCAGTTGACCAGTTAAAAGAGACATTTTTCTTACATAATGCATTAAGTGGATGTGCTATTTCTGCGAAATTAGGTATAAATCTCCTGTAATAGTTAGCAAACGCTACAAATCGTTTAATATCATCTACACATGTTGGAACAGGATATTTCTGTAAAACATCTATTTTCGATGGGTCGGGAAAAATTCCATCTGAAGTTATTTTGTGGCCTAAATAAATAATTTCTTTTTGCAAAAATTCGCACTTTAATGGGTTTAATTTCAAGTTAACTTGTCTAAATCTTTCCAGTACTTTAACAAAATTTTTGTTATGGGTTTCAAGACTATTACCAACTACAATACAGTCATCTAAATAAATTAGACATGCCTGATAGTTCAAACCCGTCATGGCTATAGTCATCAGTCGTGTGAAAGAACTAGGAGATGTTTTTAATCCCATCGGGCATCTCTTCATTTGATATTGTTTGTCAGTTGTAAAAGCTGTATATTTCCTAGATTGTTTTTCTAAGGACAACTGATAATAACATTGTGATAAATCTAATTTAGAAAAATATACATTATTTGCCAAAGAATCTAGAATGTCAGTTATATTCGGTAAAGGGAATTTATCGTCCTGTATTACGTTGTTTAAGTGACGATAATCCACAACTAATCTCCATTTTTTCTCTCCTGATCTATCTGTCTTTTTGGGAACTAACAAAACTGGACTTGACCACTCTGATGTGGTTTCCTCAATAATATCATTCTTTAGCATATCGTCTACTTGTTTCTGTATTTCACCTTTAAGTGCCTTAGGTAGCCTATAAGGCTTGGTATACACTGGTGAAGTATTGTCTTTTAATTTTATGGAATGTTCGTATAAGTTGGTAGTAGACAATGTATCGCCTGGTAAATGAAAAACGTCGGCGTATTTAGCGCACACGTTTTCTATACTTATCTGCTCCTCTTCATTTAAATAAGAAGGCAAGTCAAGTAAATTAAAAAGTTGTCTGATTCTATCTGGCGATATCTTCTCATCATCAAATTGGTATACGTTATAATAGTTTAAACTATGAATATCTACATCTTTAATATCTACTCTGACTGGTTTGTCAGTCGTATTGAGCATGCGAATTGGAATAAGTCCATACTTTGGTTTCACAATTACTCCCGCTGTGTACACACCTTTATGTACTTGTTTTGCTAAGACAACGCATTCACTGATGTGTGCCGTAGGTACGTGTCGAATTATTTCACATCGTGGAGGAATTATTATTTGATTTTTATCAAACTGAACAGTTACGTAGTGGTCCTGGTTTTCCAAACTCAAGGTACCATCTTTGTAACTCAACACTGCGTTATACTTTTGGAAAAAATCTTGGCCGAGTATCCCGTCTGCGGCGCAAGCTAAGTTCTTGAAAACATAGAACTTTTGTTTAAAAATTACCCCTTCAAGTTTTATATCTAAGTAAATATAACCTTCTGATTCTAAATTACCACTTATCCCCTTAATTAAAATACTATCTTTCCTAATCAACTTAAGTAACTCAATATTATGTGCTAGTCGTTCATATTTTATTACGCATAAGCTGGCTCCACTATCAATTAACAAGTTCAATTTCTCATTATTTCCTAAATATGACATTACTGTAAAGAAATTATTATAACTAAAAATATTATGAGTGCACTGTTTAGGCACGAAAAAATTTGCTATTCTCAGTATTTCGCAAACCTTCCTGAGTCGCTATCTCATGCACGTTATGCTGAACCCGTGAAAAGTGAGCGCGGCCACCGCGTGACTGCTGACGCGAGTCACGTGTGTCTTTACTTCTATGCCTGGAATTTACAAAGGTACTTCTTTGACCTTCGTTACCATGGTTTCCATGATTTCTGTTATAATTATTAGCATTATTTTTATATCTTGAATTCTTGTGACCGTTATGGTAACTGGAAGTATTTGTTCGGCCATAAGAACTGCGTTTGTAAGAACCTTGTGAAAATCCGCGATTATAGGCAAGCGGCCTAAACTGCATAACCTGCTCTGACTGCTGTGACGACATTATACTTTCATCAACAGCTACCCTAATAGCTTCCGGAAGCGATGTGAGCTGCCGTGAAGCTACAATGGTTCTCAACCTTGAGTCGGAGAGCCCATCTGCGAATCGTTTGATCGCAGTTTTCTCGTTAAGAGGACGCAATATGTCAAATTTAGCGCTATCCTCATCGGACTGAGCTAATGTCAAATTTACAAACAACTCCTCTAGCTCCGTCCCAAATGCCTCTATCGATCTACGTCCCTGTTTTGCTCTGAAAAGCTGTGTTTGTAAAGCTTCTGTTGATTTTTTAGGCAACAAAAACTTTCTAATATCCTGTACTAAATCTTTCACAGTAGAGTACGTGCTTTTTAACCTTAATTTAGCACTAGATGATAGTCGAGTTTTTAGTACAAATTCGATCAATTGAGTCTGTGTACTGTCATTTATTAAAGAACTGTATAATAAAATGCTATCAATTAATTGTTTAGTAACGAGATCTTGACCGTTCATCACAGGTAACAGGGAAATGGCAGTTTTTATATCAAACGAATTCGCCATTGTTGTTTGAGTCCCTGAATCTACGTGAGCTAATAATAATTTAATTTTTTTTTATAATTACTCTTAATTTCGCTAATTAAATGTTGAAAATATTGAAAAGCTTCTGAGCTTGGCTTTTGTTCGTCGACCTCTTTATTTAATTGAGACACAATATCTTCCAAACGTTCGTAATAGCTAGTAGCTTCTAATTTCTTATAAGCAATATCTTTTTTTTACGTCTCTCTGGACCGATTTTACACAAATGTTCTCTTAAATAATCCAACTTAATATGAATCTCCTTTAATTGCTCAGACATACATAAAATTAAACTCGACTTTGTATACCTACTACATACCTACAAAATAATAAAAGAATATTCTAACTTACATTATAACATAATTCACTCCGGACGTATGTTGAACCGCACGAAAGTAAAAATGACTCATGAAGACGCTTGACGTGGTCCTTGCCGACTCCGTGGTTGATGACACGATGCGCTCCGTCGTAGTGCTGCATGCCGCATCACTGATGGGTGGGCCGGGCTATACCCTGGACTCCGTGGGCCGGGATTACCCTGGACACCGCTGCTACATGGGCCGGGCTATACCCTGGACTCCGTGGGCCGGGATTACCCTGGACTCCGCGCGTACGCTTCTTTCTTCTTTCTTGCAGTCTTCTATAACGTTAACTCTTCTTTTTTTCCATTTTAATCTTCTGTAATGTTTCTTCTATAATTTTTCTTTCATCTATTCTTTTCTTCTATAATCTATTCTTCAATATAATTTTGCTTCAATTAGTTTTCTTCTATAGTTTTTCTTCTTGATCTTCTATAAATTGATCTTCTTTTTTCTTTCTTGATATTAAATTTTCTGTCTTGAAATCTTCATTGTTATGTAGTTCAAATTTACTGTTCTTCACAAAAGATCAGTTCGCTGGCAGGGTCGCCATCTCATATTATTAAAAAGGATGGACGTAGATGGTAGAGTGAAATACGTTGATTTAAATAGACATGTTTATTGTTCGGTCTCCGGAATATAAGTGAGTAAATAATACAATATAAAATAAAATGTAAACTTAAATGCTAACCAAGCAATACGCATCACATGTTGCAGTTAGACTATAAATATAGTCTATCTATACTACACGATAAGAATATTGAACTTCTTTTATCTTTATGGATGCTTTGGAAACTGAACGTAAAATGAACGAAAATTGCCTTTGTACTATATGGGAAAACAAGTCAGCGGACGAGTCACGAGAAGTTAGCTTATTTGATTTTCAAGAGTCCGGAATAAAAAACACTCGTACTTTTGTGATCTAGAACTGATAGATGATTCTTTTCACTAGGCCAAGTGTGCCATTATTTTTTGCCTGAGAAAGATTTCGTGAAAAAAAAAATCCCCGCTTCGAAAGTATTCGTTGTGGGATTCGAATAATGTCACTTTTCAAATAGACTGTGGAACGCAAAATTGGAGTGGCATGCAGGCAATGGTCAACAAGTCCATATTAACAAAGACAAAGAGAAATAATTTTTTTTAAAGCATAAACTTTTGCCCTTCACATTTCAGTAATAGGATAATTAGAGTGCGCCTTGAAATGTAGCTTTATTCGATTCGATTAGCATGAAAATCAAGAGCTTTCACACCAAAGGGGGCGAATGTATTTTAAAGATATCGCCAAACAGACTTTTTACAACCTCTAATTATTCTGTCTTTTCTAAAATGAACCAAATTGCATATGATGTAGCGAATCGCAGCAGTCGCTGCAAATCTTTTTTGTATATATTTATAGTCTTTTTAAATTGAAATTTAATATTTTAATTCTAAATTTAAATGTGTTTGTTTTTGGCGCCTTGACTTTACTATTTATTCTGTTGTTGGATGTATTTGTAATAAATTAATAACCTGTAAGTACACTTACTTTGGTCTTACTCACTCGTTGATAGCTCCCACCCGAGCCCATTGATACAGTCCACTACGTATTTTGGTTCAATTATATTGAACGATTTTAACACTTTTGTGTTCATTCACTACGGTACTGGATAGGCGAAATTACTAATATCCAAAAGGGCTGTTTCGAGAAAAACGATTTTTTTACTTTTTTGTCTTTAAACTATCTTTTTTTTTCTTTGGATGAAAATGTAAGCTGCAAAAGGAAACATACTAAATGATGATCATTAATTACAGGTTACTTGACACGGATGTATTATTTTTATTTTCCAAATGTTTTAGAACAGTTTCGCACTTCATGGTTACGGGTTAACTGGCGGTAGCAGATAATAGCTTTAATAATGAATATGATAATGTAATGTGAATAGTTGTTTTGAGTTTGTGTATTGAATTTTATATTATTTTTTGATAATGTTGCGATAGGTAGAGGCCAGGATTCATGTATAGGTACTACTTTTTTAAATATACACCGTATCTGCCACATCAACATCAGAAGCAGTTTTAGAGTGAGGCCTATCCCGGAAAAGTTGCTAGAGAGCCTACTTAGGTGGTACGGACATGTTATGCGACGACCGCCTGATCATATTTCAAGGAAAGTCCTTGACATGAGTAACCAGCCCAGGAGACGAGGTAGACCCCGCCTCACTTGGATATCCTCATCGAATATAAAACCAGAAATAGAAAAGAAATAAGGGACATCCATCTCTGGCAATTGATCAGGCAAATGGGCCTTATATCATTTTCAAATATCAATTGTCGTTTGCGCTGAAATCACAAATTAAAAAGCAGAAATAGTACAGCGCCAACAAGTGACCTGTGTGTACGTCTCCTTATATTCCAAAAATATTATGTATTTTTGTAATAAACATAATATCTGTAACAATAGGAGGCTGTTCCATTTGGTGGTGTGGGAAAAACAGCAAAACATCTTATTACAAATCAAATGGAATCACATTTCATTGGTAATTAAATATGTAATTTTTCAATTTTCGTTCATTATAGCAAAACTCAAGTTAATCTGGTCGATTTGAAGTGAAACAATTGACGACACCCATCAATTGTTTCGAATTCGGGCTGGTCAATTGGAGCGCAGTTGTCATCGTAATGATTTGGAAGAATAATTTTCAAACAACTTAATTGACATTTCGTCTCCATTTCTGGTTATATACTCGATGGATATCTCTTATTGATAAAGATCTGCGAGAGCAGCAGTTAAGACGACAGACGACCCAGGACAGACCGTCTTGGATAAGAGTGACCAGAAGGGCTGACCCCAAATAAATGGGAATAAGGCCAGGCAAAAAGAAGAAGACACCGTGTCTACCACATGATTATCATAAATAAGTGACTTATGATTTATGAACACACATATCTGTCTACTCTGTTTGGAAAATCCGCAACCACTGAAAGTGTAACTGTTAAAAGAAACCTGTAACTACTAACTGTAATCAGTTATTACCAATACTGTTCTGTCATGCGGATATGACTGAAAACAAATATTAGTCACTTGAAGCGAATTGGGTTTTCTCTAGTTTTGTTAGACTAGATCCGCTATATTGATTTAGGTACAGATAACTAACAAATATATCGAATTTGTGGTGCAATTGTAAACTTTATTATGCCCCTACATTGATTTATGAGGAGTCAATAGCACGCTGGGTTCTTAGTAATTAAATTGAGTTCTAAGTCAAGAAAGGAATGGGTGAAAATTCAAAGTTATCGGCGTGCTTTCGGGTGAAACTAAAATACTTATATAAAATAAAAACAAAAAATCTTAATAGAGTCAAAAGAATTCTTGTTTTCCACCGGAATTATTTTACACATAATTATAATGCCAAACATTTTACATTAAACAATAACTAGTAAAACACAACAACAGTAATAAAAGCAAATGTATGAAAGAGAAATAAAGTCAACAAGCCTTTAAACCATAAATGTTTCTTCGTGTGCATGTGTGTGTGTGTGTTTTATGTGATGAACATGTGATGTGTATTCGTAAATATTATGTATTATACGTATTTTTTTTATTATAGAATAAGTGCGCATTTGATCTCCAACTCACTTGATGGAAAATAACGTTGAGGTCGACGATGGACCGTGCACACCCAAATAATGCCTATTCACTTGCGCCTTGAAAAGTAATAGTAGTAGAGCTTCTTCGTACAGGGAAGTACTGCCACCTTACCTATTTTTATACCACGAAGCATTAATGTAAGCGTTACTGTTTTCCAGTTTGGAAGGGTAAGAGTGCTGGTGAAATTACAGGCAAATGGGACTTGTCAACTCATGTCTCTGGCGCAGTGGCAGTGCCCTTAAGATCTTTACGATTACTTTCTGAAATGCACTGCAACTGTTATGGAGAGGCGTTTCCCATACCACCAGGCACTTGATCGTCCCGTCACTTGGTATCATAAAAAAATATACACATTACATTTGTACAAAGGCTTATAAACGTGCAGAGACAGATGATGTGATTCGTGTAATGAAATATCAAATCTCCGCTCGAGGATGCTATTTATACGTATTTATATAATTTCAGTTGTTGATTTTTATTCACTTTAATACAATTTTAATTTAATTAAAAGAGCTTCTTGAAATTGCAGTTTAATTGCATTGACCATTGGAATCCTAAAACTAGGACTATGTTAAAAAGTCGTTTACATTGACATGGAATTCGGGTATGTTCGAGAAGGTTCAGTAACCAAAATTCCAGGTTACTTTAGGCTACTGAATCTAAATTACACCTGATGATTGAGTTGTCCATGACTGAAATTTAACGCGCATCGTTTTATATAAATGTGGCGTTGTAAATCGTGTCTTCTATACGTTTTCACGAGCATGCCTGTAAATTATAGAAAATGAGGCACTAATAACCAAGCACATTCTAGTAGATTTTATTGTGTAATAAAATTTACACTTCATCGTTGAAAGCGCAATCATAAAAAAAACACCGTAACTCATAACCGAAATAGGACTTGAGGTAATGCATTAAAGTATGTTCAATTCATAACAAAGATTTCGATATTTAATCAATAATTTCTTGAAAAAAGACCTTAGTTATGATAATAACTTCAAGGTTGAAATTGGAGGCTTTTATCGGTAAAAATTCAAATGTCATAAGTGCCTATGGGTATTTATTTTGTTTGAATAGGTACTCGCTACATTGGTATTCTCTTTTGAATTCTTTCTTGACAAACATTTTATATGAACTTTTTTGTTTATTATGTTTTGTTTAGAACAAATTTATAATATAATTATCGTGTTTTAATTGACTAGGTTCTTATACGATATTTGTTATAAGAGTCAAAATATTCAAGGCAAAAACAGTTCTGGCGAACTCCCATACCAATTTTTGTTGACCTAATTCGTTTGCGTTTGTAGAAAATATGTAAAAATATATAGTTTAAATTCGTGAACAAATTTGATTTTGGATTTACTATTCTGAAAAGTCTGGAATTAAAGATATTCCAGCTTTAAATTTTGGAGATTTTGTTTTACATAATTGAATAAAATGTATTCGGTGTAATATCATCAAAATAAAATAGAGAGACCTTAATCAGAGTTCATAGAAGCTGACTGGTGCCGTGGGTTTGTGTTGGTTGGACGAAAGTGAGAGGAAAACATTTTTTATAAAGTATGGTGAAAAGGCTTGAAGTCAAGTCACAACAAAACAAGAGTAAGTTAATCAACGACTTCAATCTATAGACAAACACATTCAGAGCTACTATATGTTCCAAACAAAACACTATCAATAGTGATGAGTGAGTGTTGTGTTTTAGCGTTGAATTTTGTCAAAGAGTATCAATACCGTAGTACCGTGGAGAGACGTGACAGTCCATACCTATCTGGAATGAGTTAGGTAGGCAGATCATATTAAGTGTTTACCAATGATATTTATCCATAGTTGGGGAATTAACGTGAAGCTCGTGTTAAAGTCGCTATTTCCTGCACAATACATTTCATTTTGCTTTAATCCATGGGTTTTCCGTTTACTATTTATAATTATTATTTCACTAAAAATACTAAATTAAGTAAAAGAAAAAAAATACAATCGAGTTATTGAAATTATTGATTAATAAGTTACGTACTTTTCTTCGCGGAAAAGAAAAGGTCTTTAGACCACACAGGCTAACTTTTATTTTTAATTTTTTAAATTTATCTATGGTAACCATAGTAACTATTACGGATAGTGTGAGATTTTTTTATACTATTTCGTGGTAGTCGACTATTATAATGCACAAATTTATAAAAAATCACAACATTATTTACCGAATCAACGTGCATAACTTAAAATTTTATATGTATGTTCACACAATTAATGTTTGTCAACCAACTAAATGATGCGTAGTCTTCACACATCAGTGAAACACACGTGTTATAGACTGCCGCATCTAGTATCCTAACACATAGATATCGTTGGAGTTAATACAATTAGTTTGTGTAAGATGCCATAGATCCCTGAAATCGGGAAGCTTTTTGGCAGAACAAAATTTATCTACTTTATTTTCTGTAAAGTAGTTAGTATTAGAGATTACACTTATTGCATTTCATATTACGTGAACTAACTTAATGTGTCGGACCTATCTATACCTATGTATTGTAACTCTTGGCGGTTAGATATCGCTTAACGTCAAAAAATTAAAATGACAGTTGTAGATATATATAAGTCTAGGTTACATACAGTAGTCATTTGAGTTTCGTTTAAATATGATTTTATTTCCAGACAGGCCTTAGTATAATTTGAAAAACCTAACGCATTTATTTTATTGAAACTCGTAATTAAGGCATTTGAAGACTAAATAATTATTTCAAAATTATTTGAAAGAATTCTTATGATTGTTTTTTATTTACCAACTCACTAGCTGACATACGTACATAATTCCAAGACTTCAAATTGTTAGTCTCTAGAGACTTCATTATGTAAAAGTACAAAAGAAATGCTTCCCTTTTTTCTTCACTTTATTAAGCTACAATATTTTAAGCAGATAATTAACATCATAAATGCAAACAATGTTTGAGGAACTTTTCTTTTCTAGACTAAAAAATGGTTTTATATAAATATGCCAACCAAAAAGGTAACCAATTCAATTATCTTTAGGTAGTAGATTCTTTTTTTATTAAAAAAGTAAGTGCGCATTTGACCTCCATTTCACCTGCTGGAAAGTGACGTAGATGATGGAGCATTTACACCTAAACAATGCCCTTTGACTCTCTTCTTAAAAATCTTTGTGTCTTTGTAAATCTGTGTGTGTGTGTGTGTGTGTGTGTGTGTGTGTGTGTGTGTGTGTGT
>NW_020654289.1:12670372-12683160 GCF_003589595.1 Hyposmocoma kahamanoa
GCGTGCGTGCGTGCGTGCGTGCGTGCGTGCGTGCGTGCGTGCGTGCGTGCGTGCGTGCGTGTGTGTGATATGACCTTTTATTCTTCCCCTCGATACTCCGGAGCGATTACACGCTCTATGGTTATTGACTGACTGGTTGCAATTTTGATAGTTTATATTTTGTAAGCCATTAAACTTGAAATCTATTAGTATTAAGAGAATTGCGTCTTATGTTTGTAACGCTTTAGTTATTTTGGTTTTACAATAGCATTACTAAGAAAACTATCATAGACTATAAATTATCTAAAAACTGTCTACAAGACTATCCTCCTAATAATCCTGTTCTACAAATGGTCTTGTAGCATTCAAGAAGGGTTACTTGAGAAAAAAGATAAGAATCACTCTTAACACTATCTACAGATAATTTCTCAAAGACTCTTGTGATCTACTAATTAAGTTGTGCCCACTTTTACTTTAAATTATCTAGAAACCTTCTTCGAGGTATCTTGAGGGAATTTGAACTCTTAAAATATTCAATCGAATTAAATTCTATTAGATATCTTATAGTATATATTTAGATATAGGTGTGCTGCTTAGAAATTGTTGTCCAAAAAGAAACTTTGAATTATTCCAAGTATTTTAAACCCCAATGTAAAAGAGGGGAATTATTTATTTATTAGTCATATATATTAGTCAGCATGTCTGTGTCATCTTAATTTTCAAACGGCTGGACTAATTTTAAAGCTTTAATCGGAAGAAAGAAATCTTTAAGAGGAAATCCGTGCACAGCAATGGGAAGTATCAATGGGTTGATGGTGGGCTGTTAGTATATAGATAGATAGTGACCTATTAACTTATCGGAGTACATTGTTTCTGATTGGGTTTTCTAAAATTTATTTTACTTTTTTTATGAAACCGTGACTTTGAATTGGAATAAAGTAAATACGTTCTCAGAGGTGTTAACATGCTCCCACAAAATTCACATTCTGTTTTATTTCATCATATAATTAGATTAGATACGCAACTTTGAAAAGATACTTTGTATCGATGAAAGAACATTTGAGCTCGAATATTGAATGTTGCAAAATATATCTGAATGATGTCTACACAATTATATACTTAATAAACAAAATCATAGAATGCATACCTACTACGGTAGATAATGTAAGTAGAACATCGGAAGGCCTCAATGAAATTGTCTCTGAATGTCAATAACATGTCAGATGCCAGATGTCTGAGTAAGTTGCTGGCAGATGTACCAATATACATATCTTGACTTCGTAAATGTAGTAGCTTCGCGATTTCGATTGATCCAGTAGATAAAAATTGAGACATTTTTTTTCTTTTTTTTCCTACAGACAGATTATTGCCAAATGAAATGTATTTAAGTGTGGATAGTAAATTCTCATTAGAATTTACAATTGACTTAAATGAGAACATATGGAGTAACTAAATATTAATTCGTTTTTTATGATATGTACCAAATTACGAGACGAACAAGTGGTGTGCCTGGTGGTAAGCGACACGCCTATCTATAATAGTTGCAACGTCACTCTGGGACATGAGCTCACAAGCGTCAAGTGTCTGTAATTTCGTCTTGTAACATGGTAGATACCAAATAACTAATTAATATTTAGTTACTCCATAAGTTCTCATTTAAGTAAATTGTAAATTCTAATGAGAATTTATTTTCCACACTTACCTAAATTTTATTTGATTAACTGCCTCAGTGGCCGAATGCTTACCATGCTGAACTGCCTCGCAAAGGTATTGGGTTCAATTCTCGGGCCGGGAGAAATGTTTGTATGGTCTTCATTTATTTCTCTCGTGAGTTTGGGGTGTAGTTTGTGGTTGTCTATTTGTGTGTCCATAGCACCCGTGATACAGGGTCTCCCTAGTGCGGGGCTGTTATTAAAAAAATCAAAACTGGAATACATGTGAGTATTACTTTAAATTAATTTTTTTTTTAATTATTTAAAAAAAGCCCTTCAAAACCGGAATACAGTAAGTACTCTTTCACAAGAAGCTCTACTGCTACTAAGTACATGTATTGCTGCCTACGCGAGCGTGCTGCAAAAAATTATTTGTTATTCTTAACAAATAAAGAGCAATTAGACTGCCATAAAAAATATAGAAAATTAATTTTTCGATAGTACTGTTTTTGTTTTATGGGTAAATTTGAAATATTATAACAAGTATTAACCAGTGTGCCGCTGAATCAATAAAGGCTTGTTCGTCCCGTCACTTGATGTTATAAAAAATGGCGGTGAAATATGTTACATAATTATCAATCATTAAATATGATAACTTCAGTACAATTTTTTGGTCGGATAAATAATTTTTTTAAGAAGTTTTTTAAGCAATTGATTTTAAACTATTTTTTTATTTGTTTCTTTTTTTGTAAAAGAACTTTTTTTCAATTTATTTACCATATAAAATATAATACACAACAATGTTTCTGGTCGCATTTTAAACCACTAGGTACTTTGTCGCAAATTCTTAGACTTTCATATGCATTATTCTTTCGCCATTGTTTGCCATAGTGGACGTAATACATCTTTAAATATTATTACATTACACAGGTATATTATGTATAATAACGTTAATGAGTTCTATCGAAAAACAGATATATACACCTGAGTTCATTTACAAATTGTAATAATTATATTTTCCCGGAAATCGAGATGTTACGAAACCAGAACGTAATTTTTTGACTTTATATTGTTCTAGAAATAGTGACAATATTATTTATAATTATAATAATAAAGAACCACTAAGATAAATTCCTCCAACCCGGCTGAATTCGAACCAGCGGCTCCAGCATACCATGCCTGACGCTCTCCCAACTGAGCTACGGAACGAACCAGCAGACCTTACGAAATTTCCTATGTGCTTGTTGCAGATATTTGTTTTTGGTTTTAAATGTGATGAAAATGATTCAAATGAAACTTATTTAGGTTACATAGAAAAATGTTAATAAAATTTGAAATTGGATTTAAAAACACCAATAGAGAATACGAAACTTTATAAATGACAGAGCTGAAAAGATGGCAATGAAAGATTACAGAAACCCCATCTAACAAATAGATGTTTTCTTTTCAACGGACAGTTCTTTTATTGACTTAAAAAATCAAAATTTAAATAACATTGTCCAGGCATTCCTATTCAAGATTGAAAAATAGACTTTGAATTTATTTACAGCGTTCAATAATGACGAGAATTCTTTATGGGATTTCTACTTATGTAAAAGTATTGGCACACGATTGATTGAGATGTTAATGCTTCTGTCATTGCTAATTCAACCAAAAACGGGTCTTATTGAGACTTATTCAAGCCCAGACAAAGTATTCGTCGAATGCAAAGTTTATCAAACTGAAATCTGGGTTACGTAAATTAATATTTATAACAAATCCACTCTCAATGATAGCGTACAAAAGCAGTAACCCATATCAATATATATTTTTTAAACATTTCAATAGAGTATCGCCAAGAACACAAAATGTTGTCTTTGAATCTCTATACCGAATTCACTCACTCGTGCTCGCTATTCGCCTCGCCACTCGTCGAAATATTTGTGTACGGTGCTAACGCGAACAACCGACATTCGTGTGTTTTTCCATTTCGACACTCGCACGCGAATATGGAGGAAGCAGATGTTATAGCAGCGTGAGCAATGAATTTATGTTATTCTTTAGATGTCTCACGGAAAAATATGGAAAAAAAACATTGCAAAGCAATACGGATCCTTAATGACAAAGTGCAATGCACGTGCTATTGAGTCGGGCGCTAGCTAAGGCCTTATTCAGAACAGCGGCGGGCACGGGTGCGTCTAAATCAAATGTTCGTTGCGTTCACAGTGGCCGCGCGCTCCGGCCTCTATATAATCATATACATATATATATTATGGCAACAAACAGTACATGAAACTAATTATTTACATATATTCCTCTTAAAAATAGACATATAGTGGCAGCAGTTTAATAATAATTATAATAGGTAAGACAGCTATGACGTAGTATTTTCTGTAATTATTTGTAATGATAACATTCTCGTTTTATGTTACTAGAATTTTATCAAACGATAGTGCTTATTAAATGCCATTTACAATATTAGAAAAATTGTTATTGCACATGTTAGTGGAACGGTAAATGAAGGAATTATGTGTATATAATTTTTTAGTAAGCGATGGGGGGATAGAAGAGATAATAAGTTATTTCTTTGGAAGTTTCGTAAGAATCACTCAATTATTTAGAAGTCTTACGTAAAAATATTTAAAAAACACTTCGGCCCAGAAGATGGTAGATGATAGTGTCTCATCGCAATAGAACCATGTATCTATTCTACTTAAGTAGTATTGCATTATTCCGATTGATACATTTCTAAAAATTCCAAACCTCGCGCGTTACTCCAACCTAATTACAAATTCAATCCACATGATATGCTATGAACTGAAGTAACACGAACATAGACCGCAAATTCGGAATGGTGGCGCGTTCAGTGGGGCGACACCTACACCTATGCGACACTGTATTAATACGCGGACATTCCGCGCAAATGTGTGGCTTGTGTTGGATACATCCAGCACACACACAACGTACGCGGAAATCTTAAACGCCCCACTGAACGCACCACTACCGTTGCAAATTTGTGGCCTAAGTTCGTATTCGCCACGCGTGGCGAGCGAGGCGCAGCGAGTGGCAAGGCGAATAGCGAGCACACTGTTTATACACTCATATTCGTGTTTCGTCCCGTCATTCGCCACGCCACTTACGCGAGTATTCTTATGAAAATGCGGTATTTTAGTACACAGTAATGACCTTTTACGTAGTTTTTTCACGTTATTTTAAGATATTCGTCGATCGTTGACAGCGGCGGTAGCAAAGGAAAAAAACGCGTTGCAGTTTTGTTCATGATTTGTGGATGGGTCACAATACTACAACTGCACCAGTACGAAAGCATTTTAAATTTATTTGGCTAAATACTATTTACTTGTTTCTTCGTAGCAGAATTTTTATAGATAGAATTTAAAAAGTAAACACAAAATAATAAGCGAATGTGGAGGAAAATGTGGAGAAAGATCGACCACGTCGTAAATATCCCAATCAGATCAAGGATGCTCTTTAAAAAGGCCAGGCCGAATGTAACAAGAATACGAGGACGTAAAAGCTGATGTGATTGGAGGAAGGGTAAGATGTAAGTCAGAATCCCAATGAGTGGAACTCTTAATATAGATCTTTGTCAAATTTTTAATCTAAACAAATCTAGATGGAAAATAGATAGAAAACTTCATGTACTTAGGTCCTACAAGGTTTAATCCATTAATACATCGAACTAATAATAACTGCTGTGGCTGTAGTTAAACTGACATAATATAATAATTGGTTTCTATTAGACAGATAAACTAACTTCTCATTAAACACTACAGTTCCAACTAGCTAGATATATATTGGATACAAAGGAGATCGGATTCAGTTGTAGAAACTGCATAGGAACGTTAATTGGTCAAGCAGAACATACAGAGTTACTCAGTCAAGTTTGTAGCTCAATTAGTATTTAGTTGGAATTTAGGTGTAATGTCCGCTACAGGCTATCAAAGTACTATATTAACCTTCCTATACCCGCGCCAAATAGTGTAGCACATATACCCCAGCACGGTGTGTGAGACCGAAAGTTCGAGAGCCAGTTTAGTACATTGTTTAGTAAAGTGTCATCGTAAAATTAAGTATTAAAAAGAAATGTGTAAAATTGTATCAAGCAAAGTTTTATCCGTTTTTTTTATTAGAGATAAGCAGGTTTTTATTATAGCCATTGGTAAGCTACAACATTCCTAAGAGCCACTAAAACTTAAACAAAAACATACGTTTTGTAGTATCAAAATTAAAAAATCCTCTGAAATGTCAAAGAATAATATATAAAATTGAATACGAAAACATTTTTACATATTATGCTCAAAAATACTTGTTACTGTCATCGATGGAGCATTTTTAGTCCACTTAATTTGACTACCTTTGCCTAGGTAATAGATTAGAAACTTCTCCTCACTTTCAGAACTATCTCCTGCTCTGAGTCATTACATACTTGCTTGACTTCTATGTGAATCTCAAAGTTACTTTTATTTTCGCCCTCATAGTTGGAATCAGAGTTATCCTCTTTCAATAACCGTCTCATGCGTTCCTCATACATACAGAGGTTATAAAATATAACCTAAAATAATTTACAAATATAATACAGAATACTATTACAGAATATTATCTTAATTAAACAGTTATTCATTACAGAATGTAAACTCAATGATAATTAAAAATAATACATAAATATAGGAATGACTGAAAATATTAAATACCTAAAACTGTGACGCCTATACCTGCGTCGGTCTAAGGGACCGATCGGTGTCGCGTACATATTTATGTTGTATGTACAAATACTCCTGTTACGCTAAAATGAAGTTAACCACGAACTATGCAGCTAGCAGTAAGCACAAAGCTCTAACGTTTTCTGTTTAAAAAAAAACACGGCAAACGATAATCATGGGTCTGAGAGACCAATGCACGGGTATAAGAAGGTTAATTTAAACATAATATGAAAGATATGGGGCGACCTAAAGTGGCGTGTAGCAATGACTCTTAAAGGTCACCGAAGACTATACAATGCAGGTACTTTTTCTAAAAATTATTTTTAGAATCTCTTCACACGATATTACTATCGTCAAAAGAAATTTTTGTTTTACGAGCATCTCGAGATCTCGATTTAAACACTTCAAGGCCCGTGACAGTTTTGTTCGATACTGAAAGAGCTATTAAACAACCCAATAGGGTAAAAGTTATTTTTTTGCCTTTGTTGTCTGTATTGCTACACGAGTAGTAGCAAAATAATTTTGTATATATTGTCTCATGGTCACAGCTATCAGATGTCAGTCGTGACCATGGGACTTGTAAAACTTTTGTTTGAAAAAAGAAATACTAGTTTTATTTCAAAAAATAGAACTAATAGTAATAAATAATATAATATAAGAATAATAAATATTAGTTACATTAATTTCGATCCAAAAAAATGTTTAATTTACGTAATTAAGAAAAATTTTTAATGGATATTATAGCTTCTCATATATCCGCAGGTAATTACAGTCAGTTTTGGAAACATACCAATAAATTATGTTCTAGCCCACGTAGAGAAATTTCAGTAAACGGCTTAACAAATGAAAAGTTATAGAAAATATGTTAAGCTTTTTTTGTAAAGCTTTTCAAAGTACAGGACTCGCTCCAAAGCACATTGCCATTTCGCTTGCGCGAATAAGCTCTGGAGGTCTACCATAACCTTTTTCTTTCTTTACAATCTTATTTCAATGTAAGCTTAAAGTAAGCTTATTGTAATATTAGTTACATTCGTACCATGACAAATCTGTCAACCAAGTAATGTATTATTGCTAAAGTGATTGAAAGAACGAATGATTTTCCAGTATTGTCTATTCCTTACTAAAAATAGGAAAGAAATAACGGTATAATGAACTCTATAATGCCATTTCTTTCTTTTTGATGTTCCGAAACATCTTATCGTAGTGTGATGTTTAAGTACTTAATGTTATTTACATTCAGAGAATTTGACCTGTTAAAAAAATAAAAGTATGTAATAATAAAATATTAAAATTACGTTGTTTTCAATTATTTTTCCGCATTTTCATGAAGAAAAATAAATAAAACAAGCTGAGTTTTGACAGTCACGTTGTGAATTCGGAATTATTGTCAACTATTAGTTTCGCCAGGGAGCATATATGTAGATGGCGCTGTCATCATTTTATTAAATAAATGTCGCGTATTTTTGTTTAATGAGAAATAATAATAATAATAATAATAATAATAAAAATAAATAAATAAATATTTCCTATATGCTATTAAATAAAAAATGAACAAAATATTGAAGAGATATATGTAAATAAATATAAATAAACTTAACTTTTAATCATTACAAATCAATATTAAGACAATAAAACTGAAAATAATATTGTTGCCATTGCATCCGTTGCATTTAAAGATCGCTAAATTTGACACAAGAGCAATATTACTTTAATGTTAGAGTCGCGTCATAGTACGAACTGAGTGAATGAATAGTCACAAAGCTGCTAATAAAACATCATAGTTTTAACATTATAATAAACTTATTTTAAGCACGTTATGGTACGAAAAGTCAATGTAAGGTTAAAGTAATATTGTTTTAAGAGGTTGTGGTAGGCCGCAGGATCGTGCTGACACGCTGACTGAATTGAGACTACTTGTTAAGCCAGATATTATCTGGAATTGTGTTAATAATATGAGACGCGGGAAGTCACCGGGTCACAACGGTTTGACAATTTTAACATATTATATTACACGGAGGTCCGATGTTGTATCAGAAAATGGCGTTGTTGTTAATGTATGTTTAACTCTAACTTAACTATATAACTTATTTTATTTGTTATTTGCTATCAGAATGTGTGAGGACATACGTGGTACCAATAGTTAAAAACAGAACGGGTCATCTCAGTGATCTGTGTAACTACTGACCTATTTCGCTGGCTACATTTTTTTCCAAAATTTTAGAAAGGTTGATTAACCCTGTACTCACTGAGCATATACACTTAAATGATGCCTAGGTTAGGTTTCGTCCAGGCCTGTCGAAAATATGGCTATATTTTGTCTCAAAAATACCGTAAAACATTATGTTAAATAAACATCAGTATACGCGTGCCACCTAGATTTGAGCCGCGCTTTTAATACGATTAACTACGATTTATTGTGGAAAAAAATATCAAAAACGGGCGTACCGACACAAATAGCCTGTCTGTTGAGATACTGGTACAGAAACCAAGACAATCTAACGCAGGTGGGGAGACCTAAACTCTGACCCAAATAGATTGCATCGTGGGGTTAGGCAAGATGGACTGACCTCGCCAGTTCTGTTTAATATGTACGTCAATGATCTGTTAAAGTAGCTCAGCAGAGCCCTTGTCGGATGTCATGCATCCGGTGTTTGCGCGAATAATCTGAGCTATGCATACGATATGGCTCTGCTGAGCCCCTCTATCACTGGATTACAGATACTGGTTCCTATCTATGAACGATATGCTGCTTCGCATTGCCTCAACTATAATGGTGTTTTAAGTATGGCAGAGGACCGGACAATATCCCGCCTGTCATATTGAATGGCACCGTACTTATGTAATGTATCGAGGTTTAAATACCTAGGGTATACACTTATCGCAAAATTGCAAGACGACGATGATCTAGCTAGAGCGACAGAGACGGTCCATAGCCATAACATGTTGCCGCGTCGATTGCTCAGTTCAAGTAAAATTAGTTCTGCTTAGGGCTTATTGTCAGGCGTTCGACACTAGTCAGTTGTGATATCTTATACTGAGCGACCTTTTGATATACTCAGAATTTAGTACAATGATTTCGTGCTGTGATGTGGCTTCCCTGGCGGTGTAGTGCATCTTTGTCGAGAATAGATTAGGTGATTTTTTCGACGTAATACGAAAGTGACAGGAGAGAAGATTCGTGCCCAACCGTGAGACGTATAAATTGGGTTGACGACGATATGTAAACAAGTTGCCAAGCCATAAATCTAGTAAAATATCGTTTTAAATTGAAGTCGTTTGTTTTTCAAAAACCTCCCGAAATAATAATGGTAGAAGTAAAACAATGCGACGGCAAAACAAAGCCATTCAAAGAGGTGAAAATCTTCGTCAATGAAATTAACTGTGAGAATTCAAGAATTTTCGCAATGTTAAAAAGTAGATTGAACGAACTTAGGAAAATAAATGTGAGTCTAAGTTTCCTGAATAAATTGCAGACAACACTGTTGTCTGTGGGACCGGGAGTATCTCGAACGCAATAGCGTTGAAATTTCTGTTCGATCGACAAACCTAACATAATGATGCTGATAAGCAACAACGTCAATCATAGTTTTGAGAACCTAAACATTTTCTCCGTGGTTTGGTTAATGGATTTATGTCATTGTTTTTAACCGAGTTTAAAAAAGGAGGAGGTTCCCAATTCAACTGTATGCTTTTTTTCTTATGTATGTATGTTACGCGATAACTTCGCTATTTGTGAACCGATTTTCATAATTCTTTTTTGTTGGAAAGAGGGTATCTCCATAGTGGTCTCATTTAATTTTGAAGAAAATCATCCATCTGTAAGGGTGGCTGTTCACGCTTGAAGATTCATTTTTATAAATAGCGCCTAAATTGTATTACAATGAGCAATTATTTTAATGGTTGATTTGATGCTATTCTCCAATTAAAGGCGTTTTTCTCTCTCAATATACTTTGAGTGGTGAGAACCGATTTTTATTATCCATTGTATCAAGTCCCCTATAGTGGCGAAATAGATGATGAATCCGGGTTTGCGCACTTTCCGGTAACCGATTTCAATAAAACTTGGTAATTATATGTAATTCCACGTACTTTTGACGTCGGTATTTTAGTACGCTGTACTGAGATTATACAGGCTATATATTTGAAAGTGATACATAGTTATAGAGTGCGGTATATTCCTGATTCTGAACCCAAAAAAATTATAAACTATGAACTTAACTTTACAACCAAATATTTTTTATTTTTTTTATCGACTACTGCTTGTGAACAACATTACTTATCGAAATCTATGCACACCACTCTTATTGCTCCGACAGACGCATCGGCGAGAACAAAGCACAGGTCGGCACTGTTTGCAGAGACAGTGCACGCGCGACCTTGGCCTAGCAAAGAAACGTAAATTATTTGTGCTTCCGCTCGTCTGAACACTGCGCCGGCGGCGAACGCGCCTCACGGCTGCAAAATGGATATTTATTCTAACGTCGAATTGACTCAGATAGTGCGACTTTACGCAATAAGTGGTGATAGTGTGAGGCGAGCTATTGAAATGTTCCCAAATTGGAGTTTACGCGGAGGAGGTGAACCGTGTCAAAGTTGATGCACGAGAGGATTATCTCAGCATTTTATACTGTGAAACAAAATGTGTTTGTGTTGATCAATGTAAAACAAAATATACTACGACGTGCTAGACTATGCATTGTGGAAAACGGTATACATTTTGAACACTTGCTCCGTACCACCTAAGTGTAAATAAACTGTAAATAAGTAAAAAATGAATCATTGTAAATAATTTGATTTCACATTTTTAACTACGCCAAAGAACCTCAATTCTTATTAAATGATAACTTAAATATTTTTTTAGTACGTAAAATATTTTCATTTATATTACATACATTCGATGATAGTTCATAAGTAAAAAATAATTAACATAAGCTAAAACGTAATCATTTCGAGAACAGCTTTTTCATCATAACAAAAATGAGTAGGTGAGAGAGAGATGTGAAATCATTGTTATTGTTGCTGTCTCACTCGGCGCTCGCTTGGTAGTATTCCCAATGCACTCGAAATCAAGCGTAAAGGGAATCGGTTTATTCCTATGTACACTCCAAAACAAATTTGTTGATTTATTTTTTGTTCTATCCCATATCCTAATTTTATTTTAGTCTATGTTAAGTTGTGACATGATTTACTATGACATGCATGAATATGTCTCACTTTCAAATATACAGCCTGTATATTTATTATTAAATGGATTGTATATACAAATTTTGACTGCTGTTTTCACATCACATTTCCGTCATATTCACACACTGGGTTCTACCTATTCTTAAAGTAAAACCAAATTAACACCCTTGATAAGAAATTTAAAATGAATAGAAAATTTTGCCATCTCCTGGATAATCACTCTTTAAAAGGTACGAGTTTGAAAAAGTAAGGCATCGAAATGTAGATTAAATGACAAGCTGCAATTTGACATTAAAATCTCAATTTTTTTATAGCTTAACACCATCCGATAGTTTCCATCTTACATAGTTTAAAATAACTTACTTTCGCCAAAGGTCTACTTTTCACTCACTCCCAGATTGTCAAAAATCTAAGGTACTAGCGGCAGACCTGCAAACTTGAAACATAACTTCAAGTTATCTAAGTCGCTAATGGCCGACTAGCTAACTTAAAATTAGACCTGAAGTCAAAATTGAGTCTACAAAGAAAGAAAAAATAATTATGGTGAGTATTCATAGATTAATTTTTTCTTATAATACCAAGTGGCGAGACGATCAAGTCGTGTGCCTGGTGGTAAGCTACATGCCTGTCCATATCATTTTCGGTGCCACTCAGAGCTTTAAATCGCAGAGATCTAAGGGTCACTGCTTCTGCGCCTGTCACTCTGAGACATAAGTTGACAAGTCCCATGTGCCTGTAATTTCACCAGCACCCTTACCCTTCCAAACATGCTTACATTAGTGCTTGGCGGCAAAAGTAGGTAAGGAGGCAGTACTTCCCTGGATGAACGCTTTCACAAGAAGCTCTAGTACGACCATTGACCAGTACTACTAAAATTTATAGTAGTAGATAATGTAATGAATGTATTTTTAATTTTCAATCCATTGTTACGAACAAGTGAAAAAGTTTGATAGAACTTTAAATGAACTTGTCGCCCGGTTAGATTTCAATTATTTTTTTAGATGAAGCCGTTGTACAGAACTTGTCCCATTTTCGGTAAGTAAATTTTTGTGGGGAAATAACTTCGCATATAAAATTCCTGTTAAATCAATATTTAATCTTTGTAACATAATTGGGTAATTATAAATATTGTTGAACACTAAATATGTAATATTATGAACAACGTGTATGTGTGTGTGTGTGTGTGTGTGCATGTGCGCGCGCGTGTGTGTGTGTGTGTTTGTGTATGTGTGTGTGTGTGTGTGTGTGTGTGTGTGTGTGTGTGTGTGTGTGT
>NW_020654289.1:12683170-12758270 GCF_003589595.1 Hyposmocoma kahamanoa
GTGTGTGTGTGTGTGTGTGTGTGTGTGTGTGTGTGTGTGTGTGTGTGCGTGCGTGTGACGTCACTTAAGTGACGGGACGAACAAATCGTGCTCCTGATGGTAAACGACGCCCTGAGTATTTGAGGGGCACCGCCATTGCGCCCAATTGCCTCCCAAACAACTCCTTTGTGTCTGTGTTTACTAGTAGGCTTACCCTTCAAAACCGAAACGCAGTAATGATCACACTACTACTTAGCGGCAGGAGTAGGTAAGGTGGCAGTTCTTCCCTGGACGATTTTCTTCACACTAAAATATTAAAGACAGTGTGGCGTATCTATATATCCATTCTACTCACGGATGTACCCAACATTATTTATATTAGCCATAGTAGATGATACGTAGGGCGCACTATAACTTTCCGGAACTGCCAACTTACGTAAACAATATTTAAAAAGTAATTACAACATTTGAAAATGAAACTCTTTGATTTCAACTTGTTTTTACATTGTGGCGTCATTTTGGAAATTGGTTGTGTACATCACCATGGATTTAACTCGTGAAAATTTTCGTAGTATGATTTTCTATGACTTTAAGTATAATTTAACAGCTCAGCGGAGCTTTGCTCGGCTTCAAACTGCTTTTGGCGATGAAGCACCATGCAATACGACTATTTATAGCTGGTTTGCAGAATTCGTGGTCGTGTGAATTTCAGTGACGAATTTCGTGATGGTCAGCCCGTCCACTGCTGTGAACAACAAAACGATCGATGTTGTGCGCCGTATGATCAAAACAAACAGTAATGTGACATACTTTAGGCATACACATGAGTCAAATACAATCAATGCTACACAAACATTTGGGTGTGAAAAAGCTGTGCTCTCGGTGGATCCCACACAATTTGACTGAGGCTCAAAAAACAGATCGCGTCACTTAGTGCAATGTCATGTTTACCAGATTCAACGAAAGGGCGTCAAATTTGGTGTGAGACATAGGAACAGGTGACGAAATATGGATTTATAGTTACGATCCCAAAACAAAGCTGCAATAGAGCGTATGGGTCTTTCGAGATGAGCCGAAACCAACCAAAGTGGCGTGCGAGCAAAGTGCCTCTAAGCGGATGATTGCTTCTTTTTGAAATAGAACTGGAAATGTGGCTACTGTTACTTTGGAGAATCGTTGTGAATAGTGATTGGTACGCGACCAATTGTTTGCCGGAAGTTATTGACAAAATCCGTAAAAATAACCGTAAACGCTGTATTATCTTGCACCACGATAATGCCAGTTCTCACACGGCCAGACAGACAAATGAATTTTTGAAGGTGAACAACGTTGACCTTATGAGCCATCCCGCGTACTGTCCCGACCTGGCACCTTGTGACTTTTATTTATTCCCAAAAATTAAGAACCAGTTACGCGGTCAACGATTTTCATTACCTGAAGCGGCTGTTGAAGAGTACGAAAAATATGTTTCAGAGATTGTCACGGAGGAGTGGCATAAAT
Source organism: Hyposmocoma kahamanoa (assembly GCF_003589595.1). Lineage (NCBI taxonomy): Eukaryota > Metazoa > Arthropoda > Insecta > Lepidoptera > Cosmopterigidae > Hyposmocoma > Hyposmocoma kahamanoa. The sequence continues at coordinate 12,684,650 of NW_020654289.1, forward strand.
GTTTTCGTATGAAATGAATTCGTATGAAAAAATGCATTAACACTAACGGAGAATATTTTAATAAATTCATTTCTGACCATTTATAGTATTTTTTTCTTATTCATTCAGGACACTTATAGTCCATATATGTAGACAATAAACTTGAAGTCAGAAGAAACGCCGCATTAATAACATATGTTTTTAAATTACTAAGGGCGAAAAATGAAAACGCGGATTTACTAAGGCACATAAATTTTAGTAAGTGCCTAAGAGGAGCGTCGCTCATGGGCGCAACACGGAACTTGATTGATAATGAGGTGGATATACTTACCTGTCCTCTGAGTGAATTAACAAAGGTTGCCTTATTTATCTGTAGTTATAAGTTGGATTATTAATAAGTATTTGAAAATATTAATCATATGGTCTTAACTATCGCATTGGGTACATATACTTTAATGATAGCGTAGGTATGGCTTAAAAATAAAAATATATGTAAGGGACATCGCAAACTGAATTGTAATAATCTTCAATGTGTTGGAGAAAAAATAGAATTTAGTTTGTGAGTAGACATTTTTTTATGATACCAAGTCGGTCGAACAAGTCATGCGTCTACCGCCTGTCCATAGCAATTGCAGTGCCACTCAGAGCTTTAAATTACAAAGATCTGAGGGACAATGCCACTGTACTTGTCATCCTGACTAAGTTGACACGTCTTATGTGCCTGTAATTTCATCAGCACATTTACCCTTCAAAACCGGAACGCTGTAGTGCTCACACCACTGTTTGGCGGCAGAAATAAGTAAGATGGCAGTACTTTCTTGGACTAATTCTTTTATAAGGAGCTCTACTGCTACTAAAACACCAATCAAAATAATGCACTTCTGTGCTTTTTTCATATACTATAACAATTTTACATTAATTTACGCGTAGTAAAACTATATGTATTAAAATAATATGTATTGGTATTCGCAAAGCCCGAATTTATATTTAAATATCCTTGTAAATAAACTGAAACTGCATTTGTTTATTTGCGTACCAAATCTACCAACAAACTGAAAACTAAATCTGCTCCCATTGTAGTACGTCATCGTCTCATCTTACATCTGATATTTTATACTTCACAGTCAAAGCCCATTATCAAAGCCAAAAACATTTAAGAGAAACGTGATCAAAAATTATATTCCGTCAGTTCTTTTTGTCTTAAATGTTCAATGCTGCTTCGTAATCCAAATGCAAAATATTTGTAATTTCACTGGAGAGAAATTTGTTCGAAAAGTAGAGTAGAGAATATTTGTAAAAAAAAACTTGGTCTCTTTTTTAAACTCCCATAAGCGCCGCGCGTCCGCCCAGTTACCATGCCTTCATGTACATCAATGGCGAATCTGAATTCTCTTTTCTAGGCAACAACATTTAAATTCCTCTGAATAATACAACCGCGCGGTCGCCGCGTGGCCTCCACCCGGCCGCCGCGTAGACCAAATTCAAGCCAGACTCGCCCGCGTGCCGGGACGCTTTAAGTTAAAACGTAAAAGCTGAAATAAATAGAGCGTATATTGCCATGATAGTTAGAAGCACCAAGGCGTTCAATAGTGCGTTCTAAAAGAATTTGTTACTGTTCACCAAAGTATTAAGTGAGTGGTAATCTCATAAACTTAATAGAGAAAACGTGACTTGGGTATATATCAATAAAGTCTATGGTTCGATCTCCGGTAGAACACACGTTCTGTTGCGGTTGTAGTTCCTCTGCTTGCTATCCAGTGAAGATCTGTGGCACCCAAAGATGGGCTGTGGGTTAGATATTTATGAAGATCAATTCATTTTCATATGATTATTTAGCGATTTTGTGTATTGATTTGTTGCAATGCAATTTTCAAGCGAATTCATTGAATAGAAAGGCAATTCGAATAGATTAGATCAGAAAGTCATAAACATTTTGTAACAAAACTCGATGTACAACAAATATTTAATTTTTGCTCCCGATTTTTGGCGTCAACGGGTTTTAATTCTACTTTACCCGGCGTTGACATAAGCACGGGGTTAAAACCCGGGCACTTGCCTATCTCTGGTGGTACCCAAACTTTCTTGTTGTTATTTCAACTTGTCAATTTTATAAGGAAAGTCCGTTGCGCTTGTTACAGTGAAGATTCAATGGATACTATTCAGTGCTTTATTGTAAAAACGACTTTGATTGAACTTCAGGGATATCTGGGGCGGGTTATCGTAAACTCGGTGGTGACAGACAGACACTTTACCTATTGCTAAGAAAGATATCAGATCACGAAAGCCAGTTAATCTAGAAGACCTTAAGAATTAATAATGTACAATAAACTTTGGCCTACCTGATAGACGTTATGGTTGAGGTTAATGTAATAAAAACCGACATCAACAACCTCAACCGTTGATCAATTCACTTCGAAGTTAAATGGTATAGATGAGACTGTTGAGAAAGCTCAGGATGAGATATATTAGCTGAAAGCTTTATCGAAACTTAAAGAGGACTTGAATAACAATAATCAATGGTTGCAGCTCAACAATGTGAAAATTATGGGAGTCGCTCTCAAAAATAACTCCTTATTAATAATTAATAAGTCCAACTTATTCGAAATTGTTTCCAAGATTGATGAAACACAACATCAATTTATCTATTTACTTTTTATACTTATTTCATTGCAAAGATTCCGTCACATAAAAATAGAGAGATTCACTAACCTACAGTTATAATATTTTCTATCAACATCTTGATTAAGTTATTATTTGTATGCTTTTATTGCGTTTATTTAAATTATTTTACAAGTTTGAAGCCCGCTTGCGACTCTATCGCATTCTTTTGTGTGCAACTTTACTGCGCCTTTATATATATATATATATATATACATGTATATATATCAAACGTGTTTTTCGGATACAGTCATTAGCTAATGACTGCCTCCTTTTAACGCCAGTATTGAGTTAAGACGTTATATGTTTTATTTGCTTACGTTAACTTTACACCATAATTTTATAGAATGCTTTCTTTATCGATTACAATTTTTTTTTTCCTAAACGACTTAAATCCAAGACGAATTTAGAAAATTGTACAATCCTCTAAATTATATTTACTTGCTAAAGACTTTGAACCCGTGGCATTTAATAAGCTTTAACAGTCTATTAACTATTATATTATAACAGTTTTATACCACACCAACAAGATTCAGGACCTCAAATTTATTTATTTTGAATGTGTTCCTGACTTATAATATGTACGAAGGTACAAATTGATACTGTAAATATAGATTATAGTAAGGCATTCAATCGTATAGATTATAACATTCTACGGTTAAAATTATTAACTCTGGGCATACATGGTGATTTGTACAGATGGTTTAAGGTATGTTTTGTGCAGGTCTCAGTCGGTGGTACGTAATGGCTATGTTTCTTCATGGGTTAATATTCCTTCTGGTGTTCTCCAGGGTTATTATTAGGACCTCTTTTATTTGTAATATTTATCAAGGATATCGGATAGTGTTTTTAAATTCAATATTTTTGTTGTTTGTGTATGGTATGAAAGTTTTGAAAGTTGTTAATAATGCCTCAGACACGACTCTTTTACAAGCGGATCTAAAACACTAGACATATATTGCACAGCTAAAAACTCGATAATGTATCAAAATGTTATTTTATATTTTTTACACGAATTTTGTCCAAAAGTGAAATGTTTCTAATTTAATTAAATTTTTATTGAATTGATTTTCAATTATTGATATGCTTAGTTGGTATAGCGTCTGGCACGGTATGAAAGAAGACGTCGGTTCGAATCCGACCGGATCGAAGGAATTTTTTCTGAGTGTTTTTTCTGAGTGTTCGATCTTTGTATTAACAATTACAACAAACTAGTGTTTCTAATTTATTGAAAAGTAATTTTGGAAATTCTTTATTGCACAATATGTCCGTGGCCATCTTGAGTATGCATCACAAATTATATTATACTTAGGTACTCTAACAGCATTGAAAAATACACATTAAATTTATTGGTAGTTACAAATTTGAGTAGTGCAAAATTTCACCTGTTACCTTTAAATCTGCGGATAAATATAGCTGATGGCTGTTTTTTGCTGAGCATTGCACAGGTAATATTGCTTGTTCAGAGCTTGTCAGCAATATTGTGCTCAAAATTCCGGTTAGGAAATTTCGTATGTATAAGTTGCTCCATGTTCCTTAATAATTTTAAAATTAATTGTTATCTTCCAACATAGTTAGCATTACTGAATAGTGTTAGGAATATAAATAAAAACTATTATGACTAATAACTCCTTATCGATTGAGTAATATGGCGATTATTCTGTTCTCGTACATGATGTTAGTTTGTGCTATTGCAGTATTCTTTTTTTATGTTCATATGTGGAACGTTTTAATCAGCCTGAGATTGTTCCCAAGGAAATCTGTTTTAAAAGTACTTGTAAACTCCCCTAATAAAATAAAATTAACTGCTTCTGTGGCGGAACGGTTACCATATTGGTCTGCTACGCAGGCCGTGAGAAATATTTGCATGATCTACATTTAGTCTCATGAGTTTGGGTGTAATTTGTGGTTGTTTTAATGTCTATGTGTGTGTTCATGGCACCCGCGACACAGAGTTTCCCTAGTGCGGGGCTATGTATGTAGGCGTTGCTATTATTATAAACAGTTATTATTCATACCAAATAAACTGAAAGTGCAGTGATAATTTTGTAACAAACTTCTTAGTCTGATTACCGTGGATTGATAGCACATCGTTCTTGGTCTATTGTTCACAATTCAAGACCATTTGAATTGAAATACACAAATCGCTTTCAATTCTATTCACTCGTTCGTTCTGGAGCTATAATGCTATAGATAAATACTGTTCGATTTATCGTCTTTCGTTTGATATCTATATAAACTTCGGATAAGATTCCGTCTTGCTGAAATGCGCTAACTTAAATTAAATTTCTACCGCAGCTTGATGTAGTGGCTGTCCCCGAGTGGATGAGTTTTAAATTGTAATCAATTGCGATACGTTGCCTAAGCTTATCCAATATAGCAGACGTTGAACTGCAAATTGCACGTCATAAGTTTTTTTAAAAATAATACAATTATTTTTGACTTTTGAGTGTACTTGTCGGAAAATGAGACCAGTGGACAATATTTCATAGACATGGAAGTGTGCCGACTCGTGAGTACCGACCAGAATGTAGTGATGCGTTAAATTCAAACAACCCAGTTATGACAACAAAGGGTGCATATCCCATGCAACAAAAAGAACTTAAATAAATAATTTACATACATTAATTAGTATATATGAATTAGTATATATGAATGCTTCCACAATGAGAATTATCATCATAAACCCAAATAGGTCCCAATACTAGGCACGGCTTCCCAGAAGAACCGTTGTAAACATTATACGTAAACGTATTCAAAGAGTTTTGTTGCCCTTTTCCAAAGACCTTCTACTCTTCCTCAAGCATTTATTTATAAATCTACGGCTGTATCTGTTCTATATTATGAATAAAAGAAACAAAGGCGAGACATTCAATAACAATTCAAGTCACCATCATCATCATCAATTTAGCTAAAAGACGTCCACTGCTGTATATAGGCTTCCCCCAAAGATCGCCACAACGACCGCTCTTGCCCTGCTTGCACCCAGCGGATTCCCACAACTCCCATCAAGTCTTCGTCTACCGTGTGAATCTTCCAGTACGCGATTGCCACTCTTATTTAAAAAAATGACAGTCCGAAATATCATAGGTGTCCAAAATGCCATTTTATCTCTAGGTTTATAAGCGATATTCGTATTTTCTCGAATTGGAATCGGACTTGGCGCACCAAGGGACATCCGAAGTGGATTCGAGTTTTCAAGGTTTGTATAGTCTCGCATTTGGAACGATTACGAATCGGATGCAGTGCGTAAACGCGCTTGAGGGGTTTCATTGTGCGTACTAAAATAATTTGTTACCATTTAACAAAGCCAGATATTTTGTAAAGTCGTGTATCGTTGAAATATAACAAAAAAATCAAAAACTAAAAAACAAAAGAAAAATCAAGTAAAAAAAATACACAATAAGCCGAAGAGGTAAGTGAGCCCTGAATTAGTACACTGGGTAGAGCCTCAGCGCTACTTTTCCGCCGATATCTCAAAAGATGGCTTTAAATACATAACATATCATAGAAAATTTACAAAAGACCGTAATCGCCGGCGACGGCTTTATTCGACTTTTTGCGCTTTCGTTTTCACCGGACAACCTCCGTCCATTCTGTAGGTGGCGCTGCAGCCTGCATAGTCTCCAGCTTGATACCGGGTGGCGCGGTAGTGCCTTGTCGTGACCTCCGGGTGGTAGCTCCAGGGGAGGTGGTGGCAGGTTTGGTAGCAGTGGTCGCGCTGACTGGGCGCGTCCTGACCGAACGCTGCGCTGGAGAAAACACGGCACTCCTGTCGGCAGCCAGAGGTGCCCCAAGAATCGGTTCAGGTGGGAGGCGTTTCTCCTTCTCTCCGGGGCGAATGTTGGTAATCTCACCCAGAGTGATTAGGAAATTCTTCTTTAGATACTCCACCAGGTCCTCTATTCCCTGTGATGCGGGAGCCTTGGTCCTCTCTGTGAAGGCCGTTCGGAGAGCCGCCACCTCAGCTCTCAGGGCGGTCAACTCCCCTCTCATCCTCTTGTTATCTGCCATGAGGCGTCGGGTTTGTATAATTTGAGTAAATCCATGGCCCTCAAAATTTTATGGCCTTTATTTATTTCTCCCCAGACAGTCCCCTTAAGATTGCGACTTTTGGCAGCGTCTTGGAGAATTTTTTCGACTCCCTGTCAGGTCATCTCGATGATTTCATATCTCCCGGATGGTTTCTTCTCTGTTGGAGCCATGGGATTCTTCCCGCGAACTTTGTACGCAGTGCGCGTGGTTTGCAGCAGGGTTGCCAACTGAAGACGAGACCTGGCCTTGGTATTATAACCTAGGTTCGCCCCCGGTGTGGGTACACCGGGGGCCCTGCGGCCTATATATTCTCCTTATTCCCACTCATTTTTCCTTTTTGTGGGTGAGGTCCTCTGCTCCTGTTAAAGGGAAGAGCGCCATCGAGACGCAGTTACGCCCATCCGTTCGCCATACAAGTGTAGTACTTCCGGCTGGCCGCTAATCCGGACCTGGCCCTTTCAGTCACATAACTTATTTGGCCCAAGCTCGGTACTGAATACGCTGCGACCCGCATCCAGACCGCTTAGGGTGCGGTAGACTTTTAGTTTTTATAGAGCTTTTGTTTCCTCGTGGTCCCCATCTTTGATGGCGACTCTCGCTCTAAAAAGAGCCCGCTCTTTTACCGACCACAGGCAGAGCTTCTACCACATCCCAATCTGTTCTGCTAATCAAAGTGGTACCGGAAGTGGGTCCACTGCAGGATGTGCTGCTCTTCGTCCGACCCCTCCCTCACAAGCCTGTCATATCCGCCATAGCCATCATAAGGGCACGCAAGACCCCTTACCACGACAAGGTTGCAGCACAGTCTCGGGAAAGAAGGCAAGTACCTGGTCCAACGTGTAACAAGATTTAGAAAAGGAATTAAGAAAGAACACTCTACCAGCACATTGTGTGATCTACCGCTGACATCCAATTTCATCTAATTAGTAAAATTTTACCTTTTATGTCTTTATATTTTTTGTTATGATATCAAGGGACGGAACAAACAAGTCGTGCACCTGGTAGTAAACGACACGCCTATCCATGACAGTTGCAGTGTCACTCAAAGCTTTGATTCGCAAAAATTTGAGGGGCACCCGTCACGCTGAGACATAAGGTGATAAGTCCCATGAGCCAGTATTTTACTAGCACCCTTACCTTACCCTTCAAAATGATCACATTACTGCTTGGCGGCATAAGTAGGTTAGGTGGCAGTACTTTCCTGGATAAACTCTTTCACAAGAAGCTCTACTGCTAGTAAATATTTATAATTAATAATAATTGTAATTGTGATAAAAATATTACTTATTTCCGGAACTAAATAAAGTACATTTTTTTTAACTACACAATGTTTGATAGATGAGATCATCTCAATCAGTCTCACGACTGGGACCTGTAATAGCTTGCTTGAAAAAACGAATGTACGCTATTTAGATCTAAAAAACAATTTACAATTTCCAATGTGTAACAATTGCGAAAACCATGAACCTTCCTCCTAACCTCAAAATTCTCCCAATCTAATGAATGAATAACATATTCTTTATTGCACATTTTAAAAATTACAATGAGACAACACAGAACAGTAATGTAAGTAACACGGAGTAAGCTAATGTGCGATAGGTAGCCTTATTGCTAAGTAGCAATTTCTTCCAGGAAACCTTAGGACAGAAATTTAAGAGTTGGAAAGAGGGGTGCAACTAAAGAATGTCTTGTAATGAAAGTGTTTTGAATAAATACACTAGGTACTCGTCAATAAAATAAAATACAAATAATAGTAATAAATACATACATTATAAGATATAAAATAAAAAATAAATAAACAAAGGAAGTTTATAACATTATGCAAAATCGAAATAAAATGAAGGGAATGGAGAGAAAAACCAACAACCAAACAATCTGAATCATTTATATACCTGACATTTACGATCTGTAGATTAAAATGACTTAAAGAAGTACGAGTAAAATTAAACAACGGTGTTACATTTTATTGGTGATAAAATGGCAACTTAAGTAGCTTAAGTTGGTTAAAAAGCTGTTCTAACTTAATTGGTTAACGCAACACAATATTTACTTAGAAATTTGTCGTGACATTAAAATTTAATGTTGCAATTTTTCATTTTAAATAGCATTAAACTGTCCATTCTAATTATTGTAGCGAATAATTAACTATCATAAAATTATTTCAATTTTGTCCATTAAATTCAATATGAATATTATTTTTATGGTACTGTAACTGGGGCGTGGCTTGGGATGCGTAGCGAGAGGTACTTTTATGAATTTAAACTGGAATAATCTTCAAAAATTGCTTTATTGCACTTTTTTACATATTTTCAGCGTTGGGTTATATTTCGTAATATCAAGATGCTCTATTCTTTTCTTACTTCATTTTCCAAAACACATTCTAATTACAAAACTGTTCATTCAGCCAGTGATTCTACTCATGGAGTAGAGCCTAGACTACATCCCTCTTCCTCACAGCTGAAGTCGTGAATATCCCTAGCTGGTGCTCTACCTATGATAGGCAACTTACATAAGTGATCAGCCTTTACTATAGGCTATCCACACACTGCTCGGAAGCTATTACCTTACCTTACGTTCGTGCTCACCCTCCCAGATGAACAAGAACTGTCTGCATTCAGGGAAGATATATTTATTTAATTATTAAGTCCTTCATATGGAATATGGGGATATCCCATAATTATGTATGTTAGGATGTGTTGTTAGGGTTATATGTGTGTTTGTTCTTGTTTGTTTAAAGGAAGTGAGAAAAGCTGATGGAATGTGGATAGCTGCAGGATGAGGACTGAGGCAGCTGGGAGATCAATATTGATGTAACCCAGTGATCATCCGATGGATGCTCTAGCCTGTGTCGTCGTTGTAGCAGCATGCACGTTGAAGACAATTTAGGGAAACAGTTAGGAAGTTTCAGTAGTGATGTTTAGAAATTTTGTTAGGATCGTTCAGCCAGGCTAGGGTCGCTGAAATAAAGTCTTAGGGTTTAGTCAGGTTTCCTAATTAGCTAGGATAGCGAGTAATTATATTTTGATTTGTTTGATTAGGATGTGGTCATGGTCTGTCCTTTTAGATAGGTTTTTGGTAGACTAAAGCCATAGCCTCCTCGGTGGTTACTTGTTGGTAAGGTAATAGCTTCCGAGCATTGTGTGGCTAGCCTATAGTAAAGGCTGATCACTTATGTAAGTTGCCTATCGTAGGTAGAGCACCAGCTAGGGATATTCACCCCTTCAGCTGTGAGGAAGAGGGATGTAGTCTAGGGTCTACTCTATGAGTAGAATCACTGGCTGAATGAATAGTTTTGTGATTAGTATGTGTAGCATCTTGATATTTCGAAATATAACCCAACGCCGAAAGCATGTAATAAAGTGCAATAAAGTATATTATGAAGATTATTCCAGTTTAAATTCATAAAAGTACCTCTCGCTACGCATCCCAAGCTACGCCTCAGTTACAAACGTAGCTTGGGTTGCGTAGCGAGAGGTACTTTTATGAATTTAAACTGGAATAACCTTCGAAACTTGCTTTATTGCACTTTTTTACATATTTTCAACGTTGGGTTATATTTCGTAATACCGTAAACCGAGGTTACTTTGATCAATTTTGAAATTTAAACGTCTGTAACTTTTTATCCCGTGATTTTTTTTTTATATAAAAAATGTGGACTTATCGGTTTTAATAGTTCTCTCTAAAAACGTTAAAAGAATAAACAATTATTCAATACTTTTTGAGAAAAAAAATAAAAACAGCGTGATTAAAGTTATAATTGATTTGGGGTTACTTTGAAACCCCCCTTTTTTAGCATGAATATTGGAAGTAACCCCAATTACTATCCTAAAACAAAAAAGAAATTAAAAATCGGTCAACAGGGAAAAAAGTTATTGCTGTTTTTATACCTTGGGGTGACTTTGATCGAATAAAACTACCATATATGACAGAACCTTTGTTTTAATTAAAGATTGTTGACTGTAACAGTCTTCTAATATGTCACTCGATGATAATAAAATCTTCAAAAATCAAATTCAAACAAAATATTCGTAGAAAACTTCTTATAGCTTACAACTAGTACCTATGTCATGTGACAATAAAATTCTTCAAAAAACAAATTCAAACACAATATGCATAGACAATTTCTTTTACCTTATATCTAATTATATTTTTTATAAGTTCACAAAATGAGATCAAAATTTCAATAAAAGAGATCATTCAAAGTAGCCATAGTGAATGTAACAAAATTGTTAATTCAAGGAAGTTCTAAAATATTAACATCAAAGTTAAACTGAACGCATTCAACATTATCTTTACTAGCAAAAGTTCGAGGCCTTGACAGATAGCTTAAAATATCAGTCTCTTCAATTTCTGATATGTCGTCACGTACAAGTCTGAAGTCTTTTTTATTTCCCATCGATTTAAAACCTTCGACTAATAAGGGGTCCATACAGGTAATTCGGCAAACATATTTGTAAGTTTTCTTTCCTCGACGAGAGTAAAATTTTACCAAGACAAATCTCCCTACTTCTAAATCTTCTTGTGTCTCTGAAACTGGATTTTCAGACTCAGTGGCCTCATCTATAGGGACCAGATCACGCGGTACCTCTTCAACATTATTTGAAGGTAAGTTTCCTTGGTCCATATTAGAAGCATTTAAGTCATGGGCATCTCTCTCAGGCGCTTGCGTGTCAACTGCATTAGCAGTAGAGACGCTAGCACCTGGCTCAACATTTAGTCTTGTCCTTCTTCTAGAACCTACTAATTGACCACCGTAACGCTGTTCTCTGAGATAGTCAGTTAAACAACTTTCAACTTCGTTCGTCGGGTCGCTATTTTCTACAATAGGCAGTCGTTTCAACACCTGTTCTCTCGATAGGGGAAATATGCCAGTGGCTTTAAAAGCACTCATTAAATTTCTTTTCACTCCTTCAGTGACATTTGCAAAAGGTGAGTTTGGTTTGGCTTGGACTGAATCTATCTTTTTTAGTGCCTTTTGGAGCAAGCGCGGAAAAGTATCTTTTGGGACAGTTGATAAACGAGGGTTTTGCATTTTCCAGTTAGTCAATACGTTTCTCCAAGCGCTTTTCATTGGCCTGAAGAAGGCCACGTCTAACGGCTGACATAAATGAGTTGAGTATGGAACCAGGCAAACAAAATCAATGTTGTTTTTTTCACATTCATTTAGAACGTCATCATCCATATGTGAGGATAGATTGTCCCCAATCAAAACTTTTCTACCTGGCAATGCTTTGGCGTGCGGCAAAAAAGAAGTCCTAAACCAATCACGGAACGTTATGCTATCTATCCAGCCACTGCTGGTTCTGTTAAATCGAGATCCCTGGGAGCAGCAGGTCTTCCCGCAACATGGTGCACCCCGCGGTCCCTCTTCTTTCCATGTATCGTATAGATGTGCACTTTTGTATATGACATAGGGTGGCAAAATAACACCATCAGCAGACCCGCATACCATCACTGTAGTAGCACTTTTTGAGAAATTAATAATTTTTTCTGGATATTTGACCCCTCGTCTGTAAATGCCTTGTTTTTTTCCAGGGTCATCGCTCATGTTCGTCTCATCATAGTTAAAAATATTAGACGCTGGCAAATCTTTAACAACAGTTGTAAGATTGTTAAAGTAAGCATGTATACTCTCATGAGAAACATTTGCTCTAGCTTTTTTAATATTTGATGAAACCCTTTGAGAGTATTCACCTTTATGGCGTCGTAGAAGAGAATATACCCACTCAACTCCGGGAAGATTGTTAGTAAATTTAGAGACCACTCGCCCTTGTCTGTCCAGAAAAGCTTTTGCGAGGAACCTTAAATCCAGAATAGTCAGAGGATAACCCCAGTCTGCACACTTTGCCGCTGATTTCAGTAAAGCTTCTTCCTCAGATTCCGAGAAAACTGGTTGAGCGCCAGGCTTTTTAACGTGCGTCCCTTTGTATTTATTATACAAAGTTCCATAAGATATATTATAAAGCTGTGATGCCCCTCTGATGGTTAGCTTACCGTCCACGATTTGAGTTAATGCTTCTTCTAACCTGGCTTCTGTGTAATTTCGGTACTCGCGGGAACCTAGTTTTCTTTTATATATTCGTGGCATCGTTCTGAAAAACAAATAATATTAAAAATATTAAAGCAAAGCCACAAAGCAAATTTTCCTGCTAGCAGCTGGGGTAACTTTGATCACATGATCAATCTCACACCATGCACCCTATCAATGACACACCGCATATAATAAACCGACGCCATAACGGAAGCTTTAAGGTTAGAACAACAAAAAATTTTGTAATGAATTCACACATGTACAATACTCTTTGGATTCTACCCAAAAAAATCATGATACTAACACACACTGAGCTGCACATGAAGTTTTGCAACACATTTTTTTAATGAAAAATAGGTTGTAACGAAAAACTTACATTTTTGTACACAAAATACAGAGAAATCTCCAGCGCACCCGCAGAAATGAATTTGACTGTTTATCAGTATTGCCACCCGAAAAAAAAAATCTCCCAAAAGTAGTTGCCTTTTACGCAATTTGCATTTTTATGTGAAAAGGAAGTTTTGATCAAAGTAATCCCGTAGATCAAAGTAACCCCGGTATACGGTATTAAGATGCTCTATTCTTTTCTTACTTCATTTTTAAACACATTCTAATTACAAAACTATTCATTCAGCCAGTGATTCTACTCATAGAGTAGAGCCTAGACTACAGTACCTACTCAAATCAGTTCTACTGATTGTAGAGTCAAAGAAAACTTTTTTTAGATCAGCCGAAAAACGTGTTTAGTATCCAGATTTTTTTTATTTTCATGGAACTATAAGGTGCAAATCATTTTGTAGTTCCGTGACTGTACAAATTTTACTATGGGAAGTAAATACATCTATCGCCAACAATGTTGCGACGTCTCTACAGTTTTTTGGTTACTGTCAAGGCTGAGTGAAGAAACTTTTATAGGTTTCTGAGAGGTACGGGACGCACTACGATTAAAAAGCCGTTTAAATCCGATATAAAGATCTATAGCAAGCATATAGAGGCATTCGTAAGATCTGGTAGATCTATTAGATCTAGAAGCTCAGTTGGTAAAAAAGTAGCCACGGTAAGGCAACAGACACCAGTTTAAGTTCAGTCGGATCGAAGGATTTTTTCTTTATGTTCGTTAGATCTTTGTATCAATAACAACAACAATATACGAATACCTTGGTAGTTAAAACATCATCATATTCCATAAAATAAATATATCAGCCAACATTTTTTTTCCTAAGGCTGGTTACACATGGCGCTGTAACAATAGTTGTAGTCGCCCTTGCATTTCTTTACACACTTTCATACACGCACCGTGTCGCGTTGGCGACCTAGGCGATTATCACACTGCTCCACGCTATGCGACGGTGTGCGGAGCTGCGTTTTTTAACGTTGTGGAGAAGTATCTCAGTTTGTATAGAAAACACGCGCCGTACAATGTACTGACAACGTCTGTAAGCGCATGATACATCGTCCCGCTTACTCCGCTGCTTTGTGCTGAGCAGTGTGATAATAATAGCCTTACTTGAAACTCTGGTGGGGCCGGCGACGAGCCCTGCCGCAATTGTCTAGTAATATGCGATTTTAGTTTTTCACGCCGCATGGACTGCAAGCACGCCCCTGGCGCTGCGGTATAACGCCTCAACTCCTGTGGCCCCACAGTGGAAAAAAATGCCGCCGCTATGGCGCCATGTATCTCGCTCGCGCTCAGTGTAGTACATACCTTTGTGACTGCGCTGGTTTTATGGATAAAAACATTTCTCTTTTCCCATAGAAATACACGGTTATACTACTCACGTAGGTGAGTACTGCACAGAACACTTTACTAAAAGAAAAATCTATTTATATATAATATTATTGTCCTATAAGCCGACGGATTTTTCGTAACAATACTATTACATTTATGCTAGGCTCAAAGTGGAAATATCTGTTCTAAAACTGTTGTACATTCTTTATTATAGCATCGGGTATATAATATATTTTTTATCTTTCCGATGGTGAACGAATTGAGAAATCCTAGACACGACAGCTGGGGCTTTTGTTGTATTCTTTCGTTTTATTTATTTATTATTTACAATAAAACTTGCATACACCTAACTTAGTAACTCTTATTCATTGTGGCGTTTACTGCTGTACGTTGTCGTTTGTTTGATGTTATAAAGCAGTTTATACGAACGACTTTGTTTGTCTAGGTTTTCGTCACTTCATTTTCACTACTTAATGTAGGAATTTCTAACTTGTTTTGAACTATGCTTAGAACTTACTCTTCAATCAAGTTGATGAAATTATCGAAATAGTTGGTGAAATCAAGCACAACATGATTAAATTCGTTACGCAAAATGGTTTCTGCAATTATAAAATATGAGGTTACAATCATACTTGAAAATCTTTGAACTTATATGATTCATCTTCTTCTTATCGTATCGATGACATGCAATAATGCTTGCCACCGTAACAAAAGAATTTACCAATCGACGTAAGGTACTCGCCGATTCTTGCCCTATAGGGCTAGCACGACAGGGCGCGACTTGCGCGAGAGACTTGGTCTAAGGAAGTATATTAGTATTTCGCTTTATGTCGATCTCTCGCAAGCCCTGTAGTGCTAGCCCAGTTGTGCTAACCCTACTGGCTGCACCACACTTACAGTAGGGCTAACACAACAGGGCGCGATTTGACCAAGAACGAACAAAGCGCGAGAAACTGTTATTCTCGCAAAGAAATTCCGCGCTTTATGTCAAGTCGCTCTCTGATATGCTAGCCCTATTGGAAAGAAAAGGTAGGAGGCTCTTTCGTGCACCTGATATGATCACATAAACATGTTTTTGTTTATTACAATCAAATTGTCTTTTCGGTGTATGGAATCTATACTAATTTACAACAGAGTTTCAGTTTGTGATAACCGACCGTAGATGATGATATTAAAAAATATCAAACCATACAGTTACAGGACAGAGCGTAAACCTCAAGAGCAATAATATTTATTATACTTTTGTAATTTACTTGCACTATTTGCAATTTTTTTCTGTTGAGTTATTTTTTTACAATTGACGCGGTTAATACGGTGCCAGGTTACCTATTATCATTATCGTATTACACCCAGGGGTCATGGTTTCGGATCGCTAGCAAAGTTTAAATAGAGGTAGGCGTCCACAGATCCGCAGCGCATGCATCGGACGGATCGCATTATACAGATTTTAGTATTCTTTGTATAGAAGTTCATACAACTGCCGACGACGTCATATGGATTGCGTTACGTATCAATGGACGCAAGCCGCGCCAGACGTCATTTGCTATTTGTTATGAAGAGTAGTAAATTTAGCATGAGACATACGAAAATACTGGACGAATTTTACGTCGTCGGTTAGCAAATCAGGAAATAGAGTATCATATTCTCTATGTTACGATCTCTTCTTAAATATGTCACGTATCCAGATATCATGTTTCCTTTTTTTTCTCTTCTTTTTTCTTCTGCCAACAAGCAAGCCACCACGATAAATTGTTCTTCATCACTTTCTAAATCCATTGTCTCGCACACACAAGTTACACTCGTCCGCTCGCTACGAAAAGTGGCGTCGACAATCCGATAGCTAGTAGTTGCGTCGGCAATCCGATTGCTGCGGATACAGTGGACGTAATGCCACAAGCGTGCCGTTTGATGCGATCCATCCTATGCGTGCGCTGCGGATCTGTGGACGCCTACCTTAACTCGAATAGCTGGCTGGCATTTCGACGACGTTCGGACAACGGATTTAATAATAATACATCTGAAAACCCACGTCAGAGAAAAATAAACAAATTTATTTTCAAACATAAAGAAATAAAAAATATCTCAACCCTCATAAAACAACTTTAAATTAAGAATCTACACAAACAAAAACATACTTTTCGACTTTGAGAATAAATAAAAAAGGATAATATTATTGGCTCAAGTTAGTGTCTTTCTCCATGATGTCGTCTTTAATATTTTTTGCAGGTGACCCAAATGTATCTCGTGAGTATATTTACGCTAGTACCTACCTGTTCATACATTCTACGTGATTCCACACGGTCGAAGTCTGGGAAGAGAAGTGGGTAGGTATATGTAAACACCATTTTCCGCGAAAGCAAATAGTGGAGAACAGATAACGTAATCGAAAAAAAAAAAATATTGTGTTATTTTGACATCTTTGTGTAGATAAGCTGTAATAATGATAAAGTCTTTTTATATAGCATCAAGTGACGGGATGAACGAGTCGTTCGCCTGATGGTAAGGTACACGTCTATCCATAACCGTTGCTGTGCCACTCACTCACTGCCGCTGCGTCTATGTAACTCAGACATGAGTTGACAAATCCCATATGTCTGTAATTTTACCAGCACCCTTATCCTTCAAAACTGGAAAGCAGCAATGCTCACTAAAAAGAAACAGGTAAGGTGGCAGTACTTCCCTGGACGAACTCTTTCACAAGGACTCTACTGCTCTACTGCTGATAATGTTTTGCATTTATAGACACTTTAAAATATTTGTCCATTTTGGAAATGGAATTAATGAACTTCTAAAGATCTGATGAGGAAGAAAAGTCAGATGTAAAAATAGTTTAAAATTACATGAAACTAATGGGAATAATTATGACACGTCAAGTTTACAATTTTTCCACATAGAACTACCGGGAATAAACGAATTTTTACAGAAAACGCCGTTCGTCATTG
The DNA here is from genome assembly GCF_003589595.1 of Hyposmocoma kahamanoa. Classification (NCBI taxonomy): domain Eukaryota; kingdom Metazoa; phylum Arthropoda; class Insecta; order Lepidoptera; family Cosmopterigidae; genus Hyposmocoma; species Hyposmocoma kahamanoa. The sequence goes on from NW_020654289.1 coordinate 12,702,024, forward strand.
TTACGAACGGGTTAATAAAATTACATTAGTACAATATTTAATCAATATGTTATTCTTCAAATTGCCTGAAAAGTATAGTTTCTAATTTTGAACTAGACACGTACACATGCGTATAGTAACTCAAGATTTGTGATGTTAATGAACTTCGCCTAACCTGACGGCGTCATGTTAGTGTGCGAGTAATTAGTTTTTTGGCTGTCGTATGTTAGTTCGATTCTCTGTAGAAAATGTTTTCGTACATTTTTGGGGCATTACCTACTGTCTATTTGAAGTTTTATACACCCAATTGTTGTTGTTTTACTATCTTGATTGCTGAGCAAATTATTTTCTTTTTGTTAAACTGTACTGTAAACGTCAGGGTTTTATTGGTTTTAAGGGATAAGTGGAAATTGAATTCCCAAGCAATGACGGTGTAGTAGCAAAGAGAGAGAAAAAAATTCACTTGTCCCCCATCATGGGCAAAGCTGATAGAGACTAGTGGAAGAAGCCAAATAAACAAAAAATGAAAGTAAATATATTTTTATACTATTACAATCTTTCAATTTTCTTTTATAAGTACATGTAGTTAAACTGTAGACATATGCAAATTGACTCCAAAATCTTTCAGAGTTTGTTGCTAAAAAGCATTTATATATTGAGATTATTGATTTTTTTGCATATAATGTTTGTAACAGGAGAGCAGGACTAACACAGGAGCTTATTTGACTTGTCTCTTTATTGTTCTCTATAAAAATGTCCAACAACAGGAACTTGTTCTGCTACAATGGCTTGTTTCCAGCAAATGTGTAAATATTTTATATTATTTTATATTTAAATATGTTACTGGATTAAACTAATTTGTGACTCAACGTAGAAGCCGTTGTACCTAAAATTGAATAGCACTATATAATGAATTCGTGAATTTATAAAGTCACATGGTGTTTTATTTACAGTCAGTGATTTTCGTAAATAGAAACTCACAGGATCAATAAAACTTGTACTCATGAAAAACAGAAGGTAAGTTTGTTTAGTACCAAAGCGAGAGTAGGCTGGTACTATTCGATTGATTGTACGTAAAAAACGTAGCAAGAAGGCCACTCAGAGTTATTAAAGACTTCAAACGCTAATATATGGATATCGCTGACCTATATCTAATAGGAATTATTACTTGACGATTCCAGGTCAATGCAGATGGCCATTTTGAAGAATTACATTTGCAATTTTGCCAAAGCATCACTTCTTTGATAATTTTTTTTCGTAAATACAACCAACAATCCGAAAGGAATTATATATAGTATAGTTGGTGAAATATTATTTGCACCGATTCGTCTTATCGCTTCATCTTTATAATACAATAGGACAAAAGAGTGAGCTGTCTCTGTCAAGCTCGTGCCATGTGTGCAAACAACTAGTTTAAACACTTTTACGCATTGACACTTAATTCTAAACTTGATAATATTTACGCGGAAGTAACGTTGTTAAATTAGTAAAAAAAAGTGTCGGCAGGCGGTATTTTACGAACTACCTACGAAAAAACGGCCTGATGAGAAAAGGAATAATTTAAAACTGGAATTCAATAAAAGCATTAATAAAACTAAAAGCGAATTCCACTCCATAACTGTTCGCCACATACATATATGTGGAAGCATAACGCTTCGTAATAATTATATAATTTTCTATTTTATAAATGTTATGAATGAATGGCAACACCACACGGCGCGCATGACCGAGAAAAAGAATACCTACCGTCACCTTATGTCGCAGCAAAGCGATAACGTATCCATACTCCTTCTTGATAATGCTATGAATGTATAAATACTGTAACTGAGGCGTAGCTTGGGATGCGTAGCGAGAGGTACTTTTATAAATGTAAACTGGAATAATCTTCAAAACTTGCTTTATTGCACTTTTTTACATATTTTCAGCGTTGGGTTACATTACGAACTCTCAAGATGTTCTCTTCTTTTCTTATTTCATTTTTCAAAACACATTCTAATTATAAAACTATATTCACTCAGCCAGTGATTCTACTCATAGAGTAGAGCCTACACTTCCTCACAAGTGAAGGTGTAAACATCCTTAGCTGGTGCTCTACCTATGATAGGCAACTATCATAGGTACTATCATAGGTACATCAGTGATCAGCCTTTACTATAGGCTAGCCACACACTGCTCGGAAACTATTACCTTACCAACAAGTAAACCATCGAGGAGGCTATGGCTTTAGTTTGCCAAAAACCTATCTATCTAAAAGGACAGACCTCATTGTAGATGTGGTCATCCACATCCTGATCAAACAAATCAAAATATAATAACTCGTCAGCTATCCTAGCTAATTAGGGAACCTGACTAAATCCTAACACTTTATTTCAGCGACCCTAGCCTGGCTGAATGATCCTAATAAAATTTCTAAACATTACTACTAAAACTTCCTAACTGTTTCCCTAAACTATCTTCAACGTACATGCTGCCACAACGACGACACAGGCTTGAGCATCCATCGTACGATCACTGGGTTACATCAATATTGATCTCCCAGCTGCCTCAGTCCTCATCCTGCAGCTATCCACGTTCCATCAGCTATTCTCACTTTCTTTAAACAAACAAGAACAAACACAAATATAACCCTAACAACATATCCTAACATACATATGGGGTGGGGATATTCCATATGAAGGGCTCCTAATAATTAAATAAATATATTTTCCCCGAATGCAGACAGTTCTTGTTCATCTGGGATGGTGCGCACGAACTATGCGCATACATAGGACAATATATGTATCAAATTAAAAAAAATAAGAAAGAAAAAGATCTATCTAATCCAAATCGGTAGTCCATCTTCTCCTCCCGTCCTTCCAAGTCTGCATTTGCCGGAAAATACCAACTTCCCTCAAAATATTTCGCACAATATCATCGTGGCTCCACAAGAAAAATAAATATAAAAGATTAATTAACCTAGTAGAAATCAAGAAAACATTAGATTACCTCCTATACAAATTTTTCATTCTATTCACATGGACTAGATTCTGCCTACCCGATCTATTCCTATTTACACCTACTTTTCTCACAATATAATTAACCCTACTCAATCGATCTACTATCCTATATGGCTCTTTAAATAATCTAGCAAATTTCACACTTCTATTGGAAACTCTTCTAGGACAATATAACATTACCAAGTCCCCTGGCTGATATACAACTATTATTGCTTTCTTATCATAATTTCGCTTCTGTTTTATCTGCGCCCTTACTGTTCGTTCCTTAACAACTTCGATCAACGCTGCTTGTTTTGCAATCTTACCTTGCAAGCTCTCTGCAACATTGACATAATTAATCCTCAATTTTATATCTGACGCACATAAGGATTCTCTACCGAACAAAACCATAAATGGTGACACCCCGGTACTGCTATGTTTACTAGAATTGTAAGCAAAATACACCAATGGTAACATGCTACACCAATTCCTTTGTTCGCCCCCTATATATTTTGCTAACATTCCTAACAGCATCCTATTAAATCTCTCACACAAACCATTGCACTTCGCATTGAATGCCGTAGTTAAATTTTTAAACAAACCAAAATGTCCGCCCGTCCAAGCACTATCATGCAGTTCCTTCATACATTCCGAAAACAATTCCGACGGTACGACCACTAAATCAACTATATTTTGATTCAAACGACACTTCTTATAAAGGATTCCGTTCTCTAAAAAGAAGCCACGATAATTATCACCAACACCCGAACGAATGCAATTAATAATATTTCTACAAAATCCATCCGCCTCTTGTTTACTCTGGACATCATTCGCACGCAAAACATATAACTTTAACTAATCCCTCTGCTCCGGTACCCGTTCCACCTTCGACTCTACATCCTCCAGCAACGGATTCCTATTCAAGAAATCTGCAACAACATTATCTTTACCCTTACAATAAACAATATCGAAATCCTAACCTTGAATCGATAACGCCCATCTGGCTAATCTCCCACTCATATCTCTCTTGCTTTTTAACCATACAAGTGCCCGATGATCTGTAACTACCTGAAAACGAAGTCCCCACAAATAGCTTTTAAAATAATTCAACGCCCATATAAGTGCTAAACATTCCTTCTCCGTAACAGAATATATGTATCTTTTCTGCTTCACTTAACTTCCTCGAGGCATAAGCTATAGGTTTCATCTCTCTTATTTCCTGCACTAAACAACTTCCAATTGCATAACCACTGCTGTCTACACATAGCCGCGTCACCTGTTCACTATTTGACGCGAAATGTCCTAAAACAGGCGCTTTACAAATCCGATCTTTTAACACCTCAAATGCCTCCTGCGCTTCATTTGTCCAAATAAACGCCTTATCTTTTTTCGTCAAATTCGTGATGGGAAGCGCCAATCTAGCAAAATTATCAATAAACTTTCGATAATAAGAGAACAATCCTAAAACCGCTCTCACTTCCTTTAGACTACATGGAGGATTTATCTCCTTCATCGCCGCAACTTTCTTACTATCCGGTCCAATTCCCTCGGCCGACACTTCGAGTTCCAGAACAATCACCTTCTGAAAACCGAAACGACACTTAGATGGTTTTAAAGTCAAATGCGCATTTCGCAATCGAATCAAAACCTCCTTTAATGCATTTTTAAATTCTTCAAACGTACTTGCATATACCAATATATTATCCACATAAACTATCACATTACGATACTTCATTCCTGCCAATACCTTATGCATCGCTCTTTGAAACACCACGTGACTTATTTTCAAGCCAAAATGTAACACGTTGAACTCATATAGCCCGGTACGTGTAACAAAGGCAGTTTTTTCCTTCCTTTTCCTAAACATAACTGCCAATACCCAGAGTTCATATCTAAATCTGCAAAATACTTTGCACCCCGTAAACAACTTAATAAATCATCTACTCTCGGAATAGGGTATGAATCGTTTTTAATATTTTTTATTCAAGGCCCTATAATCAATGCAAAATCTCGGCGGTCCTTCTGGTTTATCCACCAAAACTAATGGTGAAGCATATGGACTTTTTGATTCCTGAATTACTCCATATTTCAACATTTCCTCTACTTGCTCCTCAATAATTTGTCTCTGTTTAGGGGAGACACGATATGGCATTTAATGCATCGGTTCCTCATCAGAAGTATTGATTTCAACTAATGAGTGATTACAACACCCTAATTCGCCTGGCGCAAAAGAGAACGCATCACGGAATTGTAGTAATAATTGATTCAATTCATCGCGCCTTTTCTCCTGTAATAAATTATCAATATTAAATTCTATTTTTTTTGTATTCGAAACATTAAACATGTGGTCACTATTCGCATCTAGTAAATTAACGAAATATAAGTATTCAGATTTGTTTAATGAAAAGTTTTTATGACTTTTCGAAACTGGCTCAATAGAACAACAATTCTTACTCCTGGACATGACATCAGAGAGAGAACTGAAAGGAATTTCAACATTTCCTTTTAAGGTTATCTTCGAGGCTGCAAAATCAATTACCGCGCTATTTACCATAAGGAAGTCCTGTCCCAAAATAAGGAGCTCATCACCATCGCGTAGCGAGAGGTACTTTTATAAATTTAAACTGGAATAATCTTCAAAACTTGCTTTATTGCACTTTTTTACATATTTTCAGCGTTGGGTTACATTACGAACTCTCAAGATGTTCTCTTCTTATCTCATTTTTTTAAAACACATTCTAATTACAAAACTATATTCACTCAGCCAGTGATTCTACTCATAGAGTAGAGCCTAGACTACAATACGCATCATCAGACACATTTCAAAAATTTGAATTTTTTTTTAATAAACGCACACACTCAACATAGCCCGCACTGGGGAAAACGTATATATTATTACATTCAGCTTTCGAGATTTCCACTGTAAGACATGTTTTGCGGTAATTCCAACTCCCAAAATAGACGATAAAGCTTATCATTCGGTCATCTCAACCATTCAATTCCCCAGGACTTTACTTAGAAGTTTGTGGGCAAACCGAATGTCTTTAATGTACTGCAACTGTTGGCTAGAACAATCTAGACGTTTCTCCATCTATTTACGGCTTGATATTTATTTTCTCTAGTTTCTGCTTCAATGAATAAAATTTCGACTGAGACAATCAAAGATAAACAATCGTTTTTTAAGAGAAACATGTTTATTTAGAAGGATATCGGACGAAAATGTAAAAGGATTTTCTTTTCTTTTTTAAGTACTTACAACCATTATATCGTACCGCTTATGGAAGAATGGCATAAGTGGAGTTACGTCAAAAATGTTTAATGCTCCATTAGATACAGAAATCCACCACACCCCATATCCTCTCCAATTCTTGTAACTCTTAACTACAATATTAATCGATAGAGATACAAGAATTGGAGACTATGTCTGTTGTTCTTGATTTTAGCCTATCTAGATACTTTTGTAACCTTAGACAACTGACCTTGCCGTCAAGGTGGTCTTATACCACACTACAACCCTACGTGGCATGTAATATCACGTATGGGATGGAATGAATTTGCCACTGCCAGTGCGCCTTTCGGCGAAACCAAATTCCGTTTTGTATGGTCCGGTATCTCGATTTCGCTCTTGCGAGACACAGCGCGGTATTTTTCGCTACCCACAGCAGTAGTGAATATCACTTCCACCTGAATAGGCTTTTACTTTTTGGTAATGTCTCGTACAATAAGCACGTAGAAGTGTTATTTATTTTCTGTGATGACCTTTTACAAAAAGTAAATACTTTGATATTATAAAAATTTTGTGTGATACGCATGTCAGTCGCTTCTCGGTTTTACACAAATATTAGTGCAAAATACTTTTTATTACAGTTGCTCAAAACGTGGTACTTTTCGTACTACAAATCGTGCCGATAGTTAGATTTTCGCACTAGTGCCTTTTACTGTTCCATTTTTTTTAATTTACTGTTGTTTCAAGTCTCAAACATAGAACTAAAGAGGTTGTATATTTATTTAATATTTATGTACTTTATGACGTAAGTCATTCGTCATTAAAACTTATATTTACTTGCAAACACCTTATTTGTTTAAATTGAATACCTGTTTTATAAAACAACGGATTACATTTAAAATATCAAAATATTTGTGTAATGTAATATCGTAAATGTTATAATGTAATATCGCACTTGTATCAAAAATAACTATCGAAGTTACTATTCGTAATTTTATATTTGAAGAATATAACAATAATATGGTTCTCTCACATATTCTCGAAAAGTTTACAATTTGAAATTGTATTTAAGATATAAAAACACGTTGTACATTTTTTCGAAATAAATCCATCAGCTACAAAGTTACTGAAGTTTTTACTGTTTTTATTTTTCCTATAATGTTGGCGTTTTGATAATTATACTTGTTTATTTGTTGGGGGCTTCAATATCTTGAACGTTCTATAAAAAGATCGTCGTGTGTTTATGATTAATGCTATATCTGTTACCTTCAATCAATCAAATATTGAAAACTCAATTAATCTAAAAAGAAGAGATAATCGGTTTCTGTGTAAATATCCTTGTCAATTAGAGCGACAGCTAATAAATTAGCAAGCCCTGTAATAAAAAGTATTTAATATATTCAGGCCTACACTATGTCAATGTTAGTGTACCAACTTAAGAGTTAGTGTATCAGCAAATAATGAAATCTAAAATAAAATTGGGTCAGGTGGGGTAAGAGAAACACCGTGAGACGAGGGATTTGAAGCTTTAACTCATAATCTAAAGAATTTTGCACTATAGTCTCTCAGTTAATAAAAAGATAAACAAATTAGTTTAAATGATTTTAAAGAGGTGAAGAAAAAAAACATATTTGACAGTTGTTAAATCTTGAGAACACGAGGTATACGTTTGGGGAAAGAGAAACGTTAGCACAATTTCCACATTTTCGGCAAATACATCGTAATTATTAAATTTAGAGTGATTTTGTTTATCAGAATGAGTTTGTTTATCTGCTTTACATGTTTTACCAATCAACAATTTGGTAAAACATGTAAAGTAGATAAACAAATTCAAATTTAGTGTACCTACTTCAAAACTCTAATAAGACTATCTGTAATTCCTAAAGCTCAAAGCTCAAAGACACAAAGTAGTATGTTACTCTTACTACTATTCTACTTTTTGACCACCCTTGGCAAGCATTATACTGTACGCCGTCAGTATAAGAACTCGTCTGAATATATTTTTACAAATCTCAGTGCCTGAGTAGTGGGTAGTTTTCTCACTTACAATGCATATCCTCAAACGTGGCGTATATGCAACCAATCTACCGCTGCTTTTATACAATAACGCTGTATTACAGAATTCTTTTGACGTAAGATGGGTGATTTATTCACGATAAAGTTCACTTGCTCTGCTCATCGCTGTATGCTTAGTTCAAGTCGTAGTATTCTAGTATAAAAGCAACGTCATGTATTATGAAACACGAACATAAATGGCCTACTAACATCACAGGGATGACGGCGTTTATCTTCAAAGCATATCAATGGATAAGACATTCCGAAGTGTAAGATATTTCAGAGGCTTAATAATCTGACATTGTAAGATACTATAATGTTAAGCTTAACGCAGTTTACCGGCTTTTGTGACATAAGAAAATCAATCTTCTTAGATTACACAAATGATGTTGTATCGATCCTGGAGATATACTTGTATATGCGATATCGCTGCGTTCTTTTGTCCGTCGTCGATTCCTAACAATTGTCGCGATAGTAATTTTATGGCACGTCGTATGTCTCATTTTTCTTATCGTATCTATGTAATGCATGTGTTGCATGAAATGAGCCTCCCCGCACGACATACCATTCTTCTCCTATACGCCTGGCGCACGAATACTGTCATCACGATGACTCACGGTTCCAGCACTAGTATCATTTAAAGATTAAAATAAATTGTCTACATTACCGGCACTCAATGATGCCCATTTTGACAGATTACAAAAGTGAGGTCAAATCTTAATTCATTATCGGAAAAACATAACCAACTGCGAGTCACATCTATAAGTTTTTAAATTTATACCTAACTAGTATTGCAAGACGTAGCTGATTAAAATGTTTTGATAAAACGAAAATAAAAATGTTTACTTAATATATCGTCAATTCGATACTGCTTTGTTTTGCACTGAGCTTTAACGCGAGGTCGCCGGAGATAGAAGTTGTGCTGACCAGCGATCCCATAAGTGACGTTCATGTTAGATTTTATTACACCTATATAGATAACAACAAATTCCACGTGTTTGTCTATGTATGTGTCCATGGCACCCGCGACAAAGAGTTTCCCTAGTGCGGGGCTATGTTGAGTGTGTGCGTTATTGTTATCCTGATGAACCTATAGCAACAAATAAAGTCCTGGTGTATAACATAATATATGTCGAAGTGACGGCCGTTAGAGAGACGTTGAAGAAAATACTCTCGATTTAGTCAGGAATTATTTGATAATTGGCTTATTCACTCTTCGTTATCAATTTGTACAGCCGGTGTTGAAATAATAACGTCAGTTGATTGCAATTAATTGTTTTATCCACTGTTTGCAGTAAATAATTCGAAAGTACTAAAAATGGATCAGGTTAAAACGGATTCTAAATATCAAGCGGTATTTAGAATCCGTTTTAACCTGATTTGAATTGAAATATTACGTATTCACTTTCCAATCAACTTACATCCTAAATGCTCTTTTGTCAATATGCGCTCGTTTAAGAGCATTCATCGTCAACTTCACTTCTTATTTTCATATGGTAACCCTGCCAACAACTATCATGTCATAACATCACGTCAGAGGGCTGATTTAACTGAACAGGTTTAAACTACACCAGCGCCTCCTCTCTGCGACCTTACCCAGTTTGAACTATCAAACTGACGCATAACGTGACATTTGTAAACAAAGAAACCATGATCAAGACTAGTTAATCGTTAGCCTAATAAACCGTTTATCCAATAATTACAAAATAACACGTAATAATATTAGCTAAGATTTATCCTCTCGTAAAGAACATTCCGTAAACAATAAACCGAATTGTGTTACATTACGTTTAAAGTGATAACTGGCTCCAACAATATAATATACATGTGGTGATTTGCATTTTTCGCCATATTTACGGAGGTTACTCTATATCATAAACAACCCAAATCACAAAAAGATATTGTTATTATTATTTAGTTGCGGTATACATCGATTCGCAATCACCCGTGCTGTCATACGGCGGACCGACTCTCTTACTCTCTTATTATCTCTTTCTCAAATGCAAGCGGGCGCCTCATCAATCAGTGCGCTGTCATTCGTGCGTGGTTTGAGAGATTTGGCGTTCACCAGAACTGTATTACTATCAAGGTAGCGCTCCTTTCGATTATGGACTGCAAGTGTGCGACTAATGGGGTGATGTGAAATGTTTAGTTTACACGGAGAAGATTACCGAGTGTCGAACAATTCCGCGCAAAAACCGTCGTCGCTTTCAAACTTGTGAAGTCAAATGTGCTAACTCAGAATAAAAAACTTTACTACATAAAATTAGTCACAGAACAGAATCTTTTTTTTTTAATATTTTTACATGATTTATTAATATTTATATTATCGATTTCTTAAGTATGGCGAGAATGCAAATCAATACACTGTATACATGAAATATGATAAAAGGATACACCATACAAAACTTACAAAGTACACTTGCTTCACATTACGTAGTATAATGCAAAGTTACAAGTTCAATAATCGATGTAGGCCATATCTTTCCAACTAACATGCAAGTTTTAAATTGTTAATACTTTCACGTCGTTCGAAAGAAAGTAGTGGGTAATTTTTTTTTTCTAATTCAAAATTTACATTATTAATAAACTTTCTTCAATGTTCATTTCCTATAATAATAATAATAGCGCACACTCTCAACATAGCCCCGCACTAGGGAAACCCTGTGTCGCGGGTGCCATGGACACATACACAAATTACACCCAAACTCACGAGAGAAATAAATGTAGGCCATACAAATATTTCTCCCGGCCCGGGAATCGAACATAGGACCTCTGCGTGGCAGTCCGGCATGGTAACCGTTCGGCCACGGAGGCAGTTAAAAGTCCTATTTCTTCAATATTGTTCATACATAATTTTTTGTATGGTGAAATATACATCTTTTGTATTTACTTAAAAGATATGTAGTCTTACTTATGATTTGTAAAATACTCCAAAAATGTCTGAAAACGTTTGCTATTTACTTCTTTTGTAACTCTGTTCTGAGTTATTAGTTATGATATCGATGATATTACTTTGTGTGTGCAGTACGTTATATGTAATACTTATAATAATATTTTTAATTCCTTTTCACTTTCATTTAAGATTTCCTTTTGATTCGTTTATTACACAAATTGGGGTACTCGGAATTTTGTATTAAAGAGTCTTCAAAATGACAAGATCACTCTAACTCCAGCGTCATCAACGACTTCGTATATTTTTATGGTCTCTTTGTACTTTATATTATTTGCTCTGTACTACCTATTAAAATATTATATAGCTGTCGACTGACAATAGCTTCTCACTAACACGAGTTTGTGTACTTTGTTTTTTAACTGTCTTGCAAAAAGGAGGAGGCTCGACTGTATTTTTTTGTGTACGTTACGCAATTACCCGAATTCATTTTTTGTTAGGAAGGGGTACCTCAGTAGTAGTCCCATTCAAATTTATAGAAAATATTACACCTCTAAGGGTAGCAAATTAGGGGATGAATCCGGATTATTGATTTCACCCACTTTTCGTTAACCGATTTCAATAAAACTTGGCAAATAGATGTAATTCCATAAACTTTTGAGAACGGGTTTCTTTAAATAAAAAGGTTATATTTATTTCCTTTAGTAACAGTCTGTGGACACATTATCTACATACTTATTAAACTCAGCCAGAAAATGATGACCGGAATACAATGTGGTTGGTGCTCCATACCCACGTAACTCATGTGTATATTACCTTTGCCCATGAGCACAGAATAAACAAAAGAATATTTGTGCTTAATAAGGATAAATAGGGAAATAAAGATCAGAAATAATCTAATTATTGCAGTTCCATAAGTGATATATAATTTATGGAACTCTGTTCGTGCAGTTACACTATAACTTTATCTGCTTTTTTCACATGGTCTGTGGCTTTTTTCTTAGTAAGGTATTAAGTACAAGTTTACTCAAATGTGAAACAAAAATAAATATTTTATATAAGTGCGCAAAAATAAAATCAAACTTAGCAAAGAAAATTTTAGAACTCATTTTCAAATGTCTTGTGTACTTTTTACAATATGCGCCAGACAACCACACCAATAGTCTGGTCTTAAACAGGGACTTCCGTACACTATGAGTACCAGAGCTACGGAATTCACTCTGGGACACTTTACATCCAGACCAGGACCAATTTACCGGAAATCGAACGGGGGTCCCGGAATATAGTGCCCACCACCTTACACCTAGATCGTGTTTTTTTTATAATATGATATATTTAATAAATGGATTTTTAACCTAAACCATTTGAATTCCTTTTAGTGGTTTGAAAAAGGGAAGGTGCCTCAAACTGGGAAAACGTTTGGATTTATAAATTAACGTTAAAATACTGAGCTCTGAAAGCTTTAATCAAAAACATGGGATTAACCTCAATCACGACGAGCTCTAATACGATTATTATTTACGTTCCATTTGAACCGTGGCAGCTGAATAGGTATGACAAAACGCCGTTTGCAAAACGCTGTAGCGAACTGCAGCGGTCGCTATTGTATTCCTAACTTTTTTAATTTTTAACTTTTAAATTTTTCCAGTAAAATTCTAAATTTAAGTGTACTTGTATTTGGCGCCTTTCGTGATATATTTATGTCATTCTCATCAAGTATTTATGTAACCAGAAATAGAGACGGAATGCTAATTAATTTGTTTGAAAACTATTCTGCCAAATCATTATGGTGACAATTGCGCTCCAATTGGCTAGCCCGAATTAGAAACAATTGACGAGTCTCGTCAATTGTTTCACTTCAAATCAAGCAGTTTAACTTGAGCTTTACTATAATGGACGAAAATTGAAAAATTACATAATATTTAATATTTAATTGCCAATGAAATGTGATTCCGTCTGTTTTGTAATTAGATGTTTTGCTGTTTTTCTCACACCACGCAATGGAACAGCCGCCCATTGTTAGAGATACCTATTATCTTTATTACAATAAATATAGAATATATTTGGAATATACGGAGACGTACAAACAGGTCATTTGTTGACACTGTACTATTTCAGCTTTCTAATTTGTGATTTCAACTCAAGATTTCAGTTGATATTCAAAAGTGACATAAGGTGCATTTGCCTGATGAGTTGCCAGGGATAGATGACCCTTATTTCGTCTCGATTTCTGGTTATATACTCGATGGTCATTCTACTGTCATTATAATCTGCTACCTTCTTAAGGGCTACATACAATAGAATTAGTGGGAACGAAAGATAAATTATACTAAACGCAAACTAGAATGATACCTGTCACACTTCATTTCACATTTGTCATAGGGATTAGGTAAAGTCAATTTTATTTTTAGTGTATTTGATTTTTGAAGCAATTGTTCTCTATTATACTTTTATTTTTCTTGACGTATTCTGAACGACGTATATGTGTGAAATATTTTAAAGGCATACAACACGCAACTTAATTCAAATGCAATTTCAATATATATTATAGGCAATTTAAAAAAAAAACATTTAACATAATCATTAATTTTTAGGTTTCAAAAAGTAATAACACTGACAAGTTAATTCATTGCCTATGATTAAAATTCGTACTTTGGGATTGAATAATCACACTATTTTTATGAATTAAAATATCTAAAACTTTTATGGATTTACCTCATCTCTAGCAAATGCAGTGTAATGAAATAACCTCTGCATATTGTAGTAAAATATGTTTTTTCGCTCATTTCACACAAGTGGAAATTGGTTTGGTGTAAACGTGTTTGACTTATCGGAACTTACCCTAACAAAATGCATAGCTGAAACATCATTAAACGATTTCAATATTCTAAAACTGGGGTATAGCTTTTTATGATATCTCTAAAAAATATTTTGTCCTTAGCTGGGTTTTAGTTAGCAGACGACAGTGTAGTGATACGAATTGATCCTGCCTTTCAGCCCCCGTCATCTAAACATCAACACAAAGTTTCTCTAGACAACGCATGGTCTTGTCAGCTTAACTGTTTGTTACGACTTATGTTTTTAGTCGATGTTAAGGGATCTATCTACTGTACTGTAGCTAAATTAAGTTTTGTAGACTTTAATGCGGCATAGTCTGGTGTAACGGCCTGGTATTCGCAACTCGATCACTAGGTTAGACCACCAAACTTTGCGTGTACACGAGTTTGTGTACTTGTTTTTTTAACCGATTTGAAAAAAGGAGGAGGCTCGCCTGTATTTTTTTGTATACGTTACGCAATTACTAAAAATTCATTTTTTGTTGGGAAGGGGTACCTCAGTAGTGGTCCTATTTAAATGTATAGAAAATATTCCACCTCTAAGGGTAGCAAATTAGAAGATGAATCCGGTCTATTGATTTTACCCACTTTCCGTTAACCGATCTCAATAAAACTTGCCAAATAGATGAATTTCCACAAACTTTTGAGGTCGAGTTTTTTGAATAAAAAGGTTATATTTATTTCATTTATTAACATAGTACTGTTCTATGGACACATTATCTACACATTTATGGAACTCAGCCCGAAAATTATGACCAGAATACAATGCGGTTGGTGCTCATACCTACGTAACTCACGTGTATATTACCTTTACTCATGAGCATAGAATAAACAAAAGAATATTTGTTCTTAATAAGGATAAATAGGGAAATAAAGATCAGAAATAGTCTGATTATTTCTGTTCCATAAGTGATATTATAATTTATGGAACTCTGTTCGTGCAGTTACACTATAACTTTATCTGCTTTTTTCACATGATATGTAGCTTTTATCTTAGTAAGGTATTACAGCTTTGGTCAAATGTGAAACAAAAAGAATATTTTATATAATTGCGCAAAAACAAAATAAAGCTTGGCAAAGAAAATTTTAGAAGTCATTTTCAAATGTCTTGTGTATTTTTTACAATATGCGCCAGACAACCACACCAATAGCCTGGTCTTAAACTAGGGACTTCCCTATACTATGAGTACCAGAGCAACGGAATTCACTCTGGGGCAACAGTGGCGAGGCGTCCACATAACTCGATACCCACCGGCTTGCTTAAAATTTTCCACGTATTATCAAATATCATGAATATTTTAAAGTAATTTACTATATTTTGTGCTCACTTTTACGTATAGAATAGAACCAGTGAAATAAAGTGTACTAGTATATATTATTAACTTCAGGTCAAGGAGCACTATCTCCAAGCCAAATGCTAACTAAGCTTTAACATTATTGTTAAGTAACAGAAATATAAATTGCTCATGATAAAATAAAATATTCATCGATAACCTGTTTGAGTTCAGCTGTGCAAATATGCATTACTAGTTTAGGTTACAGCGTAACAACTGTATCATATGTTGTAGCAAAAATAAACGTCGCTGTCTACGTGATAAAATTGCTATAAAATTACATTCCGTAGTAAACTTATTCACCTTGTGAACCTCGAATTTTAAAACGTGTTCTTAACCTTACTCCATAACCCGCTGGACCTTAAGTCTGCTGATTTTAAAATCAACTCAGTTGTGTGGCGATAGTGTTAATGGCAGGATTTTGTACGTTTGGTATTCTTCTAAAAGTTAAGAGTATGGAGCCTTAGCGAAAAGAAAGAAAAGGCTAGGTCCACATAAAGAAGGATGGCGATAGCCCGTGTATTTTGTGACCCAGTGTTTTTAACGAAGTGCATTAAGGAGACCTATCAATACTTGTGATTCATTATTAAAGCATCAAAAAAGCTAATTGAGTACAGCCTGTATAAGCTGGGGCTATAAAGTTGATATAGGTTATGTTTATAACATTGTCCTGTATTTCGCTTCAGATGTTTGTTCGTAGTGTAGAAAAGAACAAGTTTTTGGTTTGTTCCCAAAAATAATAAAGAACTTCCCGAATATTTCCAAATCTGCCAAACTCTGCCACATTTAATAAACTTATCATGTTCTGCAGCAACGAAAATGAATAAAAATTTAATCAGCCAAAATAATAACAATAACAATAACAACACAAAATGGCAGAAATCTACCACATATGGTCACACTGTTCTCAATATCAATGTGACATTGACATTGGCTAGAAGTCAATTGTCAAAACGTTCCTTTGCAACTTTCATTATCTCTCATTTAAATATTTTCTAAATATTTTTGTCACATTGTGCTCTATTTTTTTCCTACTGTTTAATTGATTATTTCATTAGGTATTTTATAGCTTTAATGTTTTATATGTGTACTATAAAATAACCAATACTTCAGGTATGTAAACATTCAATCATGCTTAAAATGAAACTTGCGTACAAGAACGTTACCTAATCTACGGTGGCACTGAATCAATTGCCTTGTGTTCTTGCATCTATTCTAAAATACAATGTTTTACAATTTTTTTATTCCCGACTTCTAAAAATATACAAAAATATATAGATAACTAGGCATAAACTAAAACGCAAAATTATACTGGCAAAGTCCATAAACGGCTCTTCGACGTTATTGGGCCAGCTTTCGCCATGAATCTTTATTAACAAGTTGAAAACGAAACGGCTGTAACAAAATAATAAAACGATTTAAAAAAAGTACAATCAGTATAAAGCGCTCCCTACTTAATAGTCGATATACGTGCAGACACTTACCCCAATAGGACCTATATCTAATTATTTAAAAACAGTAAATACATACATAATATTTCCTTTATCGAGGGGTTTGATACCTGTAAATCTAAATGTGGTCATACGGTGGATATTGTTGTAATTTAATATGAGATTTGTGACACTAACTTACATTGTTTTTATTACATTACTTACACTATTTGTAGGGGAGTCAGGAGACACTATAATAGAGTTATAATATAACATTATTGTGTATAACATTGGAGTCGAAGCTACAAAATCTCGATCATCGCAGAAAAGTGGACTGCTTGTTGGTTTTTAAATGTCGTGTAAATTGTAACGGGTTTATATTCGACACTGGAAAGGTACAACGTCTAACGTACATTTGGAAAATATTATACGAGAGCGATTAAAGCAATTGTCTTAAGAAAAAAATTAGAACTCGATTTTTATTTCATATGTAGAAAAGTTTCAGCTTTTCCATATAATCAAATTAGATTTATGATATTAAAAAAAAAAGAAACTTTAAATCGCTCTCCTGTAATATTCTCCAGATGCACGTTAGACGCTTTACCTTTCCATCGCGAATATGTACAAACTTTAACTCAGAATTTAATCAGAAAAGTATTTGCTCGTCTCAAATTCCGTCACTATTTCTTGACTAAACTTATAACGGTGTTATCTTATTGTTTCAGATTACCAAATCGTTTGCAAAACACGCATGACGAAACATGGACAACGCAGGCAACAATACCACATCACTTGAAGACGTGATCTTCTATCTCAGCGAACTTAAGCAGAACCGAGCGTTCACCAACGAAGTTATGTCAGCTTATGATATATGGCCTATAGAAAAATGTATAGAGGCACATCTTATTAACGAGACTAATACTGATGACGCAAACAACCTCCTATACACTTATAATGGCACTCAGCTAAAGTGCTTGGAACACGCACCAGTGTTAACCAAAAGTATTATAATTAGAGCTAGCGTATTGTCAGCTATGGCCATTCTTTCCTTTTTCGGTAATGTGGCCACTATTATAAGTTTGAAATTGGGAAAACGAAGCCGAGGAAGAGTGAGACCATCTTGGACAGCTATATACAGTTTAATTTTTCAGTTGAGTGTAGCAGATTTGTTAGTGACTGTGTTTTGCATAGCTGGTGAAGCGGCGTGGTCATTTATGGTACAATGGTACGCGGGCAATGTGATGTGCAAATTGTTCAAGTTCTTGCAAATGTTCGCTTTGTATTTGAGTACTTTTATTCTGGTACTGATTGGCGTGGACCGATGGCTCGCTGTCAAATATCCAATGAAAAGTATGGCAACAGCTACGCGGAGTGGAAGATTGGTCGTAATTGCTTGGGTCCTGAGTTTCCTGTTCAGTATACCACAGGTCAGTAAATAGCCTCTACAAACTTCACAATTAAATGTACCTTCATGCTTTAATAAATTCCTCTTTACCTAAGTTAGAAGATTAGTCAATAATAAATTGTTTTGGAAACAATGTGAATTGCTGTTAATAATTTCACCTTAATAGCCAGCTCCCCAGTTTTTAAATTGAAGTGCTCGAGAAAAAAATCTGTTGTTATCTTCATAAATGATTGCGCACTCCAATTCTGATGAGTGACGGACAGCCATTATTATTAGCATACAAAATGGTATATTTCACGGTACTTGTTTAGCTACATTTGCAAATTATTTTTTGTCCAGTGTAATAAATTGTATTTCGAAGTATCACGCAACTACAAAGCCGTATTGTTTTTATAGACGCGCAATAAAAGATCTAACGCTTTGCGGTGTGATATTGCCACTCAACGACCCTATGAACATTTCACGACCTCGGTGACCTAACGTTTTGCACCGTGGGCACTGGATGAGGTTGTCCCGAGCACAATTTCCGGTTGGACCAATTTGGGAGATTATTTTTTTTTGTGTGTATTAATTCCGTTGCCCTGGTACTCATAGTACAGAAAATTTCCTAGTTTTTTTTATGATACCAAGTGACTGAATGAACACGTTGTGATTCTGGTGGTAAGCGCTACGCCTGTCCATAGCAGCTGCTGTGCCACTTAGATCTTTAGAGCGTAAAGGTCTGAGGGGCACCGCCAAAGTGTCCGGCACCCTGAGACGTAAATAGACAAGTACCTTGTGCCTATAATTTCACCAGTGCCCTTAACATTCAAAACCGGGATGCAGTAATGCTCATAATTACTGCTTGGCGGCAGAAATAGATAAGGTGGCAGTACTTCCCTGGACGAACTCTTTCATAAGAACTCTACTACTTCTCAAGAGTGTTAGCCCAAGTGTGGTGGTTTTGTTGTGGTTGTCACGTTATTATGTTATTACTATTTATTTGACGTTAAAGGTCAAATAACACCTCAAAATTCACTTCAGCCATAGAACACCGAAGTAAAATTGTTACCAGAGACATCTAAATTGCCTATTACCCGTTGAGGTAACTAATAAAATCACACAGGCAGAAAAAGCAACAACTGAAACCACAAGAAGTAATTACCAGATTTACGTGTTTATGCCTTCATTACCTTTCGCTTTAACTTCAATACACTGGGGTAATTAAAAGTTTCATCTGTCAGGACAAGCCTTTTCAATTTAAAATACTTCACTAGGTTCATAGGAAGTTTCTGTGTAAAATTAGAATTTCAAACTAGGCAATTTACTTCGGAACTCTGATTGTTGAGTTTTTACGTAAAACTGGAAAAATTTTAATCACTTATTGTTATTGATAAAATTAGTCAATTAAATTTTAATTTTGATGAATCTTCGTATCCTGTGTGTGTCACGCATCACGCATCACGCATTTACAATTCACTGCCATGCACATGTCTCGTACAAGAATCAGGTTATAAGTGCAACCCGCGGACATAACGTAGAATTCTTTACATCTAGGCTATTACTCATATTGTTCTTATGTTTATATTACTTGCCTTTACCTTGGAAATCTATAACACGAAGATCATTTTAATGTATCCGCTGCTACTTAGTCTCAAAACAAATCCATGAAAACCTGAATCACCAAAAGTTTTTACAGACTATACCGATCTACTTACTTTTTAATCTGTTACCAAGTTTTTATTACCTATTTCAATAATTTTACTACCATGATGGCTGTACCGTCAATACTGTTTTGGATATACTATTGATGAAACAAATGAAAGCCATGTAGTGGCGAAGCGCTTTGTAGTTTGTAGAAGCAACTGGCCCACCTGATATTTTGACATTTTATAATCGTTCGAATACTTTACAAACTTTTGCTGAAGTGAAAATAAAACATGACAACAACTCACGAAAGTTTTACCGCAGTCGAATAAATAATGATTAAAAGTATAAATATAGATAAGCATTCGACATTTGGAAATAGATTTCAATGATTCTTTTTTTATTGAAAAGGGTACCCCCAGTTCTGGTATTGAAGAAAATATTCCAACTCTAGGGGTGGCAAATTAGCGAAAGCGGTTATCCAAAATTTTGAGAAAGTTATAAATGTATAGTGTGTTGTGGCCCTAAGACGACTTTTGCAATTACGTGGTTGTTAAAATCGGATGTGTCCTCAATAACAACTGCAATTTTCCGTTATTGCCGCTATAAAATTGTACGTATAAAATCTTTCATTAGAATCACTTATCACATAAACTGTTTAGCCAAAAATCTTAATAATAGGGGTTAAAGTATGAAATTGCCGATTTGTACTGAAAATCTAAATTGTTTATTTTTTAAATTTTTAACAAATTTATTTAATCAAAATAGTTGCCATTATTATCTATACATTGCTGCCATCTAATGGGAAGGTTATTAATGCCTTTGCGAGAGAACTCCGACGATCTAGACTGCACAAACTGTGTGAAAGCATTTTGTACTGCCTCCTGGGAAGAAAACTTCTTGTCACGTAGATAATTGTCCAAATCACGAAAAAAATGGTAGTCCGTTGGAGCAAGGTCTGGTGAATACGGAGGATGACGAATGGTTTCTAACTGCAGTTCCTGAAGGGTCAAAATGGTTTCTCGTGCTGTGTGAGGTCTCGCGTTGTCGTGGAGCAATAATGGTGAAGATCGATTCGTGAGTCGGGGCTGTTTTACTGCTAGTTTTGTCAACATGGTTCGGAGTTCGGCACAATAGACATCTGCCGTTATTGCTTGACCAGATCGGAGAAAACTATAGTGAATAACACCATGCTGAGACCACCAAACAGTTACCATTACCTTTTTATTGGTAAGTTTTGCTTTAGGACACTGTTGTGGCATTTGACCTGGGGTCAGCCATTGCATTTTTCTTTTCCGGTTATCATAAAGAATCCACTTTTCATCACATGTTACAATTCGATCCAATATTCCTTCATTTCTATACCGGTTCAACAAGGCAACACAAGTTTCAACACGCGTTTCTTACTGCAGATCAGTCAAATCATGAGGCACCCATTTTTCGTATTTTTTTATTTTATTGATTTGACGCAAGTGAGTCAATATTGTGGGTAAGGTAACGTTAAACCATGCCGCTAATTCCTGGGTAGTTTGACTAGGATCGGCTTCCACTATCTCTCTTAATTCATCGTTATTCACCTGTGTGGGCGGTCTTCCTCGTGGCTCGTTCTTTAAGTCGAAATTTCCATCACGAAAGCGTTTAAACCAAAATCGCACGGTGCGTTCATTAGTAGACCCCTCTCCAAACGCAGCATTGATATTGCGGGCTGTTTCTGCCGCGTTAGTTCCGCGTCGGAACTCGTATTCAAAAATCACTCGAATTTTCGCAGTATCCATCTTTCTTGTCTAAATTGAATAACAAAAACAATTGAAAGTCGATATTCAAATGTTTCAAATTTAAAAAAAAAATCACAGAAACCATTTGAAAAGAGTTTCATTCGAAAACCTCAAACCATGAAGATTCTATGAAAATTCAAAGAACCTATTGCAATAAAACGGCAATTTCATACTTTAACCCCTAATATATGATGCCTATTTATTGAAATGATGACATTATCACGTTATTTCAACATTGATTACTCATTATAAGATTATTTGTTGCATTTGTCACTACATAAACACAGATGTTCGAACAGCGTAGTATTGACACTTAATCACCGTATTGTAAAGCATATGTATTGTAAATCAAAAGACAAAATTGTTTTGTTAAATTTGCACGCATTCTAAATTACGGTGGGACAATGTGATATTATATTCATGTTTCAGTGAACAAGCTTGAAGGTCTTATGGTGACCAGGAATTTGACACGTTTTTTAAACATTGATTTTTCTTAATGCTCTTAAGTTATTGAGAATGCATTAAGAAATTAATTATTTAATAAATATTATTTAATTAATTATTTAATAAATTAATTATTTCATAAATATTAGACAACATCACATGCGTTGCCTTGCTCTAATCCCAAATTAAGTAACTATACCACTAATATATGGAAATCGGAAACAACGACGGTACCACAAACACCTAAACACAATATAGAAAATTTAGTTTTCCACATTGACCCGGCCAGGGATCAAATCCGGAACCTCGGAGATAGCGACACCTTGCAAAGCGGTGTGCATGCCACTTGACCACGGAGATCGTCTTATTACAATCGTTTGCAACAAGTCATAATTTGAACGACGTATTGTAGATAGGAGTTTTATTAACGTATTTTGTATAGAATAGAGTAGAATACGTTTCTTTGCCAGAATACAGTATTTACATAGGTCTTAAGTAAAATTAGATACATTGTACTCAACCTGCAAGCAGATGTGCAAATTAGTGAGATTTAATGTTTAGTCTCTATAGTTTCAAATTAATGAAATGAATTTGTAAATTCCAAGTACTCATTATTAATACTCGTTTAGAAGCAATGTGTCGAAAGCCATTTTGTCAATTGTATCCCAGTAATATCCCAGCAGAATACATTATATTGTATAACATAATGTAAATAAATGTAAGTTAATTGTAAGCTGTAAGATGTAAGCTAATTTCGTTGCTCTGGTACTCAAGGTACCCATAACAATTTTAGAATTGTAATTGGTGTTTTTTTATACGGTGGTAAGCGCGCCTTTCCATAGAAGTTGCAATGCCATTCAGAGCTTTAAATCGCAAAGATCTTTTGTTTTTATAATATCAAGTGGCTGCTGCTACTTAGCAGCAGTGGCACTACTTCCGTCATCCTGAGACATTAAGTTGACAAGTCCTATGTTCCTGTAATTTCACCAGCACCCTTACACCTACACAGTAAGATTGCTAGTTGCTGGAATTTGCAGTAAGTCCAGATGTCAGTATCAGAAAAAGTTACATCTTGAAATGTAAAGCTTAAGGCACCAACAGAGTTTGTAGACGCCAAACAGACGTAGTACTTGAAACATAGAGCGTAAACTAAATAATGCGTCTATGAAAACCTTTGAAAGTTTAATGACCTTTGAATCGTTGAATATATTATGTGTTGTCAAGAAACACAAAAATACACAAGATTTAAGAGGACAAAGTCACAGATCGCGCCGCTTAAGCATTTTGTAGTTTGCTGTTCTTCGTAGTTAGATATGCAGATTCATTTTTTTTATAGAATAATTTTAAGAAAACGTTCATTATTTTTTCCTAGTATTCTAAATTTACAGAAAATGGTTTTCGTTCAAAATGAAGAGTTCTATAATTTTGGAACTTTAAAATATAACGGGAATCTGACAAACTTTACATTTTTGTTTACCACCCCCGGCCCCGACGCAAAAAGAGGGCTATTATAAGTTTCATGTCTTTACCTTTGTGTCCGTCGGGCATCGAAGCTCTCAAACCACTTTCCGCTTCCACGCGCTTTAAAGCGGTTTTTTTATTATTATTTTACTTAAGAGTGGTTACACACGACGATTTTAAGCAGCGATACAAACGCGCGTTTTTGAACCTAGTAGGTATCTAGGTATATACTGCTTTTATTTATTCAAACTGTATAATAAATAATAACAAATCAATGCAATACATGTTTAACAAATATTGTTGTCTTTCCTAGTTAAGAAATAATAACCATTTACTTAGTTTCTGCTTAAGGTCGAATTTGCTGTGTGAATAAATCGTGTATCCATTTAATACAAATTCGAGACGCAAAAGAGAAATTCATGAGATGTCAAGAAACGATAAATGTCTAAAAATCAAATGAAAAACTTGTGACGTCGTGCAGCGAGATGAGATAGCCTAACAAAGGATGAGGTACAGCTGTAACGAATCGAAAAATTAACTTCATATTGAGTCGAATGTCCTGTCCGGTCGAAGAATTTTTCTTTGTGTTCGATCTTTGTATTAATAATTATAGTAAACTGTTGGAGTTATTTCACTAAAAATTTATGAATATCGCGGTGGTTAAACATCATTAAATTCAATAAAAAAATCAATAACTAAAAAAAAAAAAATTTTTGCTTTCTATTACCCTAACTACACTCTATAGGGAAACGCTAGTCACAATACCAGAACATTTTATTTTCTTAAATTGTCTTTTAATTACAGTTAAAAGTTCTATATGTGGCCAGTGGTTTATCTTATTATTGTCATCATAATTCACCCTTTTTAGCGCTCCTCTAAATATGTCCACACGAGCATATAATGTTGGGATGTACTTGGCTGTACATTGCAAAACTAAATAACTTTGTCACCCACATCCACAGAACAAGATAAAAGCAAAATTGAACCTTAGTTTGAACGAATTTACGATTTATTTTTTACTTTTGATAGTAATACAAAATTTTAAATTACATTCTGAATATTGTTAAAAAACGCAAAACGACGTTTCCTTTTTACAAATGATGTGAATAACCGTGTCTACAAACAAAAAATATTACTTCAATTTGTTAAAAAATAAATTTACGATGCTAATAGCCAATTAGTGAGCCACCAAATTATGACATGACATTGATATGGGTAAATTTTTGTTATGAATGTCGCTACACTAGTATGCATTAGTAACGAATAGTAACTGACTGTTTATTTGATGTTACTTCGCATAGAATCGTCAGCGTAAACAAGATGATAGGAACGGTCAAACTAACATAAATTCATTACCGTACCTAACTCGCAACGAGAAACTTTCAAGTGGACAATGACATAATATAATGAAACAACTTCATGTATAGTCTAACTCGTGCCTGTTCGGTGCATCAGTGTCTACATACACGTCGTTTCGAGCATAGGGTTGTCGCGTTATTATATTAATTCTACCTACAGGTTGTACACATGATTTACAAAAATTAAGGTATCCATAACAGTATTTTCATGCTATATGGAAATAGTCTTTGTCAAACGCAATATGTACGTATTCTTCTTCTTATCGTGTCGATGTTTGTTTTATTTTAGAACTATATTGAGTTTGAATAGTACATAACTACTGAGACATAAGGTGACAGACAAGTCCCATGTGCCTGTAATTTCACCAAGATAGATCTTTCGTCAAGACAGATCTTCCCTCCTTCAGGGCTGCACAAATGGCACAACAGCAAGGACTATGTTGTGGCACCACAGTCACATTCGGTTTGACCAGATCCTTGAAACCTCTGTTCTTTAACATATTGATATTTTTATACCAGTATCGCGAATTAGTAACTGGATTATTATGTGAGCTGTACCGTGTACAGTCCTTTTTTTTTTCAAATCCGAATTTTTCAAACATAATTTTTTGTTAATGACTGTTTTGTATAAATCAATAACCTCCTCCTTTTTTTGAAGTCGGTTAAAAATAACAAAACAGCCAAAAACAAAAAAAAATTACTAATATGGTATATATTAGCGACGAACGTGTATTGTTATCTTAAACACATATTACGTCTTGTCGTGTAATCTTAAACATAAAAATATCGTAATATTGTGATATTAATAACATAAATGATTCTATGGTTCTTTTTCTTCATATAGACACATTCTTACATATCTAATATGGCGAATATTATTCACAATTTTAAAGTATTCAAAATGTACAAAATATTGCTTTTTATGTGAACTGTAATATACAGTAGGTACTATTCTCAAAAGTTTAATCTTCACAACTGTTCAAGTTTACAAATTGACGGTTGTATTTCATTGTAATACATATTTTGACATTATGATTTTTTCGTTTGTTGCCCATGTTACTACCAACTGTACTGTACTACCAGTAGTAACACAGAAAATAATACTTTCCCGTGTTACTACGGTCTAGTAATAAGTAGGGAAATTCTTTTTGCCCGTAGTACTAACACGGACAATAATTCTGTGACGTGTCGCTTACCACCATGCGCACAACTTGTTCTTCCCGTCACTTAGTATAATAAAAAAATACTTTCCCTCATTAATACCGTCATAAATTTTACTTTCAGTTTAAAAGTTAAATTTGTAATTAAATTCATCCATCTAAAGTTCAATAGTGTTTAGATGTAAAAATTATCTTTAATTTTATATTTTTCATATTTTGTTTCTCTCTTACAATGTTCAATATTTTCTTAGTAATGTAATAATATAGTATGTATTATTCCCGAGGGTGAGGGCCTGGTACTTGTAGTACAGGTGTTAAGCCTTTAACAAGTACCAGGTCCTACAAAAAGCTGTTAATGTTTCTTAAATTACTGAGAACCTTCTGAACGTGTTTATGTGGAGAAATAAACATATCATTATTATTATATTATGTTTGCCTGTTTCTGTAAAAGTGAAATAATTCCGATGTATATATAATAGTTATCAGTACAAGTAATACAAAAAATCTACCGAAAAAGAAAAAAAATCGACCGGTGTATCCACAGTTTTTTTATCTCGACACAAGGCGTACAAAATAAGATGCTGAAGTATTATCTCTGACAGCCTTATCTACATGTTAAAGGAGGATTTTCATTAAGTAAATTCTACCTAAACAAAAAGCCATTTCGTTTTGATAACATAATGTCACGAAATATTTATAGCATAGAGTAGGGATAACGCGGATATGAGTTATGACGAAATCTGCAGATGCGGACGCGGATGCGAATGTTTCACCTTCAAATCTGCAGATGCAGATGTGTGAAAAAAAAAGATTTTTGTTCAGAATATTTAATTATGACCAAAAAACTAGTAATTATTATTAACACAAAAATCGAATATTTAGAAAAAATTCTTCGATCCGGCTGGATTCCAACTAGCGTCTTCAGCAAACCGCGCTAGATGCTATGCCAATTAAGCTACGGAACAAACCAGCGAACCTTATGAATTTTTCTATGTGCTTGTTGCAGATCTTTATTTTTTGGTTTTAACGACTTTTTTGCCGTTTTGAGAAATCTATTTCTTCACTCAACCCGGTACCTTTATAGCTACCAGCAGTTGACTAGAGATGTCGCTTTAATAATTGCCATTAAGTATATTGAATTTCAAATTATAACAAACTAATGGAGTAATTTTACAAAAAGTAATTGAATATCGAGTTGGTGAAACATCGTGACACTAAATAGATGTAATTAAAAAAAAGCATAGTTTACATTTAAAGATCAAGCCTGGTAATTATTGGATTATCATTAATTTCAAAGTATATAATATTTTACATAATTCTCTTAGTAAATACATGAATGGAATATTAAAGTACATACATACATACATAAGTACATACTTAAAGTTTATGATGAGCAAATTACTCTTTATAAACAACAATTTTGTAGGTCTTTCGGTACTTAGTCTATTTTTAAGTGGATCGTAATTTAAGACAGCGTTGGTAAAAAGCTGTTCACTTTGGGCTATCTTGAGTTACAAAGTTTCACATAACACTTTTTCAATGGCATCGTTTATTCTTACTAAACTTATTAGAAGATGTGACGAAGATCTATTTAAATTCAAGCAAAATGTTCCCAACTACCATGCATGTAATATAATTCAACGTAAATGAAAAAAAAAAAATCATTTGTTTAGAAAACAAATAGGTCGTCGCCTGCACCACGCGCTGCCGAAGTCTCGATCCTTGATTGGCTAATTAGGACCAGTACTTGGCAAGCGCTTTGCGTAAGGCTCGTTGCTGACGGTCTTGTCATGGCCGGAAAAATATCAGCATCCGCAAAAAGTCTGCATCAATTAATGCGATAGAGATATTTAAAAATGTACAGATGTTCTGCGGTTGCGAATGCAGAAGTCTGCGACATATATAGTACAATGTCATAAATGTCAAGTGACAAGTCAATATAGGGGTGCGGAGAAATAAATCAAAACCTTTCTGAAATTCTAAATTGCTTTTAAGCTACAAGGTTTTGAGCTTTGATCTGAAATATCAATCCTCCACGAAATGTTATCATTCTCTCTGCAAACAGTGTCCGAACATTTGTTAGTGCGACAGTACCTTACCATTTCAGGGCAGAAATACCAAAAATGTATGTGTGTGTGTGGGGGCGGGCCTCAGCTACTTACCGGGTCACAGGTGGCGGATAGTGAGACAGTCCTGTAGTATGCAGGATAGCTGCCAATAATGGGAAATCGAAATAAGCAGTCCCGGACCGAGGCGGTAGGGCTACCAGGGAGTGTTGGGGTATTCAGTGGCATGGGTACCCTCTTTAAAAGACACAGAAGTCCCGATGATGACCCTATGATATGGCGAGCAAACACCGCCATCAAATAAGTGTTTCCCTGGTAGAGGGGAGCAGCCTGCCAGTAGCTAGTTGGGCGGAGTTCGTGAAGAGCGACCAACTAGAAGTTCAACAACAGGCGACGATGCGTAACATCACAACCGGCTAATGTACTGCGATCACCAGCCCGTCGTGGCTGACGTGGTGATTATGGCTAATCTTCTTCCCTTCAAACCATGACAGACAAAAGAAAATATCGACCCCGAATTCCCAGCGCTTCGTCAATCCCTGGTTCGAGCAGGGGCCAGGTGACACGGGGCACGGCGGGGTGCGACAAGTAATCCCAGGGAGTTGACCAACTGCTACAAATTGAAACTTTTAACCTATAACATACAGTCGCTGTCGTCGAATGATAGCCTAATAGAACTAGAAACCGAACTTGGTAACGTTAAATGGGATATCCTAGAATTGTGCGAAATCCGACGCAATGAGGAGGAATTGTTAACTCTGAAATCGGGCCACATCTTGTACTACCGCAAAGGCCTAAAACCCAGTATTAGAGGAATTGGCTTTATGGTGAACCAAGCCATAAAAGATTATGTCGTTGAAATAAACAGCATCTCAGATCGCCTTGCTTACGTGGTACTAAAACTTAGTAAAATGTATAAACTAAAAGTTATCCAGGCATATGCCCCGACATTGAGCTACCTGGATGAGACTGTTGAAGAGTTCTAGGAGGATCTTAGAACCCTGAACGATAAAATTAAGATCAAATATACATTAACAATGGGCGACTTCAACACGTGATTTGGTAAAAAGGAGCACAATGGGGAAACTAGCATAGGGAATTACGGGCTTGGAGTACGAAGTGCCCGTGGACAAATGTTTCTCAACTTCCTACAAGCTAATTCGTTATATGCTATGAACACCTTCTTCGAAAAACAAGAGTAACGCAAGTGGACATGGAGACATACTCATGGCTTACACAAGAACGAGTACGATTATATCATCACAGATACTAAATCCATGGTTCAGGAAACACCTGGCAGCTGACACCAAATGTAAAATACTGCGAGCTAACCAAGATCTCTATAAAAATGCCGTGGAGGCAAAGATCAACCACGAACAATTAACCACCATGACCGTAGAGGCAATTAACGACAAACTAACAGCAGCACTAACTCTCAGCCTTGATGAAATTACTCCAAGTGTTATACCAAATCAACCATCTAAATTAACACCAGAAACTATAAAGATGATGCACCAAAAATGGTCGCTATGTAATGAGGGAAAAATAGTCAGTTAAGAATACAGAAACCTGCAAAAACAAATTTGTATACTGACTCGAAATGACATGATAAACCATAACACCCGTCTTATATAAGAGGCTTTAGAAAAGAACAACAGCTAAAAGAGTCCTAAAGCTGGAGCAGAGCGAAGGCAAGAAGCGTATTTGCAAGCTTCTCAACAAGAATGGGGATGTAGTTACAAGCAAGGAACAGTTACTAGCAACAGAACGACAGAGGAGTTCTACGAAACTCTCTATAAGAGCAAGATACCACCGAGTCGGGCACTGACAGTGATAGATCAAGGGCAAAGACGATTACCTGTCCAAAACGTCGGATCTGAATAAATTCCGGATGTCATCCCAGAGGAAATAATGCTGACTGTAAAACAACTTAAAAATAGGAGAGCCCCCGGAGAACATGGCGTTATAACAGAGATGATCAAAATTTACGACAAGGTGCTTTGGGAAGTGCTAGTACTCCTATTTATAAAATACACGCTACAAACTAACAAACAAACGCTATGTGGCAAAATACCCTTACATCTCAAAGTTAAAGTCTTCAAACAGTGTGTCATGCCCGTGCTCGTCTATGGTACGGAAACCATGACTCGTACAAAGAAGACCGCCGAGTGGTTCCGAGTCGCGCAGTGGGGCATGGAGAGAGCAATGCTCGGAGTTAACCTGCGAGACCGAAAAGGCAACGCTTGGATCCGATATAGGACCAAAGCTAAAGATGTCATGGTTGTTGTGGCGAAAAAAAGGTGGGCGTGGGCGGGGCACATTGCGAGAATGGACGCGAGGTGCTGGACAAGGCGAGTAATTGAGTGGAGACCCAGAGCGGACGTCACAGGGCGCTGCAGACCACCGCAGCGCTGGTTGGACGACATTATGACGACACGGAGGTCGGGACTGGATTAGTCGGGCGCAGGATTACCAAGAGTGGAAGAAGATGGAAGAGGCCTACATCCAAGATTGGATAATAAAACGGCCGCCATGATGATGATGATGAATACCAAAAATAAATTTTAAATGTTTTAACCAGTCTTCGTAGCAGTAGAGTTCCTTGTGAAAGAAGTTGTCCAGAGAAGTACTGCCACCTCACCTGTTTCTGTCGCCAAGCAGTAATTTGAACGCATTACTGCGTTCCGGTTATGAAGAATAAGTATGTTAGTGAAATTACAGACTCATAGGATTTGTCAACCTATATCTCATGGTCACGGGCGCAGTAGCAGTGCCCCTGAGATATTTGCGATTTAAAGTTCTGAATGGCACTGCAACTGCAATGCGCAGGTGTGTCGCTTATCGTCAGGCGTACGACAACTTGTTCGGCCCGTCACAGTATTACGGAAGAATAAACAATGATTACTACCATGGCCGCTGTCGCCAAATCTCACACTGATAATTAAACACTATTAAATCTTGATAATGATTGGTGGTAGATTTTTAAATTTAAAAAAATGACAAATTCTGGATATCAATATTATTTAATTGTTAGTCTGTGGCATATCGTTCAATATCATCAATACCTAGTAAGCTATATGTATGTCAATGCCTATTATAAACCACCTCCGGGGCCGAACGGTTACGATGCTTGTCTGTCACGTAAAAGTCCCGTGTTCGAATCCCGAGGCAGGAGAAATATTTGTATGGCCTCCATCATTACTCTCGTGAGTTTGCGAGTAATTTGTGGTTGTCTATGTATTAGTCCGTGGCACCCGCGACACGGGATTTCCCTAGTGGGGAGCAATGACGTTTCGTTTTATATTGAAATTTTAATGTATATACTGCCATCTTGCGGTTAATAGCTGAACGACGACACATTTGAGATATTTACTTAGTACCTACTTCTCCAAAAAAGAAGCGACCTTATTGAAGTGGTTTACTTTCGTTTCTTATAACATAAAAATGATTACGATAAACAGAACATTGAAAATTTGTTAAAATTAATAAAAGAAGACTTAACGATGATACAAAACACCACCGTAGATAATATTACAAGTGCAATTATCATTTTTGTATTACAAAAAAGGTATTTTTCTACAATTTTCGAGGTTTTACGCAAGATAATTGACACGACCATAACGCACAAAGCGAAAATGGCGGACCGAGTCTCAAGTTTGTGGAATTCCGCGAACTGGCAGGCGTGGCATGCAAATTAAGCACTTCTTCTGTATTTATTGTTATGTGCTTAGTATCACAAAAAACCTCGCAAGTGGATATACGTCTACAGTCAAACAACTTAGATTAAAAGCCATTATCTCTCATTTACGATATTATGTCCCAAAGGTAATAAATGGAATGCAATGGCTTTGGTAAATTTATGAATATCGTAAAAACATGAAGAATGAGTACATAAAACAATTTTCTTTTTTGAAGTAAGCAATAAATTTTCATAATAATAATTTAGAAAATGTCAACAGATTGGTCTATATCAGAAGTCAATGTATTGCACTGATAATAGGCGCCTAAAACATTTTGCAATAAGTTGTTCAAACTTTTAGAAGCAGTAAAGCTCCTTGTGAAAGAGTTTCCCAGAGAAGAACTACCACCTTAACTAGTTCTGCCGCCAACCGGTAATGTGAGCATTACTACGTTCCAGTTTTGAAGGCTAAGAGTGCTGGTGAAATTATAGGCATATGGGTCAACTTACGTCTCAGGGCCTGTCTCTTACCACCAGGCTCACGACTTGTTCGTCCCGTCACTTGCTATCATAAAAAAACTAGCCAAAACAAGGGAGAAAAGGTCATAGGCCCGCGTAAATTGTGCGAGCAAATGCACAGCACACATGCTTACATAAACAAACACGTGCTCGGCTAGCGCAAGCTTACTTGCGGTGGGGCACGATCGTGTAGACGGGAGTACTCGTGTTTATGGCTGTGCTGCGGCTTGTATAAACAAAGGACAAGCGAACTTGAAATACAAAGATAATTGAACAAGTTCTTCATTGTTGGCAAGCACTTGCCTTTCTTTTATCTTTAGATTCTCGTAATATGCATATTTATGAAAAAAAAAAAACATTTTAAACGGAGTTGATATCTTCAATAAATTTTAATGATGCTCACGGTTGTGCATTAAACTTAAAGTAAAAACCTTTGTAGTCCCTAAAGGCTGTTTTATTCTCAATTATGAAATAAAAAGGTAAAAAGTACATAACTAACAATTAAATAATAAATACCATGCAATAAAATACATTTTCGGGCTTGAATAGTACTTGACTACATTTCGTAGTTTAATATCGGGTGCGATTATAACTTGTCGTGCTTGTATTTTTTTCATAAAATAAATTAATTAATTTTCGTTAAAAAATACTTATTCAATTAAAAAGTATCTGTAGAAAAGAGTATAATAATCATAATCCTTTATTTTATTATAGTTAATTACAATGATATTAATCTTAACACATTACACTACGTACCCGTTCCGAATCCGAGAACCGACATCTAGAAAACTCGAACCGACATCGGATGTCGCTTATGCACTAAGTCCGATACGAATCCAAGAAAATACGAATATCGCTTGTACACAGAGATCACTACTAACTATTTGTCCTTTCAATCTTCGTCAACTTTTGGCATTGTTGATACATATGAAGACGCAGAAGAAATAAAAAAATTAGGATACACCTTCTCCTGTTGAACTGACTTTTCAGAGAAAAAATTTACAATAATTTTGATGAACTTAAACAAGTTAGCAAGACATTTATTTATAGTTGTATGTATGTATCGATACTTGCTGTTTCCCTTTGTTCGTCCGCGTAGACGTCACCGCCGCGATACGCCGCCACGTATGGATTAGGGTCCGCGAAAATATTGTTCCGAATTGCCTTCAATGCAAAATGCAAATTCCGGTTTCCAAAATCGAGACTACCTTTATTCTCGGTTTTGGAAAACGGAATTTGCATTTAGTGCGCAATCTCTCATATTCATAGCACTATGACTACTTGGGATTCCGTCATATGTCGGATTCGGAACTGCTACGGCTCGCAGTGCGTAAATGCTTTTACAATTTAAGGCTATTGTGACAGAGCGGAACCCGTATTAAGGCTGACATTCTATAAAACGACTTTGACTTCGAGTAAACTAAAATGACGAGCGAGTAAACTAAAAGAACGAGCGAGTCTTTCGTATTTTATGCCTAATTTTAAGCAAGAAATTAAGTTAAATTTTGAGTTTACTTCGTAATTGCTTGCTTAAACTTAGGCAAACTTCGTTTTGTAAATACTATACACTTGCATTAGCTCGCCATTTTCGCTCAGTTGAAGACCAAGTTTTTTTTCGTTTTATAAATCTCCGCTTAAGACCGGGTTACTGTATTCCGGCTTCTCCTATAAGTATTATAAAAATCATACTGTTTGACCTCATTATTGATAACTTGTTATGACTTAACGTTACGTATATTATATACGTATATATTATCATTGCAGACAGGGCTGCACAGGGACTAGCCAGACTGACACTAACGCTAACTGCAACAGATATTATAAAAAAATGAATCCCATGCAAGCATTTTAAGCAGTTTTCCTAATAGTCGTGCACTGGCTGCATGGCTGCAGAACTAAAGATATAAATGAGAAAGAACAGTGCATTTACATTGAGCATTATATCGCAATAATAATAAGGTCGCTCTAAAGTGCGGACTCGTGCAACAGAGGATGGCTTATTATAATTATTTACCGGAAGCAAAAGTCGAAAACGACCGCACAAAAATCTAATGAGACCGATCCATTATCACGGACAGGACTATTCTTGCGAATAAACCTGATATTGTGATATTGGATCGATCGCAGTCGACGAGAACGAGGGTGGACGAGGGTCTTGTGAAAACCGAAACCGAGTAACGTCCGTAGTATCTCTATCTTTCACACGAGATTACCGATATATGGAATGCGGGCCCCACTGAAATAATCCCAATTTTTTTGTACGCAAACGGGTTAATGTCAGTCAGCTTCGTTAGCAGCTTTCGGCGGTTGGATTTCTATGGCGTATCGTTTCCAGCACAAATGCAGAGAGCGGTTCAGCTCGATACGACACATATTGTTCCCCGGTTTTAAAATAGACAATAATAATACTCCTCGATTATAGCCAACCGTATTATAGAAGATAAATTTCTCTTAATTCCATAAATCAGATGTTAAGCAGCTACAAATGTTGCTACATTCATATAACAGAAAAGAAACAACTTGAACCTTATGTTTAAACGTTTTAGAAATGCGTCCACTTGGAACTTAAAAAGTTTTAACCCATTTCTTTAATATTTTCATAAATATGTTTTATATTGTTTGATCTTTTTATATTAGAAGTACCTTTTTTTTTCTTGAAACTGATCAGTTGCGATTTTTTTGTATGTACCGAAATTCGAAAACATTTTAATGTAAGGTAACATATTTTTATTACTGTTCTTTACTTTGAATAGCATAAATATGAACCGCTATAACCATGGCATGACTTATCATATCGCCAAAAATATTCAGCTATTGTTTGTATTTTTGTCAAACAGGTATAAAATATGCAAAAAATCTTATGAACATAATAAGTACAAAATTTTGAAATGCTGATTTTGTCTACGAACACGTGTGGTGAAAGACAGCGAAACATATAATAATCCTATAATTACCTTGCGAGTAAAGAACTTGAAAACGCAAGAAGGAGTAATTCGGAATCCTAACAAGTTGTAATAATAGTCTTCGTACTCCATTGAGAAACAGCCATGATGATATTGGCTTACAAAAAATGTTATGGCATTTCGTCTATTGTTGTCTCTATGCTATTATGTTATGATTTAGTTGGGTCACCACGCTTATCGGCACGGAATTGCATTTAGCCGATCGGAAAAAGCTTTATATCAATTTAATAAGAGCGAAAAAGACGTTGTGCATTTCGCATTGGCTTATACAACGCGGTACGACACAGATTGGCAATGAATCTGCTTTCTGAATTTGAATTTTCGATCGCGTTAATACGCAGCCAGCGAAAGGTCGCATCTCACGATAGCAGGACAGACGGACACCGATCCGAGACGAAGTCGACGACCTAACCCGTCATCTTAATGGGACAAGGTAAAACATTTACGCCGATTCCGTATAGATAGGTGTGGTGACTTCCCTTACTCCTACACTTGGATATTGTCTTAAAATGTCTAAAGGCGCCTACAACAGATTTACTCGATATTTTGATGATCGACTCATGTAGAATACATTAGGCGTAGATGCAAATACAAATTTGTTCGATCACAAACATTATAGTGGTAATAGTAACAATTGTCAAAAATCGAGCAAATCTGTAGGCACTTTAATTTTGAATGTCAAATTTACTCTGTCACTTCAATATAAATTTGCCAACGTTAATGCTGTCCGGTGCTGATTTTCAAAGTTGCTTTTCATTGTAATTTTAAATAAAATTAATACCTTTTGTTTCAGGCAATAGTGTTCAGCGTGGTGCGAGGCCCGTTTGTAGAGGAATTCGAGCAATGTGTAACTCATGGATTCTACACAGAACGATGGCAGGAGCAAGCTTACACTACATTATCCTTGGTCTTCATGTTCGTACTGCCTCTACTAATCTTAGTATCTACTTATGTATCTACAGTTAGAACTATTGCAAGTAAGTATTTTGATGTTTATTTCTAATTTAAGTTCAAATCAAAGAAGGTTCTATACATATACAAGTGTAACATATTATGTACGGAGTGCTCCGCTGTATTAAAATGATCTTTGGGAATATTTTGGAATGCTTCTATGCTTCTTCCATTTTTAGCTTGACAAAGTTTCACACCCGGCCTTTGCGATGTATAACTGAGCATTTGCATTATTTTTTATTGCTGCATGTATTTTGGGATTATGTATGACACATATGTGGCGATCCCACTACGTAACTTACATGTACTTATATAAACACTATATATATAGTGTTTATGTAAAATTATAAATATATAGCACATATTACAAAATATAAATGTATTACTAGTAAACGAGAATGTTATAACATATAATAGATACATATATGATACACACATATATAATACATACTACAATAAATAAACACTAACTACAGAACTCAACTATACTAAACAAATAAATAAAAACACGGATACACTTACTTGCACGACGTATCGGATGAAGACACTGGAGTCGCGCACTGCGATGCAAGAACAATGGGCTACGTCACTCACCTACGTCGACGCATCGAACCATGTTGCTGCCTGCCAAACCAGTCTAAATCACTCGCGGACGCAGTACGCACGTCGCTTGCGTTTATGTTGGGAACCGTATTCTTACGCCTTTTGCTTCTGTAAATACCTAACGCATTTGATATTCACACGTATTTTATCATTTTATCCTGATTTCCCACGGCCCGAGGTTCCACGGACCGCGCCGCGCGAGTTCGCGTCAATGCACGGTGGAAAGAATGCCGCCCGTGACGTCGCGAGCTCACATTGTATTGGCCCGTGGCGCGAGTTAGCTCGTACAAATCGGCGCGGCCCGTGATATCACAGGCCGTGAGAAGCCGCCTTTATTATAGTCTTCCGGTATTTATCACAGAAAACGTTTATTTATTAAAAAATTATTTCGTAAAATAATTTAAAGCTTGCATCAAATCATTGATGCAAATGTTCATGGGGTTAAAGGCGTGTGTCAGGTTAGCAGCAAGTGGAAGGCTGTGGTCCCTGACTATCCCGATGGCAAAAGGGCGTGAAGTGTGTGTATGTATAAGACTATAACGGAGAATAGAAGCAAAAAATATAGTTAAGAAAATAAAATATAGTCAAAATGCGCACCCATTAAATACATTTTTGTCACCTCGCTGAAAGCTCATTTATTATTATCCACCCACAAAGTTTTGAATTAATTTTCGAGTGTTTTATGGAATATAAATGACTTCCCTTGCATATAATTAGTCAAGTATATTTATTACGGTAAACATGCTACGTAGTCATTAGGGACCAAGGTGACTACAGGGTGAGGGTGTCGAAGAACAGCCATCTGCATTTCAGTATTGTGGGTATACTTACAATAAATTATGCTGTTAATTCCTCCGTAGTTTGCGACGTATTGTCGTCCACAAAAGCTCGCAACTTATCATTCACCTTAAGCTTTCATAATCCACTAGGCTCATTTTCCAGTATCAGGCAAACCAAAGATGCACAGCCTTCGTTACTTGTTTCCGTTTCATACGTATTGTTAAGATTTCGTATTGTTTGTGCTTCATTTGAGTTACATCAAACTTGTATTCGAAAATTACACGAATTTTCACAGTATCATCCAAGTTGGAGTTCAAAACGAATGCCAAATGAACCAAAATGAATAACGCCCTACTTTAAAAAATAGAAGAATTTCATTTCAAAAAGCAGTCATAATTATTTCATACATACGTATATTTATTTATGTCATCACGCAGCAATGTGAGCATTACTGTATTCCGGTTTTGAAGGGTAAGGGTGTTGGTGAAATTACAGGCACGTGACGCTTGTTAACTATATGGAATTAAGGAAAAAGTAAAATCCATTGTCCACCGTACTGCTTTCGCAACGAGAAATCGGCGGTCCCCGATTCTAAGAAATCTACTCAAAAAACTGACAAGTGTTACAAAGGATGAAACGTGTTATACCTGACTAAAACTTCTTTTATTACATAATGAATTCTACAGTGTAGAGGAATATTTTGCAAAGAATTATTTTGTGTCTATTTATATCTCATAGTTATCCCATTTTATTTAATATTTATTATTGTTTAAAATATTTCAAATAGTAACATTTATTAAAATTAAAATTAATGATTCTATTATGTCTCAGTGATGACCGCAATGGTAGTGCTCCAAAGATCTTGATACGGAAATTTAATTGATATATATATATATATATATATATATATATATATATAATTTAATATTAATATATATAATTTATATTTATATATATACGCACTGGTAACTGGGACACACTTTTTTTGTGAATCGTGCCATCTATTCCTGATATCGGGATCGTTTTGTCAGTTTTACCAATTTCAAGTATGGCATGTTTGGAGAAGGGATTATCTGCTTTATTTTGTGTGATAGTAATTGCAAATCAGCCGTATCAGTATATTTGATATTACATATAAGCTCACTGATTGTGGGCCTATCTATACCTAGGTACTGATTTTTTTCTGGCGGCTAGTTATCGTTCAACGTTAAGAAACTAAGAAAGTGGCAGTTGTAGATATTAGTCCGGCTACATACTAATTAGTCGTTTGAGTTTCTTTTATGTATGATTTTATATCCAGGCTTACATAAATGTAATAGTAAAGGTCTTTACTATAATTTGAATGAATTTATTTTATTCAAACTTTTAATTATGACATTTAAAGACGCTAAAGAAATATTTTAACACTGATTTCGCCATTGTTCTTTAGAGATGTCGTCGGAGGAAATAATTTCAGCAGTTTCGGAAAGACCAGTATCGACCAGCAAACATATGGACCATAAAAATAGAAGGATTATTAATCACTATAAAAAGCTGAATAGACATACTATTCGTTCATAATTACAATGTGTTTCCAATTCTGACTTGATATATGCAAGAATATAGTTAAATGTTTCCACAGTCATTCCATAATATCATAGAACTTATCCGTATATTGTCTTTGGCCTTCGTAATTTCGGCGACATCCGCCTTTTTCATTTTTTTATAATATAAAGTTTTTATATTTGTAGTACGGGTTGTTGCGCCCGTAATAACTCATACTGAATAAAAGAATTCATTTTTCTGCCATTACTGTCTCACTGCAGGGCAAAGGCCTCCCTACCCTTTTTCAACTCTTCGCTATTTAACGCCGCTACAGGCCAAGACCTCATCATGGTGGCATCCACTCCGTAGTGTCTGTCGTCAACAAACCGTACAGGGATAACTTAATAAGGGAGGGCAAGATGAACTCTAGCGTCCTTAGATGTATGCCTATCACCTTAAGTACCATATAAGTAACATTTAGGGCTAGGCCTAACCATTTATATGTGCTAAATAAATATATAAATAAGTACAGAATATCTGCGCCGTGAGACCTAAGGCAAGAGACGGATTGGGAGAAGGAAATAAATATAAGGTTGTACTGGGGTGGTTTTTCTCACTGCCAGTCTCACAGACTCACAAGACTGACCAGATAGGCTGACTGCTGAAAGGGTCTCGGCCGCAGTAATGTTACTACAGTCAGAAGATAAATTGAACTGGACTGCTATTGAAGCACTGATTTTAATAGTAAATTAATTGCTGTATGTACAATTTCACGTTTACGCACATTAGTAATATATAAAATCTAAATGTGTCGTCGTGTAAAGTGCCTCTTTAGCACTTTCTTGTAGCCTGGTTTTCGGTCGTTCGTCTTGCTGAGTAGAATGCTGCTGAAGCACTTTCTTGCAGTCTATTTTTGGGTCGTTCGCCCACTGAGTGGAATGTTCAAAGGTTGTTTGAACATTACGTACGTTGGAAATTCCTTGGGTTGTTATTTTTTAAATACCAAATCGTCTTTAATTTGCTACCCTCGTCGCCCTGAGATATAAGGTGACAAGTCCCAGGTGCCTGTAATTTCACCAGCACCCTTACCCTTCCAAACCGGAACGCAGTAATGCTCACATTACATCTTGGCGGCAAAGACAGATAAGGTGGCAGTACTCTTTAACAAGAACGTCTACTATTACTGTTTGTTGTACCCATAATACTAACTAATAACTAAAGCATAGGGAATTCGCCATTTTTTAACGGATTAATACTGACAAATTGAATCAGAATTCAGAGACATCTCTCTGTCAATCGCACCAATTGTTTGGTCTCATTTAGAAGTTCAGTTTTCTACTCTGGTAATATAACATGAAAAAAATCGTCTTTGGCAATTATAACGTACATTTTTTGACACAATAATAAATATAATTTCAGGTACTTACATATTTTTTTTACTTATTATCACAATGAAAAAAAAATATTTAAAGATTCAAATTACACAACGACCGCTGGCGCCTGCTTCAAAGCAGCGCCCTCTGGTGGATTGGCACAATATAAATAGCATAAACTCCAATAAATCCACGGAAAAAAAGCAATGGAAGGGCCTTCAGCTTCGATTACTATCAGAACCAGTGTCGCCAAAACTCACACTTATGTAATGTTAAACACTATGGAAATCTTGATAATGAATGGTATAGTTTCTAATTTACAAAGATGTGACAAATTCAGGACTGTTAACATAATTTAAACTTTACCCAGTTGGCTTATGGTTAAAAGTACAATACCTATCATTGAAAGTCGTTTTGATTTACCTACTAATTGCAATTTCTTCTAATGTGCTGACATCTGGCGGTAATAGCGAAAAGACGAACGATTAACGCCTATTAACGTTCTCCAAAAAAAGTAGGCCGTATTGCAGCGGTATAGGGTTTACTTTCTTTTCTTGTAACAACAAATTTATTACGATAAACAAAAATGTCATGAAATCGGGTAAGTTCTGATCACTGAACCATAAATACAGTAGAAGTGGTTAGTTAGCACTCGCGTGCCAACTGTAGGTGAAGTTTCACCTACTTGAGCTTAGTCCACCATTTTCGCTTTGTTCGTTATAGTTGTGTCAATTCTTTCGCACAAATTCTTTAAAATCGTAGAAAATGCCGAAGTGCTGTTTCGGAGTGCAACAATGATAATCGCACTAAAAATATCTTTGGTAAATCTTACTTTAATGAATTTTCAATTTTCTGTTTATCAAATTGATCTTTGTACTGTAACAAACGAAAGTAAAGATTATTGCTGTGCCATATGGTCGAATTTTATCTTTTGTAGAATTAAGTAAACATTTCCAATTTTCCACGCTAATAGCGAACAAAAGCTTAGCCAAAAAAACGCGTCATGAGTGTTTCGTTACTTTTAAACTTAAACGATTGAAATAAAGTTCATTATATAATGTGTGCGTTAAAGAATACATCTGTTGTCGAGAAGATACTACTTTCTATACTTCAGAAGTTAATCGTTTTTCGTAGTTTAGCTACTGGCTGCACGCTATAACATTTCAATTTAAAATCAAAACGTCGTAACTTGCAATCAAGGTATTGAACCTATAGGTACTGAAAGTTCAAATTATATTAATAGTCACATATTGACGGTTACATCTTTTTAAAACTAAGCTACTACCAATCAATATCAAGATTTCATAGTGTTTGTCATTTTGTTTGTGTGCTTATTGGCGACAGCGGTTCTGATAGTAATCGAGGCTCACGACACGTCCATTGTTTTGTTATTTCATGTTTCTGATACATAACAAAATAATTAAAATTATGGGAACAGAAATGTTTACGCATAGAAGGTTTTACTGAAATGGAATTTAAATTATCTGTGGTGAAGCAAAAAGTCTGAAGCGTGAAAAGTATGAAGTGTCTCTTAAGCAAAAAGCAATACGAGAATGTGACGAGTTATCTATTGCTGAAGCTTATATTAGACTCGAAAAAGTAGTCTTATTTTCAAGATATAATTTTGTAAATTCTTGGCTTTACACAAATACAAAATATATATTTTGTTATAAAAGTAAAAAACAAAAATGATTTCTTTAGTAAAAATATAAAGGTCATGGTATATTCACTCTTGAGTAACATAAAATGATGCTACGTCAGGCGTTAGTAATTTCGCAAACATATAATTCCCAAAAGACCCACCAGCTCCTACTTTACGACTATATAGAAGCCATTTGAGGCGGTACCTTACTTATGTGTATTTTTCGCTACATTTCTTTTACTTTTTTGCAGATACACCCCCTCGGTTGGATTTTAATTTTGTGAAGTCAAAATTTACTCCTAGGAAATAAATAAAGGAAATGCTCTGTGATATTTTTCTATGAAACTTAATAATATAATAAGTACTACTCAACCAAATTTATTTTTGAACGAAAATAATCTGGCTTGTAAATATTTTTAACTGTCAAACAAATTATAAAACTGACAAGAATATTCCCTTCAAATTCAGGAACATTTCGAACTGCTTTGTGAACCATTTTGTTAGGTCAATGTGAACCATGTAAAGATTAGTGCAAGCCATATTAGTTTCTCAATATTATAAATAGGATCAAAATTTCTACAAGCATCTTTTCACGTAAAACGAAAATATTATCTCTAAACCGGGCTGAATAAGGGTGAAATTTTTTTGATAATTAATAAGGCAAAATTATACGGAAAAAAATAGGGAACGGATCAATTCTTCAGATCAAAGATCAAACAAAGAAAATTGGTAACCAATAGGATATGTGTACTTACATCAACGTCTGCATATTTTCTTTGTGTCTGGAACCTAGTTCTGTCGCTGTTTGGATAGGGATCCTCTTCACGTCCGAACGCCAGCCTCTCCGTAGGTACGTAATTGTAGATTTTTCTGTTCGATACGAAAAACAGCAGCGAGATTTAGTTGAATCAACTACTATTGACTCTACAACTCCAAATCTGCGCCAATTATATAGGGTGGTCGCAGTAGCGGTGACATAAAAACAAGAAAATATGTACATAATGGTTACATTAAACTTCCACAGGAATTTAAACTACGTCGGAAGTAAGGAGGGTTGAGCCGAAAAGTGCTTTATACTATAGAGATCTTAACTAAAGGAATTTAGTCTACGTCGGATGTTAAGAACGTTGGGCCGAAAAATAACTTGTAAAATAACAATTTTGTCAGCGGTCACGTTGTAATGCACGGGGCGCATGTTCTGCTGTGAATGCAAGTGCATTGACCTGACCCAGACAGGTTGTGATATTATTTATCATAGCTTTATTTCCTTTTGATGTTCTGTTCCCAATAAGATCATAAGTTTTCAATCATTGTGAAAGTAATAAAAATTTTCACCTTGAGACCTTGAAGGACTATCAATTCGCACGCAACGTATTACTTACGAGTTCATTACGCGTACAACTAAGGAGTGGAACATTTGCCGGCTTCCGTCTTTCCCGAATGATACAGTCCGGATGTTTTTAAGGTAAAAAGGAAAGGGGACAGGTGCATGGGAAAATATTCATCTATTATACAAGTGCGTACTATCCTCGCTCACATCTTTACGTGAGATTGTAGATAAAAATGAAGCATATCTAAAATCATTATCAAATACCCATTTATACGTCTCACAGTTAGGCACGGGCCTTCTCTTAGGAGAGGGTTTACACGTTTCACACGGTTTCCGAGGGCTGTGATCCTTTTTCGGAGTGCAGATTACATCACTATATTTTTCTTCACCGGAAAGCTCATGGTTAATTTCAAATTGAATTTCGTACATAAATTCTGAGAAACTCATGCCTCAAGCATGGCCTCTGTTTGACAGGCTGTAGGTTGAACCATTAGAATACCACGGCCTCTTATATATCTAAAATACTAAAATAAATTTTGCATCGAATATTCATAGCTGAAGTATTATTAGTAGTAGTCATACAAGTATTGCAGAAGCAGACAAATATAATTCTCAAAACAATGATTATTCTTAGAATTATTATATTAGAATTCAGAAAGTAGACATAAATGGAGCGACTTCTTTGGGTTCTCGGTAAAAATGGGTGTTCCGCAGGGCTCAATACTTGGGCCTTTCTTATTTCTGTATATATATATATATATATATATATATATATATACATATATATATATATATATATATATTTATATTAATGATCTGCCATTCTTTGTTACGAACCATTGCGAAATAGTGTTGTTTGCTGATGACACATCCTTGATTTTAAAAACAGACAGACATGACATTGACTATGACCATATTAATGATACCCTCTCTAAGGTAGTTTATTGGTTTAATGCTAACAATTTATTGCCTAACGCCAAGAAGACAAAATGTGTTCAATTTGAATTACCTAACGTAAAATCGACTAGTCCAAGCATAGAAATAAATGGAGAAAAGTTAGACCTTGTTAATAAAGCAGTCTTGTTGGGAGTGACGACAGAGAGAGAGATAGACTTAGATAGTAAACTTCAATGGTTTCCACATATATTTTCCCTGGCCAGCAGATTAAGCTCCGCTGCATACGCAGTCCGCAGAATATGTGAGCTTATCGATGTTAGTACTGCTAGACTAGTTTACTTTAGTTACTTCCAAAGTATAATGTCCTACGGGATTCTCATGTGGGGTAAAGCGGCAGCAGATATTCAAACCATATTTGTATTGCAAAAACGAGCGATTAGTTCTGTGTACCGTCTAGGC
This sequence comes from Hyposmocoma kahamanoa, assembly GCF_003589595.1. Classification (NCBI taxonomy): domain Eukaryota; kingdom Metazoa; phylum Arthropoda; class Insecta; order Lepidoptera; family Cosmopterigidae; genus Hyposmocoma; species Hyposmocoma kahamanoa. Next base: position 12,746,768 of record NW_020654289.1, read on the forward strand.
TCTCGGGTTTCTCGCAGAGAAAAGTTTAAGGAGACTGGTATCATGACTGTGGCATCACAGTACATTTACTCATATATTTTATATGCCCGTAAAAATATGCATACTTTCAATAAGAAAGAAGATATCCATAATATTAACCTTAGAGCTAAGTCCAAACTCATGGTACCACGATTTCGTTTAACCAAGGTAACCAACTCTTTTATGGGGAACTGTATACGTTTTTACAATAAAATTCCGGAGCATATATTAAGTTTATCATTTCCTAAGTTTAAAAACTACATTAAAAATATTTTGATCCAAAAATCATATAACAAAATTGCAGACTACGTGTTAGATAAAGATGTATGGAACGACGACATGGCTCCAGAATCCACACAAATTTGATTCAAAGTGTATTCCATAGCATTTAAGTTTATTTGAAAAGAGCAATCCCTAAAGTTTCTTGCTCGTTCTTCTCAGGGAGGTCAGCGTAGTGAACGAGCAGTAGCTTAAATGTGACGTTTTCAAGTGTAAATTTATTTTACCTATGGAATAAATAATCTTTGACTTTGACTTTGACTCTTTGATTCGGTAAAACGTTACATCAAAAATTATCCTTCTATCTAAACGTTAAGGCAAACGTTTTTCTTATGTACTTATCGATGTTTTCAAGAAAAACCTCCGTCACCTCAAATACGTGGAAAAAATATTTATTATATCTGTTTGTATTTGTACATATTACGCATTATGATCCAACTAGATTTAAAAAAATATTATTTCAGCTTACGTCTATGTATTTAAACTGTTATGGTAAAATTTTAACAGTAGAAACAAACTGATGATCGAGAAAATTATAACCGATACAAATATTATATTATAATAAACCGACCTCAAAAGTTCATGTAATTACATCCATTTGCCAAGTTTTATTAAGATCGGTTACCGGAAAGTGTGCGAAACCGGATTAATCCCTAGTTTGCCACCCTTAGAGGTGGAATATTTTCTTCAAATTTAAACCGAGGCATCCTCTTTCCAACAAAATATAATCATCAAAATCGGTTCACAAATGCGAGAGTTATCGCGTAATATACATACAAAAAAAAATGTAATTGAGAATCTTCTCCTTTTTTGAACTTTGTCTGTCTGTAGACGTGTTCACTGCTAAAAATCATGAATCAATTGTGATAAATTTTGGTAAAGATATATGTAGATGACACCTAGGAGAAGGTCTTTTTGTCACAGTTCTATGCAGACGAAGTCGCGGGCATCAGCTAGTGTATAATAAATAATAGGTTAAATTGAAATTTGTTAACAATGGTTACCTATCACTAGTCTGAAATGACATTTTCCAGAAATAACGTTTGGTCGAAATTTCATAACCTCGAAAGTAATTTAGAGAGGAAAATGTTTTTTCTCTTAAACCTAACTTAACCTAACCTAACCAAACCTAATCGTGTCTTTGCGATAAACATTCAACATATCCTGAAAGAACAACTGTTTCGTTATAGTTCGGTTGTCGGTGTAATGAAAATTCGAACAAACGTTATTTCGGACAAAAAAAATTTCGACTTTGTGATAGGTTACCGTTAACAATGCAATCGTCAATTTCCGTAAAAGTCGAATAATTCATAAGCTTGAACTTTACATACATATTCCTACATTCACACACTCCCTTATCCCATCGGCGAAGACGAGAGATTACGCCTTTCACTTGCTACGATCCTGACACTTAGGTACTTTGCCTCATCAACACTCATCAATGTTTTTATACGCGCTCTTCAAAGGTACGCTTCAAATTTATTTCATATTTTATGAAACTGACAGCTGAAATCACATTTGTGTACAACTAACTGGTGCCTTCTTCTGCGTAGAAAAAGGACTTCAAGTAGCTTACTGTACTATACTAATATATCCAAATCATCCGTAGTTTACTTTTATGAAACGGATGGAAAGTACTTTGAATATTGTAGATAGGATGTTTTACTTCGTGGAGAAATTATTTTATTTTTAAAGGTTAGTAATACATTCAAAGATTTTAAAAAGTTACTTTTAATTTTAAATACTTTGTCACTTAAAAGGAATTAATGTTTGGGTTACAAACTGGATGACAGCGGGCGACGTCGCGTTACCTGTATATTTATTTGACACTAGCCTCCACGAAGGTGGTGGTTTATATCATAAACAGCAGCGCTTGCTCAAGTGAAACTTGCAAAAGTTTTATTAATATTCTTCGATGCACAAGTTTCAACATAATAATATTCCTTTACACAAAAAAAAATCTTCTCGTATAAACCCAAAAGAACGCATAATCTTTACATCTTCTTGTATTTTTAGCTGACTGGAACTGCGATTGTACAAATTTAAATTAAAAAAAACGTTAGTAGACAATTATTATACATTCGAATTTAAAAGTTAATAAGCGTACGTACAATAAGCGCACGTACAATAAGCGTAATATACGATATGTAGGTACCTACACAATTAATCAAACCAAATCCCACAATATATACAACATAAGTTTCAGAATAGGCAATGAAGAAACTATTGATATTTTAAGAGAAATTCTCCTACCTCTACTATGAAATTGGGGATTAAATGGTTTATTATATTAAACAGACAAGGTAGATAGTTAACAACCTACCATCAATCAATCACGGTTCAATTTTCACACAAAAGATTTTTCACAGTATTTCTTTCGCTTCTAAGTTACACTTGAATAAGCAGCAGTATTAAAAAGGGAACTCGGAAACTTTTTTCAATCCTTCTGCTCAACCGGAAGACGGATTTCTTTTAGAGATGCTTGATTAGGAGATGGTTTTTAAAGCGAAAATATTTGAGTGTATTTGTACTTAGTACGCTCAGTCAATGTGTTTACGCGTTTGTGAATGATAGATAGTTAAATTAATAACTTTTGTAACGGTAGTGAAAAATTGACATTTTGCATTAATATTAGACTTAACTGGTTGATGACTTTACCATCTCAGTCAGCTGTGACCATGTGACCTGTAAAGGGCCCGAAACTTTGAATTGTTTTAAAAAATAAACACACGCGATTTTAATCCAAAATATAGATTCATTTTCAAAGCTTTAAAATGTTAATGTAAGTTATAAGTTTCACTTCTACGTCGTCCATATAGTTTCAATGCACAATGAAAACTAACAGCGCCCATCGTGTGGGCAGCTCCACAAAGCTCGTCTACATTGGCCGTTTGTATAGCTCTTCTTCAAAAATGTCGAACGTGGTTATCGTAGCACTAGCCGTGTATAAATTTGCCTACGCTTGCCTACGTTACGTTCGCCTAGGCTCGACCAACATTATTGCAGGCTTTACAATTGTAAGCAAAACTATCAAAATTGAGTGTTTATTGAAATAACACAGAAAATTTCTGTTAAATTAGATTCAAGGGACCAAATTAGTGCTAGTCATTGAGTAGCGGACTGTATAAATTTTGTCCGGATGCTACTAAAGAGTGAGCTAGACCAAATTAAGAGTATTTACTGTTTATTTAAACAACAATGTGCAGTTACCAACGACAACAGCATAAACACTGACAATAAAAAAAGGCCCCAAAAACAAGTACATTTCAATTTTGAATTTCAGTCTAAAACTAAGCTGCTAAAAAGACTATAAAATATAGGTATGTATGTTCAAAAATATTTGAAGCGACTGCTACGATTCGCTACACACTTTTTTTTATATACTATCAAGTGACGGGACGAACAAGTCGTGCGCCTGATGCTGAGCTACACGCCTGTACATAACAGTTGCAGAGCCACTCAGAGCTTTATATCGCAAAGATCTGAGGGGCACTGCCATTGCGCCCGTGACCCTGGGGCATAAGTTGACAAGTCTCATGTGCCTGTAAGTTCACCAGCTTCCTTACCCTTCAAAACCAGAATACAGTAATGCTGACATTACTGCTTGGCGGCAGAAATAGGAAAGGTGGCAGTACTAACCGGGATGAACTCTTTCACAAGGAGCGCTACTGCTGTATTGTATAATAAAGTATTACACGATTACACAATTACCTGTTAATAAAATTATTTGTAAATTAGTTTACAGTTATTTTCCAAGAAGTGGAACAGAAAGTATTTAGAACCACTCAAAGACTTTTGAAACTTTTTCTCATATTTACTGGACAAATATTTTAATGATCTGCATCACTTTGAACCGTTATGGTGTAAATATTAATCAAAAGGAAAAGTGAAAAAATATTCCAATTTACACTTTTAATAACGCACACACTCATAGCCCCGCACCAGGGAAACTCCGTATCGCGTGTGCCATGGGTACATACATAGACAGCCACAAATTCTACCCAAACTCTCGCAAGAAATAAATGTAGGCAACACAAGTATTTCTCCCTGCGCGGGAATCGAACCCGGAACCTTTGCGTGGCAGACCAGCATGGTTACCGTTCGGTGTTTATTGGTTTATACATCCACATGGTTTTGCAACATTTTACAATTAAACACGTTACACGTGGTCACTATAATTTAAAAACATAGGCATAATTTCGTTCTCGAAATATTATAACTTAAATCGTTTTGACAAACTGACCTGTATATTTATGGGTTTGGGTACTATCTTGCCTATTTTAAAGACCACTCATGACAATATAGACTATGGGAAGTATCTTGGTGATCTTGATTAGGTTATACTTTGGATCATTCTTGCGTAACCATGGCCATTTCATTAATACATGTGAAGCAACACAAACGCAAACCAAAAACAATGTTGAAATTATCACAGGCATTATTGTGTTTCTGGAAATTTTACTTTAATAGCAATGTGTGAGTGAGAGAGATAAAGCACTCATTATTATTGTAAAAGTATACTTTATGGAAACTACAAGGTCAACTAAAATGAACATAACGAAGAGGTATTTCTCTAATTAATGAATTTGGTTATGTTCATAATATCAGTAAAGGGAAACATTTTTATATACTTTTCATTTTCGAATATTTTGTTTTATTTTTTACGTACTATTCATTCATTTCATTGTTTTAGTGTTTTGTGTGTTTTCTAATGTTATTGTTGAAATTACATAATTTTCGTAGAAACAAGAGTGTCCCTCCGGCGCTGCCTGCTGCTCATTCCTTACTCTCCTGCTATCGTTTTCAGGTAGTAACAAAAGCTCCGAAAAGTAAATTAAAAATGTGTTTATTCAAAATATGAATATTACTGCATTATTTACTCAGCTGTTAAAAATTTTGTGCAAATAAAAATACTAAAGGCAATCGAATGAAATACTGATAGTTCCGATAAACTACATTATCAAAACTTTTTTTTAATGCCTTGTGATGAGACGTACGAACGAATTTTAAAAGCGATCTTATATATTTTATAAACTTTGATGCTTGCTAGTCCATCATATAGAAAAATATGGTCATTGTTTTGTAGAAATGGCGAAAGCGCCTTTTCGAAAAATTTTGTCAGGGGATTATGTTTCAGTTTACACACCGGCGTTAACACCGATATTATTCAGATTGACATACTTAGGAACTCTTAGGATATGTCAAAATTTACTTGTAATCGATCCATATTTAAAATATTTCTTGAAAAAAATGTATGTAATTCGACGTCCTCGGCGGCCCGACGGTTAGCACTATGGACGCATGTTGAGGAGGTCCAGGGTTCGTTCCCCGGCAGCACCAATTTGGAAAATGTTCTTTTCTAAATTGGCTCTTGTCTGGATGTTCTTCCGTTGCTCTGGTACTCATAGTACAGAGAATTCGCTAGCTAGAGACCAGGCCATTAGTGTGGTTGTTTGTCACATTATTATTATAATTTGACACTGTGTCAAATTACAAATTACAAATACACATACAAATTAAAAATACAGTACAAATTGATTGTAATCGATTAACACAATTGAGTAGATCTCAGTTACAATAACTATTATGACGGTTGCTTAAAGAATACATGATTGGAGGCCACTCGGGGTTTTACCATTGTTTACCCCTATTCCGTTGTGTGCAATTTGGAATCAGTTAATTACGTACAATTACGCGACTGGGTGTGTAGCCATACAAATCAGTTTAAATATGCATGTGCACCTTATGTGCAGGTGTGCATATAGGTTGTGTTTTATCGGTTTAATCACCGTTTTCACATCATGAATGAATTGGCGACACAAAGTGACGGGGGTGACTGGAAATGAGTAATAATGAGGGAAATTAATTTATGTCCAGACACATGGTGAAATTACAGGCACATGAGACCTGTCAACTTATGTCTCAGGGTGACGGGCACAAGGGCAGTGCTCCTCAGATCTTTGCGATTTAAAGCTCTGAGTGGCACTGCAACTGTTATATATTGCGTGTAGCTTACAATCAGGCGTATGACTTGTCCGTCCAGGGGGTCTACCATAACCTTTTTCTTTCTTTACAATCTTATTTCAATGTAAGCTTAAAGTAAGCTTATTGTAATATTAGCTATATTCGTAACATGACAAACTTGTCAACCAAGTAATGTACTATTGCTAGTGATTGTAAGAACGAATGATTTCCCAATATTGTCTATTCCTTACTAAAAATAGGAAAGAGATAACGCTATGTGAGCTATATAATGCCATCACTTTCTTTTTAACCGACTTCAAAAAGGAGGATTTTTTGTATGTATGTTATGCGATAACTCCGGTATTTGTGAACCGATTTTCATGATTCTTTTTTGTTAGAAAGAGGGTACCTCTGTAGTGGTTTCATTTAATTTTGAAGAAAATCATCCACCGCTAAGGGTGGCTGTTCACGTACGAAGATTCATTTTTATAAATAGCGCCTAAATTTTATTAAAAGCAGCAATTAATTTAATGGTTGATTTTGCTATTCCCTAATTCAAGGCGTTTTTCTCTCTCGACGTACTTTGAGAAGTGAGAACCGATTTTTATTATATTTTAGTGGCGAACTAACTCGGTGACCGATTTCAATAAAACATGGTAATTATATGTAATTCCACATACTTTTGAGGTCAGTTTTTTTAGTACTCTGTACTGAGATTATTTGATGTTCCGAATCGTCTTATCTTAGTATAATGTTTAAGTACTTAATGTTATTTACATTCAGAGAGTTTTGACTGTAAAAAAAAGAATAGTATATAATAATAAAATCTATTAAAATTACGTTGTTTTCAATAATTATTCCGCATTTTCATGAAGAAAAATAAATAAAACAAGCTGAGTCTTCCTAGTCAAGTTGTGAATTCGGAATTATAGTCTAGTGTCAACTGTTAGTTTCGTCAAGGAGCATATAGTTGGCATTGTCATAAATTTACGTCAGTTTGTCATTATTTAATAAACATCGCTTATTTAAAATTCAAGCAGAAATTATTTCCTATGTGCTATTAAATAAAAAATAAACAAAATGTTGAAATGTAAATAAATAAGTTCAACTTAACTTTTAATCATAGGAAATGAGACTATTTTTCCGGATTTAAATCGCGTATATTTGTTTTTTCAAACAAACCGACGTTTCGGGCCCTTTACAGGTCCCATGAGTCAACCGTGACCATGAGACCTGTAAAGGGCCCGAAACGTCGGTTTGTTTGAAAAAACAAATATACGTGATTTAAATCCGAAAAAATAGTTTCATATCCTAAGTGGTTTATTATTATTGTTATTATATTTTTACGGATTCAATTTAAAGATATCAGTAAAATGGAACCATTTATATTAAAAACGAAAAACAAAGATCTGCAACAAGCATATAGAAAAATTCATAAGATCTGGTTCGTTCTGTAGCTCAGTTGAGAGAGCGTCAGGTACGATATGCTGAAGGCGCAGATTCGAATCCAGCCGGATCGAAGGAGTTTTTCTTGGTGTTCAATCTTTGTATTAATAATTATAACAAACTGATGGAGTCATTAATTCACGAAAATAATTGAATGTAATGGTAGTAAATCATTGCGATAGCACTAAATTTAATTGGAACTATAGAGGTTTAATAAAAGTTGTTATAAATGCAGTTTTAAAGAAGGTATGTGCAAAAGTTTTTGAATGAATATAATGTAATGAATACGTTTATATGCCAGAATATAGTGTTTACATAGGTCTTATATTATAATTAAAATAATGTACATGGTATTCAGCCTGCAAGCAGATGTGCAACTATTAATACGATTTTGTCGTATTGTTCAGCAAAGGGTTTAAACAAATTATAAATAAAACGGGAAACTTTACTTTCTTGCTCGGATTTCTAATTGAAATATCTTCCGAGTCAACAGAGAAACTGGAAAATACTTAGTTATTTTAAGTTTTCTACTGTAGCTTGCTAACCAAAGAAAAATTGTTATTTTTAAATATGAATCACGACTGGTTACTTCATGTTTCTTCGGTTTTCATTTACAGAACAATAACAATTTACTTGCATTTCAAAGTATTCGTTGCCATTTGATTGTTTTAAACGTTTTTACTTTTAATGCAACAAAATAATAACTTTCCACATCATTGTTATAGACCTTCCATTGAGCACAAGAGATCTTGAAACGGTAACAAAAATATTTTTGCTCAAAGGTGAGTGCTAGCTGTATTAATTGAACTTGAATAACCACATGAAATAAGTAGTATGGCCTTGGTTTTGATTTATAATTCCAGTTATGTTTTTTGGTAGCAATTAGTTACAACTACGCGTTATGTAATATGTATTATAAACATATTTACATTACATTGTTTTGTTGCTAAATTTCGATTGCATTTTTAATAATACTTTGCTTTGATAAGATTAAAATTAGCATTGTTCCGCATGAAAATGATTATAAAGTCGCCTTTATATTTGTCTGACGTGACGTGTCGTGATATACTCTGGCGTCATGGCTAGCGTTCACATTTATTTATATGTATATATTCCGTCGTGGTTCTCAGAGAGTTCATACGTTCGCAATGTTTTCTCTTGTATCATCCGGTTCTGATCCAGATTATGAAGAAGATATTCAATTTGTGATGATGGCAACTATACTAAAAAAGAAAGATAAAAAGAACAAACTAAGTTCATCCATATAGATTTTAAAACTTTCGTGGTTATTCACTAAATGATTATCACTAATATCAGGTTTCTTACCACGGCATGACTTCTTTTTATTTTCCCGATATTTCGGAACGGTTGCACGCTCCATGGTCACGGGTTGAGAGTCAACCTGTGACCATGGAGCGTGCACCTGATATTACCTGATATTAGTGATAAGTTCATCCAGTGAATAAAAAAAGAGAGAGATGTTAAAGGGGAGTTTCGTTAGAGAGCCTGATAGCGATGATGAAAGGTTTCTTAAATATTTTAGAATGCCTACTATTCGGTTGTGACGCATCACAACACAGCACTGATGCATGCACACTTGTCTGACCTGACGTGACGCGGCCGCTGCGCCGAGACCCCCACGCAGATCGTGATCGCTTCTGATGTCACACAACACGAGCCGTCACGTCAGATTGCGACATGCTAATATGAATCTAACAATATTAAATGTATGAAACCGATACCGTTCTGACGCGTCCAGGCATAACACGTCAGACAAATGTAAATCTGGCTAAATATTGTTTGTTTCATAACACTATTGATGTCTCTTTCGGTCGCGAAGCAAATACATAGCCGAGATATTACTCATTTGAAACCAATCCGCATTTTTTTATATTTTTGCATTGGTCATATATATACGATATACAGGTACGGTAGACATATTGTGAATTTGCCTTGAGCTTTGCAATGAAGAAACACATCGTTATGAAACTTGCACATCGAAGAAGATTCGGAACCCTCGTAAAACGTGTGAAGAGGATCATTTTTTATAGTCCAAAGAAAATGTTTAATGGTTTAAAAAAAATTATGTAAGTTTGGAGTCGTTTTGGTAGTTAGCCCTTAACTATAGTCGTGGGACCAAAGGAGCCAAGTTCATTCTTTAAACTCACGTAGGAATCGCAGCAGGCGACGTAGCTCTTCCTACACCTCAGTACCTTCCGATGGCACGCCAAAGCACGCACTGTGAGATGGACGTGTTAGACATATGAGACAAACAGTTTTGAGATAATGACGAGGATTTTGTCAGAATTAGTGATCATGAAATGTTCTGAAATATCTGATAGCGGAAATCCTAAAAACTGAGTGCAATTCTTGTTTATAATTAGGTTAAATTGCAATAGTGTCAGTTTTTTTACATTGAGATACTTTTATTTTCATTTTATTTTTGTAAAACAATATATTTTCAAATGTAAGAAAAACGTTTCGCTTGTGAATTTTGGGATTTGTCTCATTTTTTATTAATAGTTTTTAATTGACCTGATTTTAGATTAAGAAAATTACACCTGATATAAACAGATATTGATATATATGTTCCTATCGTTAATTTTATACAACACAGCATTTTTTTAAATTAAAATAATAGTTTGAAAAAAAATATTATAAATATATCATGTTCACTATTTTATCACCATTCCAAAATGCATGGGTCCATGGGACTCACGACTATAGAAGCGTTATTTTTTTCCACGACTAAAGTTAAGGGTTAACTATAAGTTAGTGAGGTAATTATGTAAGTACAAAACTTTAACAGAAAATTGACACGCTATTTTGTCAAACTGTTGCTTCTAAATCGTGTCAAAATCGTATTAAATTTGAATAGTTAGTATCTAAAATAGGGTTAAATTAAATTTGTATACAGGACAAAGTTCAGCAACTATCTTCCTGATACCGCAATTCAGTCACGAGATCAACGCCACTTGGGTAATTGATGTATTACGGCACAATAATGACGATGTCTATGACTCATTGTATATTAATTATTACTAAATAAGTACAAAAAGAAGTGTGGTAACGGTAGAATTTGAAATTTTTTTTCGGGCCATTTTTTTTCGGATTTATTATCGCGTATTTTTTTCAAACAAATCAACGTTTCGAACTTTCAGCATTACCTTGTCATGTTTGAAAAGACAAATATACGCGTTGAGCTAGATCGGAGGAATTTTTCTTTATGTTCAATCTTTATAAATTATGACAAATATACGTGATTTTGGATTGAAAAAAAGCTCAATTTCTAATTTACTATAAAGGTATATCTGTAAAATAGTAACAACCTCACAGATATTACTAACACCAAAAACAGCAATTTATGTTGCATGATTTTTAATAATTCATCAGATTTTACTTTCATACAAAAATAAATATATATTTAAGTAGATCGCTCTAAACGGTAATAACTCTGTGTAGGACTGGGGTGGGAGTAGTAGCGAAGGACGCTTAAACACGTTTCAATTTACTACCAAATACAGATCGAAAAAGTATCAGTAGGTACAACAAAAACTTACAAGTCTATTTTTGGTGATTTTATTATGTTTTTTAAAAAGTCATGGAAGGAAAGTTGTTGATTATGATGTTAGTAACATAGTCCTGCGAGGTTGTTAGTGTTTTTCTTTTATTTCATTTGTTTACATTTTTCGATGGACATTATAATAATAACGCACTCACTCAACATAGCCCCACACTAGGGAAATCTTGTGTCGCGGGTGCCATGGTCCTACATGTAGACAACCACAAATTACAC